>NW_023425353.1:69106334-69562262 GCF_014108415.1 Molossus molossus
TCACTTCCTCCTCTGAGTCCTGCAGGTCTAGGATTTGGGGAGAAATAAGACAAGAAAGGGTTAATGCATGTTTATGGTTTGAATTCAAAACTCTAAGGGCAGAATTAGAGTTAAAGTAGAAGATGACCCAAAATGTTCCTGAAAATACAGACTTGTCCTGGGGAGGATCGTGAGAACGTCGCTGTGTGAACCGAGAAAACAAAACAAACAAGCAAACTAACCAACACGTTCTGCAAGCTCGGGTGGTCACAGCTCGTTCTGTTCTGTGTTGGTGCTTTTGTTCTTTTAAGTAAAAAGAAAAGAAGAGTTGGGGCTCCCAGTAGTTTTCCTTAGTTTTAATTTGGTCTCTCAGGATAAATGTTGCGTCAGACCTAGACCTACATGTGAATGAAGAAAGACAAATCAAGGAATTTTTGTTTTTAAAAGGGAGCAAATGGTGCGTGTCTTGTGAGCACCGGGGACTGAATGTTTGAATTCGTTCATGCCCCGTAGTCTCCGTCCCTCGAGTTGACCTGTGCGCTACCCCAGATGTAGACCACGACATGCATGCAAATCAAGTCTAACGAGGAACCTTCCCATCACCACGGCTGTCTTTAAGAAATAAGACCAACTAAGCTAAATTTCCCAGCGTTTGCCCTTCATCACAGTCCACTTCTCTCCGTGAGAGTTTCAAGTGCCTTAAGTTTACACATCAAAAATCTGTTCAGAACAGTCCTATTATGACTTTATGTATTTTAAAACTTGATATAGACAGGATCAAAGTGTGCATTTTAATTTGCCTGTTATTAACCATGGTTTGTGAGACTTTCTCATGTTTACAGAAGATCACATCTTCGCAGCTGTATAATATTCTGTTTAACCTCAGCACATGCACTTGGGGTAACGTTCACATTTTATGTCTCTGTGTGTTTCCACGGTACACAAATGTGCAGGTTAAATATCTCAGAGGTTAATGAGACAGCGTTCGGTGGCCTGTGACGTGGCGGAAGCACGCAGCTAGAGTTGAAGGGGGACAGTTCCCCGCTCCCTCAGCTGCTTTGCTGAGACCCTCACTTAGGAAATGGGCATCATGACCCATGTTCTCGGAATTGTCACAAAGCGCCGGGAAGATGCTTGATGTCGCATGCCAACATCTAGAGACCAGGTCGCCGTGCGACCTTATCCTTAGAATTTAGTCTTCCAGGAGGTGGGAGGCTTGGTCTGTACGGTGGTGTGTTCGGGGGTTGTGGGCCCCGGGTGAGTTTTTAAAGGGGGGCTCTACCTTGAGGTGTCCATGTCCACAACCCCGGGCGCTCCTGGGAGAACACCTTTGCTTCACAAGCAACTTCTCTCGTTTTCCTTTCTGTCCTGTGGCTTCGCATTGGTCAGTGCGGCCCTGGGGTTCCTGCCTTTTCTGGTCCGACCCCCCGGGTGGCATTCAGGGTCATTTCCCACGGGGTGCGGTTGAGCAGACAGCACTGTGACGCTGAGGAGGCCGAGGGCCTCGGGGACAGGGGTTCACCAGGCAGGTGGGGATGGACGGCCGAGCGCTCCCCCAGCTGATGTCTTACATGTGCCCGCCGGTCGGGGCAAATCACAGAAACTTGCGAGTTCCCGCACCTGCCAGCATGGGGCCCGCTGCCCCCTCTGCGCTTCCCAGACCAGCCAGTCCCCCGTGAACAGAGGAAGTCCTCCTCGCCTCCAGGGGGTCCCGAGGGGCCTTCACCTTCTGGCTGCGGCACCGTCACTGCGGTGCTGGTGGGGAACCGGGCAGGGTCGGCCTCCAGTCAGGAGGCACCGGAGCAGCGTGTGCCTCCCGGGGTTTGTCAGACGTGTCGGCGGCGGGTGTGCAGGGCTGGCTCAGAGACGTCTCCTTGACTCCCTGCAGATGGCAGCTGAACGGGAGCGACCTGGACCCCAGCGCGGAGCCCCGGTACCGGCTGAGCCGGGGGAGCCTGGTGCTCCTGAGCCCCCGCCGGGAGCGGGACGCGGGCGCCTACCAGTGCTTCGCGACCAACGCGCTCGGGACCATCGTCAGCGGAGAAGCCCGGCTCCAGTTTGCCTGTAAGTTCTGTCCACACGGCGTCTGGAGTCCAGCCGCTCGCAGTGAGTGTGGGCGCTTTGGGTTTCAGAAGCAGCTCGTGATTTTACTGAGTCAGTGATTAGATTGAGGCAGCGTTTACGATGTCAGTGTGTCTGCGTGTGTGTGTGTCTCTGTGCACGTCAGAGCTCAGTGTCTGTGTGTCTGTGTCTGTGTGTATCTGTGTGTGTGTCTGTGTGTCTCTGTGTCTCTGTGTGTGTATCTCTGTGTGTGTGTGTCTGTGTGTCTGTGTATGTCTGTGTGTGTCCGTGTATGTCTGTGTGTGTATGTCTGTGTGTGTGCCTGCACATGTGTATGTCTCGTGTCGCTGTTGTGGAGGGTTTGCTCCAGGGCAGACAGCCCGGCCGAGCAGGGTGTCGAGCGGCAGCCCTGTGCTGGGCTCTGGCACGAGGACCAACCAGGACGTGACCCGGTCGTCAGCTGGGTCCTTGCTCTGCAGCGACGCTGCTGGAGGGTCGCAGGGGGCAGATCTGAAAATACTGAGGAGCAAAGACACTGAGAAAGAACGTGACGCTGTGACCTCTGCTCCCAGTGACCCCGTGCTCCCCACACCGAGGGGCCGGGTCAGCCAGACCTGGGCGACCACGTGGGGTGCAGCCCTGCCTCAGAGGGGCTCAGGACTGCAGTGCCGGGTCCGAGGTCGTCGCTGCGGGCAGGGGGCAGGGGCAGAGGGGAGGAAGTGGTGTCACTGGACAGGGCTCTCTGTCCCTCCGCCCACCGGCTGTGCTGCGCTCAGCGGTGCCTCCTCGAACCCGTTCACCACGAGACAGACCCTAAATGTCCGCGTGGAAACAGGAGTGGGTTCACCCCTATAACAGACCCCTTTGTGTTATTCCCTGGGCCAGTGGGCGCCCGGGTGCCGTCGTGTTTCATTTCGCAGTAGCTGTGCCTGTGATGTCACTGCTCACACCCCAGCCTCGGCCAGGGACGCGGGGCAGCGAGGCTCCTGCAGCTGTGCCGAGGACGTGCCCACCGGCCCTGGCGTACGGGTGTTTCTGCTGAAAGACACCTCACGGGATCCAAGCGCTGATTCGTTAACATGAAGGGCATGGTCAGGAGCCGCTGTCCATTCTGTAGTCTTTAGTGTAGGAGCCTGAAACACCATCAGGAAGAATATATGTACCCCCATGTTCAGAGCAGCACTATTTACAATAGCTAAGATCTGGAAACAGCCCAAGTGTCCATCAGTAGACGAATGGATAAAAAGCTGTGGTACATGTACACAATGGAGTCCTATGCAGCTGTAAGAAAGAAAGATCTCTTATCCTTTGAGACGACATGGAGGGACCTGGAAAGTATCATCCTAAGTGAGACAAGCCAAACAGAGAAAGACAAATACCACATGATCTCACTTGTTTGTGGACTATAATGAACAAAATAAGCTGACGGACAAACTAGATCCAGAGACATGGAAGTGGGGTGCAGACTGACCACCCTCAGAGGAGGGGCAGGAGGAGGGAAGAGGTGAACCGCAGAACGTGCACATCAGCGCGACCCATGGACACAGACAGCAGTGCTGGGGGAGGGGCAGGAGGAGGAGGGTGTCCATGGGGGGGAAGAAACACCTGCAGCAAAAATAAATTAATTAATTAAAGGATAGAGACCAAACATAAGAATAAATAAACCACATTCATGTGCTAAAAAAAAAAAAAGAGAGACGAAAGAAACGGACTGTGTTGCCTGCAAAGGTCCCTTTTCCTCCACCCACAGAGAGGTCACACCCTCCCTTTCCTCAGAACCCAGTAGCCTGCCCCTGGTCCACGTTTCCATCACCACCCTCAGCTGCAGTCGGAACACATCAGATGGAAACTTCCAGATGGTTCGCTGTTCTGTGGCGCGTGGTGACCTCTCGTGTGTCTCTCTCGGTCCCACCGGGACCTGACTCCTCGGTTCATCACATTCTCGCTGAACACCTGCCGGGCAGTCCCTTGTGCCGTGTGGGCTACCCGCCCGACCTCTGGGCTGGGCGGGCATCACGGTGCTGTGTCCCCCCGGATTTCACTGTGATGGCCCCAAACTCAGCAGCCGCGCAGCCGGAATCGGATGTGCCCGGAAGGGAGCCGGAACGCGCCCCTCTGAGCGGAGGTGAGTGCGTGTGTGCAGGAGGTGGTGTGTAAGTGTCCAGCGCGGACTGTGCCCAGCTCCACGGGGGTCTCGGACACGGTCCCTGGGGGCGGGGCATGGCCGTCATCTGTAAACGCACATTGGGAGTCCAGCCGGTGTTGCTCAGGGTGAGCGTCGACCCTGCACCAAGAGGTCGTGGGTTCGATTCCCAGTCAGGACACAGGCCCAGGTTGGGGCTGATCCCCAGTGGGGGGCGTGCAGGAGGCGGCCCGTCGATGTTCTCTCTCGTCGATGTTTCCATCTCCCTCTCCCTTCCTCTCTCTCTGAGATCAGCAAAGGAACAAACATTTGAAAGTGCACTAGGAGGTGAGAGAGGCAGCCTGAGGAGTGAGCAGGTGCCGGGGCGGGAAGGCGCGGCCCAGAGCCGAGCCGATACCCGCACAGGAGCACGGCCAGGATGGACCGGCGCACACTCCGTCACCATGGGCAGGGGCCGACGTGGGCCGCTCGTCTCTGGACACGTGACCTCGATGAGGCTCGAAGCTGCCTCCCCCTGGTGGGCTGGAAACCATTCCGCTGACAACAGAAACCTACCTCTGCGCCAGGGCACCGGTGCCGTGTCCGAATTAAAAAACAACACGTTTTAGTCGGACCCAATACTTTTCAACCTAGTCACATAGGAAGGTTGCGCTTTTTAAAACTAAGATTGTATGGAAGTCAACTTCTTGTAAATAAAAAATGTGTTATTGATGTTTTTAGAGAGAGAGGAAAAGAGAGAGAGAAACACCCATCAGCTGCCCCCTGCACGCCCCCCACTAGGGATCGAGCCCACACCCCGGGCACGTGTCCTGACCGGGAATCGAACCCAGACCTCTCAGTCCCTGGGCCGACGCTCAGGCCACTGAGCCACACCGGCCGAGCTAGAAGTAAACGTTTCTGTGACTTCTCAGTCTGTTTTATGCTTCTCCGTGTAAGTGGAATAGATTTGTGGTTCACCTTTGTAACCACAAAAATGGACTGTTTTGTAACGTCGCTGCAGATGTCTTAAGACAGTCATCCCATGACATTGTTATTTCAGGCTCTGCGTTTTGGGGGGATGGTTGGCTGAGCAGATCCCATTGGTGAGGATCCGAACCGGAGTCCCCTCTGGGTCCACCCCGTTCTCCAGGCTCTGCGGGGCTCCCTGTGGACGGGCAGCCAGGGAGGGGGAGTCCTGCCGGGCCGTCCCCTCCGAGAGGCACATGGACACAGTGTCCACCCCAGGGCACCCTTGCATGGACACCCGGGTGCGAGCTGGACCGAGGCCGACTGGACTGGGAGCCTCGTCCTTGCCCGTCTTTCATTGGCTGGTTTGCCTTCTCATCGCCGAGTTGTAAGAACGCACAGTGCGTCCTGTGTGCGCGGCCTGTGTCAGGAACTGCGAGTGTCCCCTACTTCCTGTGCGTCCCACGAGGTCTCGATGCCGCCCGTCACGTCTTCTGTGGTGGATGGACTGCAGGGGGCACCTCACCCCGGGACGCCCCAGTGGGCCTGGCTCCAAGGTGCTGTGTCCCGGACCAAGGTTCCGGTCCTGGCTGTGACCCGCCCTGCCCCGGCAGCTTTATTCAGTGTGGGCACCGCAGTCCTGTCCTGCCGTCCCTGGCGAGTCCGCGTGTGCAGGTGGAGCTGGACAGAACAAGGCTGGTTTTCCTGTCCGGGCAACTTGGAGATTTGGAGACAGCTGACAGATTGGGACCCCTTGTCACTTGTCACCTTCTGCGTTGAGACTGGTCCAGTGTTGGAGTGAGGTGGCCTTTGGAGTCTCTCGCCTGTCCCGTCCCCGGGATGCTCCTCGAACAGCAGAACGTGGGCCTGGAGGCCCTGTGAGACGTCACTCATTGTGCAGACTGACCCGTGACCCTGCCTGTGGGGGGCTCGGCCTGGGTGCGGACGCTGAGCACTGGGAGGGGCCCTGCCGGTGACAGCCCCGGGGGTGCCCCAGGGGTGCCCCAGGCCGTCTGCAAACCCGTTTCTGTGTTGAGACGGCGGTTCCCGGAGACCCCGAGACCATTCAGTGGGCATCTCTGAGGCTGTGCCTTCCTCTCGCCCCGTTGGTGGGAGCTGACGGGGGGTCATCAGTTAGCTCGTCGGCCCCGGGTGCAGGCTCCTTGGGTGCTGGCGTCGGGATGTCGCCTGGCGCCGGCCTGGGCCCATCGCTGGCCGTGGCGTTAGCCTCGCTGCGTCGGCTCCTGGTGGCGCTGACACTGGTGTGAGTCCTGAGCCTCCGGAAATAGTTGTGGTCTCCTGCCGAGCGCACGTTTCAGCTCTTTACTGAGAAGAGTTCAGGTCTTTGCCCTTACGCCTGGACTGGGTGTCAGCTCCCTTCCGTCTCGCTCTGTGCTCGGTCCCGGGGAACCGCGAGACCCCAGGACTGGCTCGCGACAGCGGTGACGTTCGCCTGGGCTCCTGTGCGGGGCCCTGTGCGCAGAGCAGGTTGTGCGTCTCGTCGGGACGCGAGGAGAGCGCTTGGGAAGCTGAGCGGGACCCTTTCAAGTCGAGTGCAGTTACGTGAAAGTAAGTCCCAGGAACCTGCCTCATCGGAGTCCAGTGTCCAGAGACGCAGAAACGCCGGAGGCGGCCGGCGGCCCTACCCGGGGGCCCTCTGGGCGGCTCTCGTCCGCACCTGCCCCTCCTCTGCCCCCGCCTGCCCTCCTGGGAGTAGAGGGATGCTCCTCAGGGGACCCGTCGGCCTCCCCGAACCTCCAGAAGGTTCTTGCGTCGAGTCACCTGCCTGCTGTCTGTGCGGCTCCCTCTCTGGTTCCTGGGGGCTCGTGTCTTCTCCGCGGCTCCGTGGGGAGGAGGCGTGTCCCCTCCGAAGACGTCTACCCGGCGGGCTGTCTGTCTGCAGCGGAACCGTGCGGCTTGTCGGCAAGAGAAGGTCTCTCCTGGGGCGTGGGCAGTGCTGGGCGATGTCCAAGGATACAACCGGAGGCCTGGGCACAGCCGAGACTGAACTCAGCCCCGGGCTTCCGGGAGACGGCTCTGTGGGCTCTGTGCGTGGACTTGCACGGGGACCTGGCGTGCTCCGGGGCCGCCGTCTGCTCTGCGCAGCTTGTTGACGAGACTCAGTCCTCATCACGGTGCACCTGTTCGACCAGGCGCGGTTTAAGGCCCGTGCTGCTTCTCTTGCAAATGTTGGAAACTGTCTTTAAAATCATACCTGAGATCCTGTAATTTCAGAGTAATGACACCTTTCGGAGGATTATCTCTCCCTCTCGTTGCCGCCTCCTTGTTTCTGTTCAATTTGCACTTATGTTCTTAAAAGTAAAAATAGCTCGTAGGAACGCGTATTTCGCTGTGTGTCTTTTCATAATTCTGCGTTTGATCAGATGTCTCCTGTTTGTGAGGTTTAGAAAGATTTGATTTGCAAGGTACCTGCTGACTTCGCCGGTTTTGTTTTTCTTTTTGCGAATCGTGTGCCTAATCCTGCGATAAGCAAAGAATATTCTCCACGGGGGTAGAGTGCATCTTTTTAAAAAATTCAGTTTGGTATAAATTACACCTCCGGACTTTAATTTCAGAATCTCCAAGGATGGTGTTTTGTGAAATAGAACGTGTCATCAGCTAAGCTATTAGATTTGGTAGAGTCACTGATGGTACTTTCCTGCGGGGATCGCGTGCGTGTCCTCGTCGGTACCTGTCAGTGCTCACTCCCCAGATCTGCTTTCTGCCCGGCAACCCGAGGTCGACACGTGCGTCATTTCCTTCGCGTATCTTTGCTGTTCCTAGTATCTCGATTGTGATTCCTTGATCATCAAGTTCAAAAGTTCTAGAGTGACCCCCTTTGCAAATTATTAAGTTGGTTTTTGTCGCATATGTTGAACATGTTTCCTAGAAATTTGCAGTTAGCTCCAGGGCGTCCACGAAACCACAACTTGTCATGAAAAGTCCCTCTCAGCCCGCGACCTTCAGACGACTTTTCCTGCAGGAAAACTGAGCCGGGCCTCAGGCTCCCCTGAGAACAGGTGTGGATGGTAAGACAGTTCCCACGTTCTCGGGTCCTGCCCCCAAGGTCAGTGTCCCTGTCGGTATGCACAGCGGGGCCCCCGTTGTATGTCTCTGTCTCTCAACTGTCAACGGGCTTGTTGCTCGTCTTGTCCTCACGCTTCTCCCGACACCAGGTTCTGGTGGTGTCGGCGATGGAATCCCTTTGTCTGACCACGTCCTGACTTCCGCTCAGGAATCCAGTGCCAGGGACACTGACAGACACACACACTTGCCGGGACCTCATCTCCCTCCGTCCACACTGCCCAGCTCCCCCCTCCCTCTGTCCACACTGCCCCCTCCTCCCTCCGTCCACACTGCTCCCCTTTCCCTCCGTCCACATGCCCGGCTCCCCCCCCCTCCGTCCACACTGCCCGGCTCCCTCCGTCCACACTGCCCCCTCCTCCCTCCGTCCACATGCCCGGCTCCCCCTCACCTGTTCTCCCTCTTTCTGTGTCTGCTCAGCCCCTGGCTCTGCCCTGCGTCAGCACCGAGTGATCGAGACTCAGGTCTCAGGCTGCAGCCCCAGAGGAGATGCTCACCTTCTGTCCCCAAAGCGTGGGGCATTTCTGTAGTCACAGCTGGATTGGGGTTCAGAGGAGCCCTCAGGGGGCGGTGTCTCTGATCCCCGCTTCCCTCTCCGTCTGGAGCCCGACTCCTGCCCGTCCTGGCCGACTGACAGGCGGTGGGATCGGCCAGCGGGTGCGGCTCCCGGCCCTGTGCCGTGTGGATCAACCCAGGAGGCTGGCGGGCGGGTCGGAGAGCTACTCAGACAACAGCATCACCTCATTAGGGGCCAGAGAAGCTGTGGGCAGAGACGCGGCCCTCGGCTGACCGGGACAAAGCGGCATGAGACGTGTGCTCTGGGTGTCCTCCACGGACTGCCGGGAAATGGCCAGACAGGGGTCCCCCGGAGGTGTTTCCAGTATTGTCCTGTCCCTGCGGAGAGGTGCGCCTGCAGGACGTGTGGGCTCCTTTGCCGTCTCGTGTAGGACAACTGAACCCAAGTTGTTCCTCACAGTGGCCTGGAGAAGGGCCTTGGCTTCCTAATGACAAAGCACCGGAGTCCATGTCAAGCGCCTCTGTCCCCTGCCCGCTGCCCGTGCCCCCCAGAGCCGGCTCTCGCCCCCACATGTCCTCACAGCCGGGATCCGCGTCTGCCCGTGTCGAGGTGCCTGTCATCACCAGTGTCCATGGGCGTGAAGCTCTGTGCACACTCACGAGGGCCCCACACAGGCCTGCTCGCCAGGTGCAGACAGTGAGGAGACCCAGCCCCTCCTGGCACGGCCTTTGTGGCGGTTCCTCGAACCGTGACGACTGTGCTCGGGGAAGACGCGCAGGCCTGCGCGGGGGGCTTTCCTACGTCACACACAAAGTAGTTGGCACCACCTGTGACTAACAGTAACCAAAGTAACCGAGATAAATGGACACATGATGACTCGATGCTGCTCAAGCCCCGGGTCACGCTGTCCATTTAGAGGGTAGACGTTCGAGTCAGCAGCAGCCACAGAGACACAGTGACCTCAGCCAGGCCGGCATCAAGTCAACAGGGACAGGGCTGATTCTGTTCAACAAAGGAATCACATAAAGTAAAAGAAAACCCAGGAGGAAGAGGAGGGAAAATACCAGGGAAGCAAAATCATGTTGGACCAAGAGTTCATGGCCACAGACTGGGTACCTCATCACAACAGAGATTCGCCTCCTGCAGTTCTGGAGGCTGGAAGTTGGGATCGGAGCCGGTGGGGCCGGGTGAAGGGCCTCATCTGGGCTCATACCCTCAGTGGTGGAAGGGACGGGATCAGTCGGTGTAAACATCATCCCTGCAGGCTACACAAGAAAAATCCTACGATCGTGTCAGTGCACAGAAAGAACAGCAACACCTGTACATAGAATCCCTCATCCAGTTAGGAACCCAAGGTCTTTACCTCCACTCGGTGACCACATCTCAACCACGCTAACGTCATATTTCTTGGTGAGAGACTGAACGGTTTTCCCATAAGACCAGAAATAAAGCAGGGAGGTGTATTCTCACTTCTGTTATTGAACACAGTGCTGGAAACTGTTGCCATTGCAATAAGACAAGGAAAAGAAATAAAAGGCATTTATATTGGGAAACAAGAAAGAAAACTATATTTGCAGTTGATACATCTAAAATCCCACGAAGCTATAAAAATCTCCTAGAACCGAGTGAGTTCAGCAAAGTCAAAGCACACAAGTTTAGCACACGAACACAATCACCCTTATGTGTTTTTGTGGGTTTGTTGTTGTTAATCCTCACCTGAGGATATTTCTTCTACTGTTTTGTTTTGTTTTGTTTTGTTTTGTTTTGTTTTGTTTTGTTTTGTTTTGTTTTGTTTTAAGAGGGACCATCACATCCACACCGAAGTTGAGGCTTCTCATTCCCGTCAGCCTTCGGAGACTGGGCCTCAGTGCCTCGGTCAGGACGGCTCTGCTCTGAACGAAACCCATCGCTTCCATACCTCTTTCCCTCATTCTGAGCCCAGGAAGGCACATTCCGAGCCAGGCCGGGACCGAACCTGCAACCCAGGTGCGGCCTTGGCCCAGAATCAGTGCTGCCACCTGTGTGTGCAGGTCGATAGCCTTCGTGCCACACTGGCCACGGCCATGTTCTTACGTGATCACAGATGGACAGCTCAAAACCAGAATGGCAAATGTAATAACAATTACAGTCGCTCCGAAGAAAATGAGATAGGTTTATGCAGGTTTTACAAAGTACATACATTATATTTATGCTGAAAATTGTATAATGCTAATTAAAGCATCTAAATAAGTGGGGGGGGGGGCTTTGTGTTCATAAATTGCAAGACTCAGGATATTAGACACGTCAGTTCTTCCCAAATGGACGTGTCGTTTTAATGCAGTTCCTAACAAATCCCAGCAAGGTCTATTGGATTGTTTCTCTGAGTGTGTGTGTGTGTGTGTGTGTGTGTGGTTTCAGGTCACGTTCGGCATAGGGAATACAGTTAGTAGCATTGTAATAACTCTGTACAGAGTCAGATGCGAAGCTCATCATGGTGATGGCTTTGTACGGTGTATAAACGCTGAAAACATTACGCCGTTCGCCTGAAACTCACATTATAATGAGTTTCATAGTATGTCAGCTATGCTTCTAACACAAGTAAAATGGATCATAAATGTACGAGCACAGACACAGGGACAGAGCCCCAGACCTGGGGCAGGTGGGGGGCGGGGAAGCAGAACGAGCGATGACAGTGAGGCCCTGGCCCTGGGAGAACATTGGGGTGCGCAAGGGCTACATGAGAAAACGGGGTGAGCTCCACGAAGGAAACGCTGCTCACAGACCCTGATACAGGTGCAGGGGCGGGTGGGGGGCCCCGCGGAGTCTAGTTGGTGTGGACGGTGAGGAGCGGACATTGGCCACGTCGGGAGAGGGTTCGGTGACGTAAGCGCGGTGGACTGCGGGCTGGGAGACAGGCGCGCGGACCTGGGCTCTGCAGCTGGGAGAACGCAGACCTGCGCAGAGAGCCGTGTCCCGTCGGGCTGCGCAGCCTGGGGCGTGGAAACACCAGCCTGGTCTCGCCCTCGGCTACTGGGGTTGGGGTCACACCACTGGGGGGGTGGCTCTGTGGTGTGCACGGTGGTAACTGCGGCCCCTTTGTGGTCAGCGTTGCTGCTCCTTACCTTTGGGGACCACGGATCTCGCTGGGCCCAAATCGTGGCTTTTCCAGAAGGTCTGGAAATGGGACCCCGCAGCCTGTCGGCTCCTACACCAGGCTTGTCCGCAGGCCGTAGGGTCTCAGGGACTCGTCCCCTTTGCAGAAGGGGGGCAGCCTCGGGGAATGTGGGGACGACTGGGTGTGGCCGTGTTCCCATGAAACTTGATTTGTGGGCACTGGACATTCCTCTTCACGTAATTTCCACGTGTCCTGAGAACAGTCTTCTTCTCTGATTATTTTCAACTACGTGTAAAAACTGTTCTCAGCTCCCAGGCTGAACAAAGACCGATGGGAGGATTTGGCCGCCAGGCTGACAGTTTGCCAGCAGCCCGGGCACGGGGGCGACCTGGGCACGGGGCTCCTGCATCCGATGGCTCTGGGTTCTCGGAGCCTCTGATTAGAAACCGAGAAGGTGCATGTTCCTCAGGGAGCCTGCTGTGTGTCCGGACCTCACGCAACCACCAGCTGCTCTCAGAACCACGTTTATGATGGATTCGGTGAGGGTGACCATCTGTCCCAGAGTGTCCGGGACACGTTTGCTTACACCTGTGTCCCTGCTAGTTAAATGTGTCAACCCGGAGGAAGGTCGTCAGCCTGCAGAGAAGGTGCCCTGTGCGCACCTGGGACAGGCCCCCGCCCGGCAGGTGGGGAGGGGCGCCGTCCGCTGAGGGGAACCAGTGGGAACCCCTTTTGGATCTTGGTATCAGGCACGGTCGTGTTTCACCTGCAGAATCAAGATCACAACAAACAAACAGCTTCCCGGACGTGGAGAAGTATTCACCCAGCCCAAACGCCCGTTTTCTTGAAAACTGTTAGAAAAGCAGAATGGAATTTGTGAGCTGACTGTAAGGAAGCTTTCTAGCAGTTCCTCCCTTTCTTGTAGTTTCTTAATCCCCACTTTGATGTTCTTAATTGCTTAGATGCTTCTCGTGCGTTTGTCGTCATTTATTATCTATCCTTCGAGCCGTGCAAACTGTTTTCTGAAGCCAGTCACGGCGTCGACGGTTCAGTGTAGTCTTGTTCCATCTGACGTCTGTTGTGAATGCTGAACGCAGACGAGCCCTCGTGTCTGAGGACGTGTCCGGAGGGTCAGGGAACATTCTTCTTCGGCTGAATGATTGCAAGAGGGTAGAAGGGATGGTCCGCCCCCCCCCCCCACTGCAGGTATTGTTCGCACCTGTGCGGTGGGTTTTGGTGGGGGTGCTCCTGGGGGGGGGTCAGTGACGTCGTCCTCATTGTTTCCCATTTCACTGGTGAGAACGCTGAGTCCGGTGAGCGGTGAGCGCAGGCGACTCCTGAGCCCAGAGCCCAGGTGACGCGTGAGGTCAGGGCCACCCCCGCGCGGGTCTGTGCTCTAGCGGGAAGTTATGTTCTGAAAACTGTTGCCCATGTGGAGGACATGAAGGCGAGCAATCAAAACCCATTCTAATTGTTTTCTCTTTTACTCCACGTGGTGACTTCACGTACTTTTCCCGCAAAGTCCGTCGTATCATCTTGTGTATCACAGGTTGCTAGGCAACACCAGGTTTTCCTAATGAAATAAAAGAAACCGTTAACCACTGCACTGTTCGTCTTAGCTTAGAACATTATTAAACATGCCATTTCACTATTAAAGCAAACACTAAGACAATGGTAAGTTGAACCCTACCTTTACCAGAGGGTTGCAAACCTGTGGAAGAAATGTCACGAGCTCCGCGTGCGCTGCTCTTCAGAACAATTTCCGTTGCGGTACGTGGATGTACATGGTCTGTGGAAGCAGCGTCATCGTCCTCCGAGTGGCCCCTTAGTCCTTTGCGGTGTCCCTGTCGGAGGGACGTTTCGGAGTCTCAGCCGGAGGCAGTGGGCCCACGTGTGTGCTCACGTGTAGGCTAAGTCGCTACGAGGGAGTCGGGAACGGTGGGCTTTCTGCTGAAAGCGAAGGTGCTGCAGCTACACTCCCTGCTGCCGGTCACTGGCTCGCTGGGGCGGAAATGCTCAGCAGCCGGCCACCCCCCACCCCCGTGACTCAGGCCCTCCCCAGCCCGACCCCCACTGGAGAAGGGGCGGCTTCCCTCCCGTCTCCTGCCCCCGCGTCCTTGGTGGGCACAGGTCCCCGCTGCTCGGAAAGGGACCCTCACGTTCATGCCTGTGCCCCTCGCTCCAAGCCCGTGAAGGCAGCAGGCGCCGAAGTGCCGCCGAGACCCCCGGGGAGCTGGTCCGGGCTCCGCAGCACCTTCCCGCCAGCGTCCACCACGGGGGCTCCTGGGCAGGGGGCGCGGCAGGTCCTGTGAGCCCAGTCATTAGCCGAATTGTCTTGCTCTGAGCTCTTTCAGCAGCTAGAACGTCATTATAAAGGATCGATGCACAGGGAAGGGGGGCCCCTCCCACCCCGTCCAGGTGTCCCAGCCGCTGTGTCTCCTGCAGGTGCGGGTCCTGCAGAGCCGGGGACCAGCCTGTCCCGCGTGACTGCTTCCCCTCGGGGGATGTCCTGTCAGAGCACATGCGGTGGCCCTTTTCCCTTTATTGACTTTAGAGACAGAGGAAGGGAGAGGGAGAGAGAGACACCGATGAGAGAGAACATCGACCGGTCGGGGATCGAGCCCACAGCCTGGGCCTGTGCCCTGACCGGGAATTGAACCCGTGACCTCTTGGTGCAGGGTCGACGCTCAGCCACTGAGCCGCCCCAGCCGGGCGGGAGCCAGGGCTCCAGGGGACCCACCGCCGTTATCATGACTCATGAAGCCCATGTAGGCGTTTTGCAGCCTGTTTCTTTTGTAAGTCGTGCTTCAGGAAGACCATGTGTGCACACGTGTGTGGGGATCGGTGGGAACTGATCACATCGCTTTTCCAAAGTCACGCAGCTCACGGGCCACCCGGACCGGGGCTTCTTCCTGTCCCTGAGCAGGCTTCCGAGGCTTCTCTGCTGTGGTCTGGTGACTGCGTCATCCGGAGCCTTCCTGACACGGCGTCAAACCAGCCTGGGCCTGAGCGTTCGTCCATGGCGAAGGGGGGCCAGCCCTTCCCCGCCAGCACCCCCCTGCGAGCCCACAGCTGCCGCCGCCCCAAAGCCTGAGCTTCCCGGCTGAGGTCGCTCACTTTTCAGAGGGCGAAGGGGGGGCTCCGCCCGGTTGGTTCTCTTGCTGTTAAGTGATCACAGGACGACCTGTGATTATAACACTTTACTATAAAAATAAAGACGTTCTTGCCCGGCCGGTGCGGCTCAGCGGCTGAGCGTCGACCCTGCACCAGGAGGTCACGGGTTCGATTCCCGGTCAGGCCCAGGCCCAGGCGCAGGCGGTGGGCGGATCCCCAGTGGGGGGCGTGCAGGAGGCGGCCAGTCCATGTTCCCTCTCATCGGTGTTTCTCTCTCCCTCTCCTTCCTCTTTCTCTAAAATCAATAAAGGAAAAAAAATTTTTTTGTAAGAGACGTACTTGAACATGCTCTTTAGAGAAACACGTCAGTCACGCGGCCGGGATTTTCAAACCCTGGCCTTGCCCGGCGACAGCGGTACAACTGCCCGGGTCCTGGGTTGGCGTCTGTGGTGACTGTTCCCGGGGAGAAGCGGCGACGCTCCTGGACGTGTGGAGGACGGCGGGCAGTGCCACAGGCTCTGGGTAAATGTCAGGATGGAAATGACGTCGGTCAACCCGACTTACGTTTGGGGAGGGGCAGAGGCTGTTGGAAGCTTCCTGCCTGCCAGGCGGCCTGGGCTCCGTGCAGGACCTCAGGATGCGCGGCCCGGGGTCACGGCTCCGCCCGCCACCCCCCACGAAGCCAGCGTCGCCCGGGGCGGGGCCTGGGGTCTCCCCGTGACGCTGCTCCCCGTGATGACATCCGCCACAGTGGTCTTTATTCTTCTCTCTGTTAGAAATGATGGCCGGTGTTCTTCTTAATTGAGCAAAGATGATTAAAGAGATTAGTCCTGTAAAAGACGACATGAATAATTCAGATTTAAACTCTGCTGCGGCGGTGTGATTCACCAAAGACTCAGAACCTCATCGAAACATAATTAATTTGATTCTCGGTCCCGTCCCTCTGCCGTGTCCTTCCTGTGGCGAGGTCAGGGAGAGACCACAGCCTCCACCTTCGTCTTGTTACATAAACGCAGGGATCCCTGTGACGTGCCCTCAGCGGCTGCCGGGCAGGCGTGGACTGGCCGCAGAGGGGAATCAGCGTGCAGTCGGACGGCGCGGAGGGAAACGGTGAGGCCGGTGGGCGCAGCTCGTCCGCAGGGCACGTGCCGGGCACGGAGCCGGGGCTCCTGGGTTTCCGTCTGGGACCCCGGAGACTTGTCCCGCTGCCGGGCGACGCTCACTCTTCCTGGGTCCAGGCAGAGGGGACTGGGGAGCGACAGGGGCGGAGGTTGTTTGTTTAACAGAAAACAGGGAACATTGGGCGGAAGGTACAGGAAACTGGTCGTGAGGTGCGCCAGGTGGTCGGACCGAGGGCCTCTCGTGAACAGGGCTCCCCACGGGGACCCTGGTGGTCCGGGGGCTGTGCCGAATGTCATCCTTCCTGCGCTGTGGGCCCGTGGTTTTCTGTCACAGCCGGGGCTCTGGGTGTGGGGGGCGGTGACGCCGTCCCGGTGCTCGGTTCACAGTGGCCTTCGGAGCCCAGGCCGGTCTCTGACCTGTACTGTGTGGACCGGCGGGCCCGCCCACGTGGTCTGTTCCCTGGTGCCACGCGCTGGGTGAGAGACGGCGCGTGGCGGACGGGGTGGCGAGAGCGGCGTGTTCATGCTGCCACAGCCTCCCTGTTCCCAGGCCGCGGCGAAGGCCAGGTCCCTCGGTGGGGTTGTTGCACCGTCACTGGTGTCTGGGCTTCTGTCTTACTCTGGGGTGTTGGCTGAGAGCTGTGGCCCCGGCCGTGGACCAAAGTGTCACAGGTTTGATTCTGGTCAAGGGCACGAATCTCGGTTGTGGTTCGTCCCGGCCCTGGTGGGGTCGTGCAGGAGGCAGCTAGTCGATGTGTCCCTCTCACATCGATGTTTCTCTCTCTCCCTCCCTCCTGCCCTGTCTGAAGATAAATAGAAAAATGTCCTCGGGTGAGGGTTTGAGAAAGAAGGGCCTGCACCTCTGGGTCCGTCACAGCAGCGGCCACCGTGTTCGAATGAGCACAGACGGGCCGAGAAGAAGCTCAGCCCACTCACCGTACCCTGTGGGTGCGGACCCGGCGTTCTGCGCGTGGGGTGCAGAGGCTGCTGCCCGGGCGTCCCAGTGGGCGTGTGTGTGATTGGCCGCGGCCTGGAGTCCTGCCCCGCGCAGCTCAGGAGGCAAAGCGCTGCCTGAAAGGGGCTGGTCCCAGGTGGACTCAGATTCCAGCCGTTGTGCTGGTGGGTCTGTGGGGCGGCCCGTTCCCCACGCAGCTGGAACGAGGCCCTGCTGGGACGGCGCCCCCTCTGCCCTGCGGAGGGGCCCCACGTTTCCGGTGGCGCTGCGGGTCTGGAAGGCTCCCCGTAAGAATCGGGACGGCGGATGCCGCTGAGCCCTCCCCTGAGGGATGCTCACCTCACAAACTGGTCGTCCAGCCCAAGAGACAAAGTGGGGGTGACTCTGCCCCTTGAGACGGGAGCATCACTGCGACATGGCCAGACCCTTGCCGGGCCCAAAGCCCACTGGGCACCTCCGTGTATGGACCGTCCTGGTCGTTCCTGGTCCCTCAGGCACAGTTGGACCCGTGTCATCCAGAACCATGGAGACGCCGTGGGCCGGCGCCGTCCCTCCGCGGCGCCCCGCCACCTGGCTCTGTGGGCGCCATGGGCTATCGGGCAGCAGTGGCTGGAGGTGGACCCTGCATGTGGACCAGCTGTCTCTCTGCCTGCAGCCCTGTGGTCATTGTCTGGGCCCCCAGGGGAGGCGGCCACTCCATGTGCCCACGCAGCTGCCCCAGCTGGGCCTCACGCCTCCCTGCCCCTCCCCCGGCCCACGAGGCTGCTGGTCCCATGTCACCCCCCCTGCAACATGGCATCGGCCCTGTTGGCTCCTCGGGGGCCCCCCTGTGCATGGCCACAGCCTGGTGAAGCCACCCCCAGATCACCGGTGGACCAAGAGCAGGGAAGGGTCAGGATGACCGGGCCACATGTGTCCCCTTCCCGAACGCAGCCCCTCTGTCACCTCACGGCCGCCCCCTCATCACCTCACGTCAGAGGTTCCCTGACACCCTTCCTCCCTGCCCCCCGTCCCCCAGCCCTGATCCGGGCCCTGCCTGGCCACAGGATAATGAAACAAATAATAAAATTAGTGGAACAGACTGTGGAGACGTTTGTGTTTAAAAAGTCAGGTTCCAGACACTCGGGGCGATGTTCTCCGGAGGAACGGGCCTGATCTGTGGCCTCATAGGTGCTCAGCCGGGTGCTGTTGACTGCAACACCCCGACAGCGGTCAAACCTCCTGATCTTTGTGCTCTGGGCTGGCAGAGTGCGTCACACCGGACCCTTCACACCGGTCGCGGGGCAGTGTCCTTCAGGACTTGAGGTGTCAGCCACGGCTGTTCGCTGGCGGGCACAGGGCTGGACTTCAGCCCCAGGGCCCGGGGCACACCTCCCCCCCAGGGCCCAGGGCCAGCACCTGCGGTCAGCAGAGGTCCGCAGGGTGAGAGCCCCCTGGGAAGCTACCCCAGTTGTTCTCACAACCAGCTTGCGTTTGTCCTGTGTCCGCCCCTTTGACCCTCTGCACCCGCACAGGTGCCCTGGTGGCTTTGCCATCTGTGGGCATTTTTGTGCCTTAAAAACTTAAACGGAGAAACCGTTCTCGGGGGCTCCTTGCTCACGCGGGCAGGCTGCCGGGATGTGGACCCGGGCGCCCTGGAGCCTGGGCGATGCCCTTCGAGTCCCACCCTGTTCTCGGCTCGTTCCGGGTCCCGGACGCGGTTTCTACGGAGAGCAGGTGCCCGGACCCGCTCGCTCGCTGAGCCAGGGAGGCAAGTGCGTACCCGGGGTTCCCATGGCAACAGGCAGGCTATCATAATATTTATATCCCCCGTTACCAGGCTCCGGTTGATGTTCAGGTCGGGTGTTAAAAACGACACGATAATGTGCGCTTTTTTTTCTTACATCGCTTTGGATGAGGCTGATTCTTTTCCTCGGTTAAGTGTTTCTAAAGACCTCATGGAAATGAGCGAGACGTCGTCACGACAGACGCAACTTTCCTGATCCCCGTAGCTGGTAAAGGACGCGCCTTCGCCCAGGTTTTCACGTCACCGCCCGCGGCGCGGGGGGTCGGACCCCGGGTTCAAGGTTGGGGACACGACCTCTCTTGAGACCCCACCTCACACTTAGGGGAGGGTTTTTCTTTGCTATTTGCTTTGCAAGCTTTGCGTGGGTCATGGGAGGGCTCTTCGGCCGGACAACCAAAGTGACCTCGGGGGTGACCTCGGGGGTGACCTCGGGTGCGGCCGCCCGCAGGTGGACACGAACTCCTGCGTGGTGTGGGTGGCAGCCACTCAGTGTGTCCCTTTCACGTCGATTCTCCCTCTCTCCCTCCCTCCCTCCTGTTCTATCTGAAGATAAATGCAAAAATGTCCTCAGGTGAGGGTAAAAAAAAATGTAGTTAAAGAAGATGTTGTCTGTGGGGGGGTCATCACCACGTTAAGTCATTTCAATCCTTTAAAAGAATCTCCATTTAACTGGAATTAGGGAGTATTTTTTCCCGACCATTCACGAGGAGGTGTTGCTGTCTCTCTTCTTTTGCTGAAAGTCTGCAGTAGGCAGTGATCCCGTAATCAAAGTAAAGCTAATTACCGGCTCTGGGAAGGAAGGTGCTCCTGACCCCTCCTGACCCCAGGCCACAGCGCCTCCTCTCAGCCGGGCTGCCCCTGGGGCGGGCACTGGAGGGTCTGTGAGGGCCCAGATCAGACGCTGTTCCCGGTGTTCGGAGAGTCACAGCTGAAGTCCAGCCCTGTGCCGGCCAGCGAACAGCCGTGGCTGACACCGCGAGTCCTGGAGGACACTGCCCGCGCCCGGTGCGAAGGGTCCGGTGTGACGCACTCTGCCAGCCCGGAGCACAGAGATCAGGAGGTTTAGCTGTCGGGGTGTTGCAGTCAACAGCATTCCTTAGCAACCGCTCTGCTAATTGCCCGGCAAAGCCCGTGAGATGCTGATGTTCCCGGGGAGAGAACACAGCCCGTCAAATGCAAGAGGCTAAATATAGACGCACAGAGTCTCTGCAGCCCGGGGAGCAGGGCACCGCGGGGCGCGGTGGGGGGAAGGAAGGGAGGGGAGCAGAGTCGCCCTGGCCTGGCAGCTGCACCCGCTGGCTCCTGCTGAGCCCCTCGGGTCCCCCTCAGCCTCTGGCAGGCTTCGCACTGCGGTGGGGTGGAGAGTCTGCACTGAGGCGTGTGCCCCGTGGTCGGAGGCCTTTGTGCCGAACCCCACCCCCAGGCCCGGCTGCAGACCATCGACTTGCATTTCTTTGCTGGAAACGCCACAGTGACATTTTCGGCTGTTAGAAGCTTTTAAAAAGATGTTTGAGGCCGTGATGAAGATGACCGCACGGAAGTGGCGTGAGCTCCCGCACGCAGAGTTCTGTCGTCTAGGAGACGTCTCTGTTTGCAGGTCGGGAGCAGCGGCGTGCGCGGCGGGCTCCACGCTGTCTGTGTGAGTGACCCGTAGGCCCTGGGGCACGGCCCCGACCGGCAGGTCCGAAACCCACTGTTCTGAGCCGACTTCTGACACACGCTGTCGCGCGGGTGACCGGGGCCGCCGTTTCCAAGGAAGCAGAGCGGTTCCTGGTGCCGCACGTCCGTTTGTTACGTGGTGTTGATGGCGAAGCCGGGCCCGACAGATGCAGAGACGAAGAATATACTCCTAATGTATAGAAAGGAAAACATTTGAGAAAGCAGACGTGGTCAGTCTGTCCGTGAGGTCAGCTTCAGTGTCACGAGCGGAACGTCGCTCGCGGTCCGAGGGCGAGGTGTCCGCGTGTCTTCTTTCCTCCAGGTGTGACAGGCCAGGGCCACGTGCGGACGCCACGCGCGGACGCAGCCTTAGCTCTCGTGGTCGATTCAAACGCCCCGCGTGTGCCGTCGTCTGAATCCACAGGGCGAGTTCTTCCTCCTGGTCGTCCCCTGGAGGTCACTTTACAACAGGTGTTTGTTCAGAAAGGAGTCGCCGTCAGGTTAGACTCTCGCTTTTGCTTCTGTGCGTGTTCCGGCTCGTGTCCTGCCTTCTGTCCCTTCTCCGAGGTTTTCCCCGCCGTGGCCCCACGCGACTCTCCCGAGACGTCCCGTTGTTGTTCTGTTTTCAACTGACGTGACGATTTCAGAAACAGGCTGAGGCAACCTGGGTGCACAGTCTACAGATTTTTTATTCTGTGTTTTCCGTCTTTTATGGGCTCTCGTTCCATCGATTCCATGCGGTTTCGGCGTCCGTTCCGGGACAGGGAGGGCGGATCTCTGTTACTGAGTGTTTCAGAAGCCGTTAATTGTATTTTCACATGAGCAGCAGCTCCCTTTCCTTCCGTTGAGGTTCTTCTCGTATGTCTCTGTTAACGTACTTTCAGCAAGAAATGGAAGCGGTGTGGGGACCCGTTGACACAGCCGGCGGCAGCCGCAGGGTCTCCGTGGGGGTCGGTGGCGGCGGGTGGCCCTTGTCCCCGGTGGACCCACCACGGTCTTGGGGGGTGAGAAGGGCCGTGTCTGGGGGACGCCTCCTTCTCGTAGGGTGGGATCCTCAAGACCCTAATGCACAGAGTTGGCGCAAATTGGGGGAAAAGACGGGACTCAAGTAACGTTTTATGGGAGGAAATCACGGTTATGTTTCAGACCTGTTGACACCAAAGCTGCGTAAGTCACCTGAGTCTTATAGGCAAGTGTGGGAGATGTTCCAGAAGCTTCTGCCTGTGTTGGGAACAGCCCGAGAAGTCGTGCCCATTCCCCCAAACCACAGTTCTCTCTCCTCGCAGCGGGGCGCGGATCAGTGAGGTCGTCAGCGGACTGAAATCTTAGCGCTGAGCTTGCGGGAGCCGAGCCCTTGCTGGGCCTCTGCCCCGTGACGTCTGGCGCGGCGGAGCTGAGGGTGGGGTCTTCCCCCCGCAGCCTGGCCCGTGTGGGCCCCGGGGTGCTCCTCAGCCCCGACGTGGCTCCTGTGCACAGGCTCACGGCCGTGCTCACTGGGCGCCCAACTCGCCGAGGCGGCCCCCGTGGTTCTGTCCCGGCTGAGATCTCGCCTGGGGCCCACCAGCCCCGAGCGGCCACGGCCAGCGTGGAGCGTCAGGACGTCTGCGGCATTCCACGTCGCGAGGAACTGCGTCTGTCCAGGCAGAGTGGAAATTTCCTGAGTTACGCTCTCAGCCACACACGCCTTCTCCTGCAGCCGCGTAGGTGGTTTGTGTCTCCTCCCGGGAGGTGTAAAATGGGTGTATTTTCCCACAAATGCACAGCACAGTTGCTTGGATACAGAACCTGACGGCATCACCCTGTTCACTGTGGAAGTCGCTTTCGTTAGTCAGACATTAGAGAAACGGTGGATTTTTTCCTTCCTTCCCCCATGGGCTTAGGTTTGTTCAGAACACGCCCAGTAGAATGTTCTCCGTGCTGCCATTCGAACCGGAGCCTGTGATGTTATTGGGGGAAATGAGATGTTTTAAAAAGAACCTCCGGTGATCAAAATCGTGGTTGCCTTGATGGCTTCATTAATCACCGGAAGAGCATTCTTTGGGCAATTATAAAACGGTGCGTGTTTTTTCAGACCTACCAGTGAAAAGGAGTACGTGGTGTAATTTACTGTTATCCTGCGAACCCCCGCCCCCCACGGGTGCCAGTCGGTCATCCCCAGACTCTCCGAGATGCAGGGCCGACGGGCCAGTACCAGGAGCGGAATGTTTCCAGCTCTGCGTTGATAAATAACAGCACTAATTACAGGTGGAATAAAACGTGTTCATGCTACTGATGATGACGTGTTTTAGCAGAGAAACGTACGAACAGCTGGCCGGCGTTATAAGGAGAAGCTACGTGTCTTCACGATCTGGTAAATCTGTGACAAACGTGGGGACCAGTTTGTCCACATTTGCTTGAAGATATTTCATTTCCTCCTGGGTCGTATTTCCTGGTTATTAAATTCTGATACACGCGTCGTCTGCCCCTGGGGCCGCCCTGCCGTTGCCGACAGAAACCCAGGGTTGGTGGGGATGCTCTTTTATTGTGTTGCTGGACGCCGGGAGCCTTAATGAAGAAATCGAAATCTTGCCTTTCCTTGTCAACACGAACGTTCTCCTGAGATCCCCGCGTCGGGGTTCGAGTCCTGCCCCTGGGAGAAGGGCGTGTCCCGGGTGAGCGTTTTCGTGTTGGTGTTGGTTCTGAAATTCCGTCTCGTTCTGTTTCCAACCAGATCTGGAAAACTTCAAAACCAAGACGAGGAGCACGGTGTCCGTGCGCGAAGGCCAGGGAGTCGTCCTGCTCTGCGGCCCCCCGCCCCACGCCGGAGGTAAGACGCGTTTTCGCTCCTGGTCTTGTTTGGAGACGTTTCTGGACAAGACCCACCGGCGTGTGCTGCCGCCGAGTCTGTGAAGGAGCCGAGCGCCTGCGGCCCGAGCTCAGGGCTGCCCACTGGGCAGGAGGGAGACTCCGTGAACAGTGGTCCGTCCAGAGACCTTGTGAGCATCGTGTGCTCATTCCTGCAGGAGGCCCGGAGGGGAGCAAGGTCAGATTCACCTCACGGCCCGAATGGTGCTGAACGAGCTTCACCCTCACCTGTTCCCTGTGGTGACTGAGCTTCAGACCATGACATACACTGCAGTCCTTCCCTGCGGTCTCTCTCCCACACACACAGACACACATACATGCGCACACGTGCACACACATGCATGCAAGCAGAAACACACCTACACATACACGTACAAACATGTACACACACATGAACACACAAACACATGTACACACAAACACAGAGACATACACACATGCATGCACACACATACAAGCACACAAATACACATACACACGAACTCATGAATGCACACACATGTGCACTCATACACATGCAAGCAACACATACATACATAAACACATGTGCACACATACACACATGTGCACACACATACACACATAGACACACATAAACACACATTACACACATGTACACACACACACATACACACACGTATCAACAGACCCCTGGGATCGTGGTTTCCGCAGCACGTGGACGTGGTGTGTGGACACTCACAGCATCTTCCTGGTGCTGAACTGCAGACTTTCTGGCATAAACTGAAATATCGCTAGAAATTCGGAAGCAGAACAACTGGCCCCCAGGTGAACGTGAACCTCGCGTGGGAAAAGGGCTGAGTGAGCTCGGCCCCGGGAGGCGCACCCGGCTCCGGGTCCTCCCAGCTCACCTTCCCTGGGTGCTTGCGGGACGGGGTGTGTTGTGCGCACGTCGTGGTCGTCAGAGGGTGACGAGATTACTGACAGCAGCTCAGAGGGAATCTTCCACGGCGTGCGATCGCCTGGGCCTGGTGCTCTGTGGGGGCCGGAGTGGAAGGGAAGCAGAGTCCCGTCCTCCGGGCTCAAGGCGGGGACACGTCACTGCTTCTCGTGTGGAGCCCGTGTCCTTGTTCCCGACGTCGGTGTTCACACAGATGTGACACAGGCTGCTTCCCGTGTTGTTTTCCCTGGAAAGTTGTGCGTCTCGAACCCTGTCTCATCCCTGTTAAACCCCCGCCTGGCGTTTGCAGACGTGACTCAGCCCCTGGGACGCGGGGCACTCGTCACCGCGGGTTCTCGTGCACCCGAAACAGGCAGCTCGTTCCGTGCCAGGCACTTGAAGGGACACGGAACGCTTTCAGAAGGTGGGAGAGCAGACGGGGCTTCGGCCCGTCCAACAGGACGGGGACCCCAGCAGCCGTGCTGTGAGGACTGGTCGCACGCCCTGCGGGGACACACCCGGACCTGCCTGTAGGCAGGGTTCCCGAACAGGCTGAGTCACGAGGCCCTTCTCAGCTGTGCGTGGTCAGTCGGCAGAGGGCCTGAGACCTCTGCACCCAGAAGGAAGAGACGACAGAGAAGGTCAGGGACTGGACCAGGGCACCGATCCCCACTGCCTCCTGGTCCCACGTCAGGAGCACCCGGCTCCCCAGCGGCCTCCTGGCCCGTGAGGAGGTCTCACTGGAGACCAAGGTGCGTCTGCGAAGAGTCGGGAACCGGGGTGCAGGCGCCTCCGGTGCAGGGATCGTCCAGAGTCCCCGACCAAGCTGAGCGCAGGGCCCATGTGCACATGTGAGACATCTGCAGAGTCGCTTGCAGAGGCCACCGAACCTCGGCCGAGAGCGGACTGTGGGGAGCGTGTCTGACACCTTCTCCACATCGGCCCGCGTGCAAAATGCACCACGAGAGTTTAAAGCGGCCAGTCTCAGGCCTCACCCCTTCTCCTGCAAGGACAGGGCCTGCTCCCCGAGCCCTTCGTCCTGCTGTGCCCTGCCTTGGCTTCCTGCGTCCCTCACACCTTCAGAGCCAGGCTGCCGCTGGGCCAGGAGATAAGCCGGATGGGGTCTGCCCAGCGCGAACCTTCTGTGAGAGGCCGACGGGGTGTTCTGGGCAGTTTTGCTTCCTTTCCTTAAAGACCAGTTAGATCAGATTCTCAAAAGCACGTCAGAAAAATTCCCCGTCTTAAACCCGGGGATTTACACAACACGGAGCGGCGAGGCCAGTGGGAAACCAATTTCCTCTGCGGCACGTTAGCTCCTGGTCCGCCGCCCCCCACGGCGGAGCAGAATGTGTTCGAGCGTCGCTGATGACCTGAGGTCTTCCTCCCCGGGTGCACGCTGGCAGCAGGGAGCCGACAATTTTCGGGGCCATTTTCGCTCAGTTGGACAGACCAGGTCACCAGAAGGTTCACCGGAGATGGGGCGAAGCTGCCATGGGGGAGCCCGCGGTGCGAGCATGTGGCCTCCGTCACGCTTCCCTTTGCGAGCAGGGGGGGCTCGGCTCCTCTAAATGCCAGGGAGGGGCCGCACCTGCCCGAGACGCCCCTGAATGGACGTGGTGGTCTTCACCGCAGTCTGTTTCCCAGCGGTTCCACACCTGCTAAGAGGAAGCAGCATTCTGGGTCTCCTTCTGCAACGTTGGCCCGTGTCTATCCGCACCTCTGTACTCTCTATGTTAGGGTTCTCCTGACGCCCACGGAGGACAGGCAGGCCTCCGAGACACCGGGGTTGGTTCAGATCACCGTCACGGGCACCACGGCACCGTGAATGCCACCGTACAGCAAGTCACGTAGAGTCTTCGGTTTCCTAGAGCGTAGAAAAGTTACGTTTACACGCCACTGTCGTTCTTTAAGTACGCGGTAGAATTATGTCTAAAAAGCAGTATACATACCGAAACTTAACAGTGCTGCTTTGCGCCCGGCCGGTGTGGCTCGGTGGCCTGAGCGCCGTCCCACGGGCTGAGAGGTCCGGGTTTGATTCCCGTCAGGACAGGTGCCGGGTGGTAGGCCTGATCCCCGGGGGGCGTGCAGGAGGCGGCCAGTCCATGTTTCTGTCTCGTCGATGTTTCCATCTCTCTCCCCCTTCCTCTCGATGCCGAGGCGGCTAACTGATCGGGTGGCTGCAGGCTGGAGTGGTCGGGGCAGTTTCTTAAAATCCTCCACAGTGACGTTTGCCGTGTCGGTTGACACCTCCTCCCGCAAACCATTCTCCGCGGCAGGCGATGCTGCGATAGCACCTCGCCCGGCCCAGAGCTGCTCTGCGAACGGGCTTGGTCCTCTCGGACCCTGATGTGCCTCCCCAGCGAGTCTGGGGTGTGCCGACCCCCGTCATCAGTCGGCATCTCCACGGCGTCTGCGCCAGAGATCGTCGCGAGGAACCTCTCTCTGCTGGTCCATGAGACGCAGCCCACCCCGTAGAGCGTGACCACGAGTGGACGGCACCCGGGTCCCACCCACAGGCTCCACCTCCACCCTGTTCCCGCCGCAGCCACGGACACGCCTCCCCCCCAGTGCTGCCTTCTGACCTCTTCCCGTGAGGCGCACGTTCTCGGTCCGTCTGGAAGGGGGCGTCCTTCCCAGAAGCTTCCGTGCACTTTCCCAGAGGGACCCCTGAGCCGGCAGCTGCAGCCTCAGGCATGTTCCCCCGTGTCTGAGTTGACGGCCACTCACCTGACCGTGGGTGCGGAGCAGGTGCTGCGGGTGCGTCAGGTGGACGTGGATCCCAGGTCGCTCCCTCCGGAGCTCGGGGCCCAGGTGCAGTCGGTGAGCAGTGACGTTCGAAGGGATCGAGCTGCGTCGTCCCGGGCAGGAGTCTCAGCCGTGGGCTCGGCCCGTGCGGGGACCGTGGTGCACACGGGCGGGCGCCACCCAGCTTCGTGGCTGCGGAGACACAGGCGGAGCAGGGGGAGCACACGCTCCGGGGCCGTCGGGCGGGGAGCCGGCATCGGCTTCCAGGGGAGGTCTCAGCTGCAGGAGCCCCTCGGGGAGGCAGCCTGTCCTCGCCAGTTGTGGACGCGCTGGATGGCGGCCCCTCCCGACACGAGGGGCTGCTTTGCCCGGCACTTGGAGGTGGTGGAGGCGGCTTCTTCCCGAAACCTCCCGAGCCCACCTCAGCCAGCTTCACACTCTGCAGCCCCCTCCCCTGTCGGCCTTCACAGAGCCCAGGGCAGGAGGCCCTGCTCCGGCGTCTCTGCACCTCTGACCTCGCTCACGTCAGCAAGAGGCTGCTCGTTTCTGAGCGTCCACGTGTTCGCCAAACCAGCACTTCCGCCTCCTCCGAGGACGTCTCTGTGTGTTCACGGCTTGTCTCCAGAGGCCCAGCTTTCTGACCGAGAGCGTGTGACTCGCCCGTAACTGGACACTTACAGCCGCCGTCAGGTGACCGGTCGGCCCGAGGACAGGGGCACAGCTGGTCGTGGAGCCGTCAGAACACGGAACATGTATGACTTAGGTTCCTCATCTCCTGTGGACGGGGGGCACCCCGCACAATCACGGTGGTCGTGTCAAACACTGCTGACCACAGGTCACGACCACGTGACAGTCAGGAAGTGTTTGAAACGCTTCTCAGCGACCAGCCCGAGACACAGGCGAAGGGCGCACCTGCCCTGGAACAACGGGGTCGACGACGGGCTGACCCGGGGCCCCGCCGTCCGTGTGCAGCCACCTCGGTGTCTGCGAGGCCCAGTGACATGAGCTGAGCCCCTTCGCTTGGTCCTGCGCATCACAGAGAAGGTGCCGGCCCTGGCCGGTGCTCAGCGGTTAGAGCGTCGGCCGTGGACCAAAGAGTCGTGGGTTTGGTTCCGGTCAAGGGACCTCGTTGTGGTTCGTCCCGGGCCCTGGTCGGGGTCGTGCAGGAGGCTACCTGTCGATGTGCCTCCCTCACATCGATGTTTCTCCCTCCCTCCCACTCTGTTAGATATTGAAACAACGCGGGGTTCAATGCTCGGTGGTGGTATTTTTTTTTTATCCTCACCCGAGGACATTTTTCCATTATTTGTTCAGACAGAGTGGGAGGGAGAGAGAGGAAGAAAGAGAGAGAGAGAGAAACATCGACGTGAAAGGGACACATCGAGTGGCTGCCACCCGCACGACCAACCAGGGCCGGGGACAAACTGCCACCGAGGTCCGTGCCCTTAGCAGGAACCGAACCCGGGTCTCTCCGGACCGCAGGCGACGCTCCAACCGCTGAGCCACACCGGCCAGGGCCGCGGTGGTGGTTTGACTGTGCAGCGTCTTTCGTCACTCGGCTCCGGTGCCGCCGCTCAGAACAGCGCGTCTGTCTGTCTCCGTTATTCCCGTCCCTACGAGGTACATGTACGGAGACAGCGGGGTTGTCATTTTAGGCCCGAAAAGAATTAATAAGTGCGTGTTCGCTGCTGAAACCCTCCTCTCTATCTTCTCTTTATTGCTTCTTCCTGTGGCAGAAGCAGAATAATTGCAGCGATGAGAAACCCGGTGGCCGTTATATCTCAGCTGTTTGTTTTCCTTGAACACACACTTCAGTAGATGGAGATGCTTTTCCTGTGGCAAAATTATAGATTTTCTGGGAAGAAAACAGAGAGAACGCGCACGGAAAGGAAGCGTTTGTCTCTGCAGCTCGTTGTAATTTGAAGGCTGTGCCCACTTTCATTCCGTCGCATTTTAATCATTCGCGGGACGTGTTCTCCATCCACGCAACTGATCGAACCTCCCAGAAATTACCTTTCAGATGCATCCGTTCTTCGAAAAGCACATCAGCATCGTCCCATTAGAAAGCGAACGTCTCGATGGGAACGGTCTGAGAGCCGCGTGTTATGTGGGACAAGTGACGACGCCGGTGCGGGGATCAGAGGCCCCGGCCCTCAGCACAGGCCACAGCGTCCGGAGGCTGACGCGCTTCTGCGTCCTGTGCGTGTCTTCTGCGCACACGGCTGCACACATCTGGCCGTGTGCACACTCTCCTGTGACACGAGAGGGCGGCCACGTTTCCACGTGACTCACCCCTTTCTGGACACTGTCGCTGGGGCTCGTGCACCCAGAAGACACGAGGGGAGCCCCTTCGAGGGCTGCTGGCCGAGCGTCCCTGCCCCCGGGCCATGAAGGGTGCTGCTGCTGCTGCTGCTGTTGGGAGAAACCCTCCGGGTGATCGTCACGCGTGCGGTTCCTGAGCCGGGAGGGCCCGAGCGCCCGGCGGTCTGCGGGCTCGGCTCCTCCCTCAGGAGCACCCCTGCCTCCGGCTGCAGTCGGGGCCCTGCTGGTGCCTGCCCCCCGGAGCCAGGTGTCCCCGCCCCGGCCACGCCGCTCCGTTCCCACATCCGAAAGTCGCCGCCGTGCGCCGGCCTCGAAACGCGTGGATGACCTGGTGTCGTTTCTCTATCTTCCGGACGAGGACGCGGAGACCGCAGCAGGTCGGGGTGGAGCACGGGCGCGTTGTCCATGGCCGGGCGCCCAGGTGGACGACCGCAGTCTCCCCGCCCCGAGGCAGGCGTCACGGGCGCGTGTGCGAACGCTGAGTTCTGCAGGGAAAATGGGTTTTTCCTGCAATGAAACGGACTCCGGCTGCAGCTGGGAGAAGGGGCCCACCGGGAGGTCGCCCGAGGGACCAACTGTATGGAGAAGACACGGCGCTTGTTCCGTTTGACCCGAGTGCACCGCCCCGCGCACGGGAGAGGTCAGCAAACTCATCGGACGGGCACTGTGGGGGGTTCGCTTGGACCCAACGTGCAGCGAGGCCCTGAGCCCCCTGAGGCAGGTGCCCCGTAAGAGGAGGGTGACGAGAATGTGTTCAGGTCCCGGGGCAGCCAGGGGACGCAGGCCCGGCGGTGACCGGCCACTGTGAGCTCCCTTCCCTGTTCTGTCACCTGGGGGCGTGCTCACGGGGGCTCCCCAGGGACGCGAGGTCAGGGGAGTCCTTCTGCGGCAGGAACAGTCAGAGACCTGTGGCCGTGGTCGAAGAAAACGCACCTCGTGCTGTGACGGAGGTCAGGAGTGGGGATTCGACCCTCGGAAGCCCTGTGGCCGATGCGCGCGACCTTTCCTGATATTTTCCCTCAAAACGGAGTTGGTTTCGCCCGGAAGCTCTTTGCTGTTACAAGGTCACAGGTTCGTCTCTCCTGAGATTTCCTTCCTCCCCTCCCACGAGCACGTATGTGCTGTTAGAGGCACCGTGAAGAGCACACGTGTGTTCTTATTTGGGGATCTAAGCCACGTGGGACCTTTGCCTAGACCGCGTGGCCGGCACCGAGCACTGGCTCACCGGACGTGGTACAACACTGCACGCGTTCCCCGGGGGTGCACATCACAGCCTCAACTGCCCGGTGGCTGCTGGGACCTTATCCGTGGCCCCCGAGCCGAGCGTCCGCCTACCACACCCCTGCGTGACCTGGGCGGCCCAGGCTCCGTAGCGCTGGGCACGGCCTCCCCGTCACCCTCCCTGAAGGTCGTCGGCCGGGTGTGTGGTAATCTTGGTGTTTAAATAGTCTCCAATTCCTTAAGAGTAAACCTTTAGAAAGGGACATGGTGTGTTGCTATGGTTACTGGGAATTTTTTTATTTTTTAAATTGATTTTGGAGAGCGGGAGAGAGAGAGAAACATCGATTGCTTAGCTCTGGCCGCAACCCAACCGGGCGTCAGACCCGCAGCCTGGCGTGCGCCCTGGGGGTGTCAGACCCGCAGCCTGGGTGTGTGCCCCGAGGGCGTCAGACCCGCAGCCTGGCGTGCGCCCTGACGGGAATCGAACCCAGACCTCTCGGGCCAGGCAATGACGCTCACTCCTGGGCCCCGCCGCCCGGCTGCAGTGGTTTTGGTTGTGCACAGTCTTCTCGTCACACCCTCCCCAAAGCAACCAGAAAGCGCACAGACGATGCCGCGACCCTCTCTGGGCTATTTCTATCGATGGGGTTTGTGTAAAATGGGCTTTGGGCAGGTCTTCCTGAGATTCTGTGAAGTGAGGGGAGACCTGTGTTCTCTCTGAAGCTGGGAAACCCCCAAATGGATCTAACCCTGCAACTCAGCGTCAGTATGAGGGCGGTTGAATTTAACTTCGAGTTTCCACGATGCGGGAGCCAGTGCAGCTCCATCAGCTTTGCCCACAAATCCCTGCTCCGGCGTATGCGCAGGACAGGGAAGGGTCACCAGTGTTGATAGTTAAAACCGTCCTGCGAACACCTCCGTGTCCGTCAGTAGGTTGTGGGCAGAGTCGAGAGCTGTACGTCGACACCGCGAGTCCGAGCTGAAGAGTCCGTCAGTTGAGGGAACACTTTGAGTCGCATGTTGATGTCCAGTGTGGACACTCGTGGGAACTGGCTTCAGTAACCAACTGAACTGCGATGCAGCGCAGAGGTAGAAGTCAGGTGAGATCCCAGCTCCCTGCCTGTACCAGGACTCCCCCCCCACCTCGAGCACAGACGGCTGCCGCGGAGCCGAGGGGCCGTCCCGTCCGTCCTGTGTGCCCGGGGCCGTGGCGGGAGGCGCCCGGTGAGGAGAAATGGGAAGAATCTACTGTGTGTCCAGAGACTCCGTCAGCTGCCCCTCTGAGCATCACAACAAATATAATTATTAAGATTAATTCTGTGGCATTTTAAAGGAAAGTTTTTAAGGAAAATGAGCCCGGCCAGTGTGGCTCAGCGGTTGAGCGTCGACCCTGCACCAAGAGGTCGCCGGTTCGATTCCCGGTCAGGGCACCTGCCCAGGTTGTGGGCTGGGCCCTGCGGGTGCCGCCTGCCCCGGGGGCTGCAGAGAGAATCGTGTCTTCGCTGCCTGAATCCAGGGGCGCTGAGCATCGTGGTGCTTGGGCCGTGGCCGGCCTCCGGCACCCACAGAATCTGCACTGGGGACATTCAGGGTCCCTGTAGGATCCCCACAGAGGACGGCCCAACAGGATGAAAACAGTATCAGAATCAGTGACACCGCCGAACGTGTACTGAGCCCTCACTCTGCCACGGCGTCTGGACTCGGTACCGTCTCACTAATCCGCGCACTGGGCCTGGGGCAGGTTCTGTCACAACCTCCCCCCCGCAGACGGGGCAGCGAGGCAGAGGGCGGGCTCAGCCCCCCGTGGTTCACGGCTCTTGTTTCGTTACCGTCTTCGTAGCCACGGCCCTGGATGGTCTCTTGTGCAGAGATGATTCTGGAAGGAGGTTCGATATTTTAGGGGACAGAGGATGTGAAACCTCAGCCCCGGCCTGCGGGCACAGGGGTCCGTCGGACCAGCCTCCGACTTCTGTGAGGGTCACCAGGGAGCGTGTGACAGTTGTAAGGTCAGAATCTGCTGCACAGTAATACTCAGCCTGGCTGCTTTTTATTGTGTTTTTCTTTTTAAATTTTTTTCTTTATTGATTTTACTTATTTTTATTCCCCCCCTTTTTTTTTTATTTTAGAGAGAGAGGAACAGAGAGGGGGAGAGAGAGAGAAACACTGATGAGAGAGAACATGGATTGGCACCTCCCGCACGCCCCCCACTGGGGATGGGCCCACAACCTGGGCTTGTGCCCTGACCGGGAATCGAACCGGCGACCTCTTGGTGCAGGGTCTACACTCAACCCCTGAGCCACACCGGCCGGGCATGTTTTATATTTTTGAGAGAGAAAATGCATGTCACCCACAAGTCACAATGAATTCAGTAACGCTTTTCAACTGAGTATATATTATTGTCAGTCTAGTTGCGAGTTTTAAATGGCAGGACCTGGACATGTCCCGTCCCGTACGGGGGGGCAGACGTCGGTTTACAGGGTGAGCAAGCGGAACCGTGGATCCCTGATTGTTTGGTAGCCCTCGAACCCCTGCACACCTGCTTCCCCGCCCCGGTGTCAAACGTCTCCCGTGAGCGCAGCCGGCGTGCGGATCTCCAACCTGATGACGAGCCCACGGTGCCACGGAATCCACGTGCAGCCAGGGAACCCGCTCCCGTGTCGGTTCTCGCAGACGAGAAGTTAGGCGGAGGTTTCATGTGACTGTGAAAGGCACGTCCCAGAGGGGGACCCGGTCAGGCCCACAGCTCAGCCCCCGTTGCTGAGGGCAGACCCCCCCGGGCCCCCTGCAGGTTGTCGCGGGGGAGGGGCTCGGCCAGGCTCCGTGTCCGCAGGACGTCCGCCCTGAATGTGTTACCACCGCGTCTCCTGTGGGGCCGTGGAGACGCTTCCCTTCCTGCGTCCACTCACCAGAGGCTGAACGGACACGTGGGGAGAACAGGTTCCCTGACGCCACCCTGGGGAGGGTGACGAGTGTGCCCTCGTCGCTCAGACCGATCTCATGACCTCCGAGTGCTCCTCGTGGACGTTTGGAGCCAAACCCAAGGGACTGGAGCCGGCAGCGCTCCCGACAGAGAAGCGATGAAATGCATCGTTCCGCTGGAGCCACGGCTGGTGCGTGTCTGCGGGTGGCAGACTGAGGGAGCGGCCGCCTCGGGAGCAGGCGTGCGACGTGCTCCACTGGCACCGGCCTCAGGAGCGGGAGCAGCCCTGGGGGCGCCCACGGAGGGCCCGCCCATCGAACCCCTAAAATAAAGGAGCGACGGGAGGAAGCCTGCACACACTCTTCCCGGAGATTTGTTGTTGCAGCAAACGTGGCATGAAACACACGGGTGGTTTTCGTGGCTCCCGGGCCGCCTCCCAGGGAGAGGCTGAGACAGGACACCCCGCCTCTGGGTGCAGAGGACCCAGGACACTGCAGAAAGGGGGTTTCCTGTCACTCCAGGTCGTACTAAGGGACAAGAACCAACGTGAGCAGAGGAAACCGTCGGGTCAGCTCATTTCACAGGAGTTTGTCTGGAAAACAAAAAGGCCAGTTGTTGGGGGAGGGAGGGACGGGGCCCTGTTAGAAGTCGAGGAGGTGACGCTGCACCCCTCCAGATGGAGGAGGACCAATGTCCTGTAGGTCGAACCGGGCCCAGTTCTAGGTGCACAGAGTCTTGACGGTGACCGAGGCAGAACGATGCCCTGAGTCACCCCGTCGTAGGTGCTTTGTGGGGAGACCCCCGCTGTCCTGTGGGCCGCGGGAGGCTGGCAGGAGAGCCGGTGCCCTCTTCCCCGGAGCCGGTCTCCTTACAGGTGCTTGTGTCTCCTTGTTGTTCCGTAAACACACTGGAGCCAGAAAGGAAGAGGAACAGAGAGAAAGCCAACGTGCAGTGTGGTGGTTTCTTGCTTGAAAATGGCAGAAGGAAGGAAGGATCGAAATGGTGACACGAGCCGGGCCGCGTGCTCGGGACAGTGAGCAGGGAGCCTGTGCTCAGACCCCATTAAATGTTGGGGTGGATCCGGCCGGTGTGGCTCAGGGGTGGAGCGTCGACCCTGCACCAGGAGGTCGCCGGTTCGATTCCCGGTCAGGACACAGGCCCAGGTCGTGGGCCGAACCCCAGTGGGGGGCGTGCAGGAGGCGGCCCGTCGATGTTCTCTCATCGATGTTTCATCTCTCTCTCCCTCTCCTTCCTCTCTCTGGAATCAATAAAGAAAAAAAATTTTTTTAAGTTTGAGTTGGGTCCAACGCCGCTGTCCTCCCCCCGAGGACTACGGCACGAGCTTCCTAATTACTGAACTGCTGGGGGGCCTTGGAGATGCAGTTACACAGGTGACAGGTGCCACGTCCTCAGTGCACCCTGTGCGCACCGTATGGGCACGAATCCGGTCCACGGGAGGTGGACATGGACTCGGGACCGATTTTTCGTCTCATCAGGACGCATTTCTCTCTCGTTGCCTGTCTGCCTCCCTGGACTTGTTCCACAACTTGGAAAGTCATCCCGAGACCCGTACTCACTCGGTGTTTTATAGCGAAGCAAGAATCGGATCAGAACAGGGCCCTGGAACAGCCCCCGCAAAGTGAAGGTCAAACTGCGGCCCTGGGCCTCCTGCGCCTCCTGCGCCTCCTGGGCCTCAGGTCCGGCTCGTGCGTCGCTGCGAATCCACCTGCGCTGACCGGCGCAGTGCCCTCAGCTAAGGTTTGGAACGGACCCCTGTGCTGTGAAAAACAAAACAGCGGTGAGAAAAGTCTCTCCGGTAACAAAGGAAAAGCCGGGACTAGACACTCACTGGGTCAGAAGTTCTTGGTGGAAGTCGGGGTCTCACCGGGTCTCAGTCACCCTTCCGAGGCCTCTCTGACGGGGGCACCGCAGCCCCTTCTCTACCTCGCCGACTGCTGCCCACCTGGGTGCACATCGTGGGGTGTGGGCTGAGGGGCGTCCGGAGGCCTGTGTGCGTCCGAATCTGCTTGGCCAGAGGTGGTCTTCGCAGTGCCCGGGAGACTGTGGGCAGAGCCGGCTCGGTGAGGAGCCAGGTCTAACGTGACGGTGGAGTCAGGCTGACCCCGGCCGCTCGGCCACCTCACGGCCATTTGCACCCAGCGATCGGACACTTAGGTGGCTTCTCGTGGAGCGGACGCGGGACAGGGGGAGTCAGCTGGAGCCCGTCTGCATCCGAGCGGGACCGTGTATTTCTTTACATACATTTCTTTCTATCATCAGGATTTTTTTTAAGCGAAATCATGAAAATCACAGAACAGGTGGCAGCAGTTGCATTTGAGGTTTTTAAAGACGCTCTGCAGAGTAGTCGATAGGTTTTCCCTGGACGCATCCGCCCCCAAGAAGACAGGACTAGAGAGGTGAGGAAGGGAGAAGTGGACCCGTGGACGTCTGGGGACATCCGTCTGTCTGTGCTGGTTTTCTGACTGTGTTTGACTTGACCGGGCCGCTGCTCTGGGACCCGAGGCCGCACCCTGGGTGGCTGAGGTCGCCGGCCCCTAGACCGCCCCCAGGCGCGAAGGACGGGGTCACTGGTCTCTGACTTCTTTGGCGGCTGCTTTTGTTACCAGGTTTATTTCAGACATGTAGACATGATGCCTATCCCGCCGTAATCAAATGCTTGAATGGCCGTCAAAGAAACTGGCGACCACTCTCTCCATAGTATAATTTACAACGAAGCCACCAGTTTTTACATCCTCGCTCAGCACAGTTAGATCAGGAAGGGTGAAGAGCCGTTCGGAAATGTTGTAAAATGCTCTCACTTGGTTTCGATGAACAGTTGGATGCGTGGCTCATGGCACCCAGGGGTGCTTGTCCTGGGTGTACGTGGGGGGCAGTCATTTCTCATCCTTCTGAGGGCTCACGCCTGTCCCCAGAACGAACACACAGCTGGCGTGTCCGGGAGACTTCATCTTCTGATAACTTCACTTTTATTTACCAGTGAAAACAGACATTTTATTCTGCTTTTAAAAAAGAAAGAATCAGACCTGGCCCGTTTGGCTCAGCGGTTAGAGCGTCGGCCTGCGGTCCTGAGAGACCCGGGTTCGGTTCCCGCTAAGGGCATGTACCTCGGTTGCAGTTTGTCCCCGGCCCTGGTTGGTCGTGTGGGTGGCAGCCACTCGATGTGTCCCTTCACGTCGATGTTTCTCTCTCTCTCTCTCTACCTCTCTTTCCCTCCCACTCTACCTGAACAAAAAATGGAAGGGTGTCCTCGGGTGAGGATAAAAAAAAAAGAAAGAAAGAAAGAATCACCCACATAGCAAGAAGAGACATCTCCAGTCCCTAGGACACTCCTTAAAAAGAGTTTTAATTCTTCAACGAGAACTGAGGCCCCGCGAGGGAAGGACAGAGAGCCCGGCCCTCCGCCCAGCAGCTGACTCGTCCCGGGAGCCCGCGCCGTCCGTGAGTTACTGTAGCATCTGCGACCCCGCGGAGCTGGTCCATAATTAGCTCTGAGACTTGATGCAGGAATTACAGCCAGAAAGCACCGCCTCTGGGTCCTTTGAATCCAGGCTTCCAGCCGGAGTTGGCGCCAGAGGAAATTTCCACTCCACCAGCAGTGCGGATTCTGCATATCATTCTAACAGCAAAGCAGGTCAATCAAATGATAATTGGCTGCAATTAGCGCTCTCGTGGGCTCTAAGAATCTTTGCCTTCTCCTGGACTGCACTTTAAAATAAAGTGTTATTTACGGACACCGGAGGCGTACACATGAACATTATTCCGTGTGAGTCGTGAGGGAAGCCGCCCCCGGCAGGGGCGGGGGTGGGCTGAAGATGCCCCCACCCCACGCGGGCCTGGGGGAGGTGCTTCCATACGGGGGAGGGGGGGGAGTTCTAAGTGAGAAAAAATGAGAGAGGCTGCCTGCAACACAAGTGCATCGGGGGAGCCTCTGGGGGTGTCTTCCGTTTGGTTCCTCCGCAGCAGGAGGGGGGCCGCTCCCGTGGCACCTGTGGCTGCAGCCGCCTGCTGCCCGGAGGGGTGTCACCTGGGAGAGTCATGTCCCTTCCCGGGCACCAGTGACAACCAGAAATAACAGCACCTCAAGAGTCTGAAGATGACGGGGGGCGAGGGCACCCACTGGAAAGACCCCAGTTCCGGAAAGAAAAGGGTGGACCCAGAGCCGGGGCACCACCTTGTCTCTGGTCCTGGACACGGGTCAGAGGGCTCCTGAAGGCAGCGGCTCAGGCCGGAGACCTGGCCGTGCAGTCCGGAGGCCTCAGGGACACGCCACCTGAGCTTGGGAAGCTTCCCGGGGTTGCGACGACAGGGAGCCCACAAACGAGGGAGCAGAGGCCAGACGGGGCTGGTCACTGTCCTGTGGGCGACACTGACCTCCAACACGCTCACACAGCTTCTCGAGGTGAGAGCCCTGCTGTAGGCTGCGTGGGCTCGGTGGCGTCAGCACGCACAGCGCAGGAGAGGGGTGCGAGGTGCAGCTATTAGCTCAGCGGGGCCTGGGACGGCCTCACGTACGGAAGGAGGGCGACAGGGCCTGTCCGTGTGGACGTTGTGCAGGATGGGGTGACACTGAGGCTAAACCAGGGACCCTACTGCGTGTGGAGATGTCACCAGGGTGGGGGGACACCTCAGAAACAGCTCCTGAAGGACCACACACGATGAGGTAGGCTGCTTTGAAGCCCAGACCTCAAAACCCCACCGTCGGTCACTCCTCTGCAACACTGAAATGATCTTCAATGTGTTACATTGTATCAGGTGTGACAGTGCGGCCTGTGTCCCAGACCCGGCCCCCGGGCGCTGGCATCTGCCAACTTCATCACGAACTTCTCATCAGTGGTGGTGCCAAGGGGGTGCCTGCGCACACGTCTGACTTGCAGTGGGTCAGCCTCCCCTGTGGAACCACAGCCAATGGCCGGCGCTGCTCGTACGAGTTGGCCAAGCTGCCGTTTTTTCTGACAGAATTTCTTCTGGAAAATGCCCACACGGAGGATGAAAGCTCCCTCGTAATGGGTTTTCCAGTGGAAGCAGGAGTTACCCTTAAATGCCAGTCGCGTGTGCATTGATGTATCTCCAGTAGACACTTGAGTGACATATTTCGCGTTCAGCGACCGGGAAGGGCGGTGGCTTCGGGTACGATGGTGTTCGTCCCACAGGCTCTGAGGAACAGCCTCGCCGTGATTCATTTTGTTACCTTATGGCTTTGATTGCAAAACCCTTTTGCTCTCTAATAAAAAAAAGTGTCCTGCCTCCCGCATTCGCTTGGAGCAGAGAAAGCCTGTGGCCAGGTAGTGTGTTCGTGAGGTCTGTGATTCACACGAGAGGTTGTGGAAGATGTTGCAAAGTCTAGCCTGTTGGAGTATGTAAATATATCGTTTTTATTACAGCGTTGTATTTGCTGTGATACATGAAATTATGTTGAAAAGTCTCAAAGAGAGATACTTGATGCATATTTTATTTGGCAGTAGGCACGTGATGATTCTGGCAAAGGAATATGTTTGTTCATCTGATAGTGTTACAGCCGGTGTGTGCAACTGTATCCAGTGTCTCTCATAGTGTCACAGCAGGTGTGTGCTACCGTATCCAGTGTCTCATAGTGTCACGGCAGGTGTGTGCAACCGTATCCAGTGTCTCTCATAGTGTCACGGCAGGTGTGTGCAACTGTATCCAGTGTCTCATAGTGTCACGGCAGGTGTGTGCTACTGTATCCAGTGTCTCATAGTGTCACAGCAGGTGTGTGCAACTGTATCCAGTGTCTCATAGTGTTACAGCCGGTGTGTGCGACTGTATCCAGTGTCTCATAGTGTCACAGCAGGTGTGTGCAACTGTATCCAGTGTCTCATAGTGTCACGGCAGGTGTGTGCTACTGTATCCAGTGTCTCTCATAGTGTCACAGCAGGTGTGTGCAACTGTATCCAGTGTCTCATGGTGTCACGGCAGGTGTGTGCAACTGTATCCAGTGTCTCATAGTGTCACGGCAGGTGTGTGCAACCGTATCCAGTGTCTCATAGTGTCACGGCAGGTGTGTGCTACCGTATCCAGTGTCTCATAGTGTCACGGCAGGTGTGTGCTACCGTATCCTGTGTCTCATAGTGTCACGGCAGGTGTGTGCAACCGTATCCAGTGTCTCATAGTGTCACGGCAGGTGTGTGCAACCGTATCCAGTGTCTCATAGTGTCACGGCAGGTGTGTGCAACCGTATCCAGTGTCTCATAGTGTCACGGCAGGTGTGTGCAACCGTATCCAGTGTCTCATAGTGTCACAGCAGCTGTGTGCTACCGTATCCTGTGTCTCATAGTGTCACGGCAGGTGTGTGCTACCGTATCCTGTGTCTCATAGTGTCACGGCAGGTGTGTGCTACCGTATCCTGTGTCTCATAGTGTCACGGCAGGTGTGTGCTACCGTATCCTGTGTCTCATAGTGTCACGGCAGGTGTGTGCTACCGTATCCAGTGTCTCATAGTGTCACGGCAGGTGTGTGCTACCGTATCCTGTGTCTCATAGTGTCACGGCAGGTGTGTGCTACTGTATCCAAAGTGCAGCAGGTCACAGTTTCCTGACGCTGGCCATCAGGGAGGTGCCCTGGGCATGTGACAGCTCCGTGCCTGTGGCGGCAGGGCCGACCTTCTCTCTGAGCGGAAGTGCGTCTCCGTCTGTCTCTGTGACAAGTCTGTCCAGCGAGGAGGTACTGTCCCTCATGACGGCAGCATATTGAATGTAGGCTTGATTCCTCCTTGTACGTTTTAAAGGGCCTGAATCTTTGGGCACAAAAACCCCAGTTCATTTGCTTTTGGGTCCTTGCCCTAGTTAGTCTTCAATCACTTTTGGTATTTAAACCCCACCCCCCACGATATTGATCTTGTAATCCTACTACATAAACTCTGACTTTTCTTTCAGCTTTCCAGGGAAGGCCTTCTCTCTTGGTGGCCTCTGGCCACGGGGTTTTCTGTGGAAATATTACCTGCAGCACTCGGCTCTCTTCCTGGACCCAGGACGGGTTATGGGCAGTTGTCTGCTCCCAAGGCTGCTGTGAGAAACACCCACAGACTCTGTGGCTCAAAACAACCCAGATGCACCACCATACGGTCATCCCACTGGCTAGCATCAGGGTGCCGGGCACCCAGGGCTGCGGCCCACAGAAGTTGGGCATGGACACTCTGGGAAGGGGGCCAGGGACGGGCGTCTGCTCCAGGCTCAGGGCGGTGGGGTTGGACGCAGAGCCGAGCGTTGCCTGCCTGTCTCCTCGCCCTCCTGCCCCGGCTCCTGTTCCTCAGCCGGCCGTGCTGTCTCCTCTCCTCCTCCGAGGGGCAGCGGTGGTCCTGCTTCTCCATCTTGTCTCACCACCACCGGTGGGCTGGCCTCCTGGCCCCCTCCCGCTGGGAGGACCCTTCGCCCTGGGAATTCAGCCTCAAATGTCTATAGAATGTCTTCATGGATTTTTAGAGCAAGAGGAAGGGAGAGGGAGACAGGGAGGGAGAAACATCAGTCCGTTGCCTCCCGCACGTGCCCACAAGGCGCCGGGAGCACCTGCCTGCTGCCACCTCCCCTGACCAGGAATCCAGCCAGCGACCTTTCGGTGCCCAGGGGCCAGGCCTGGGCCTCAGGTCTATTTCTGAACTTGCTGTTCATTAAATGTGTCTTGGTGATGTGCGTTTTCCCAGAAACTCCTTTGGAAAAGCACTGGAATGGTGGACCCCTGCGGTGAGGGTAGTAAGATTGCAAGAGGAAGTCAGGCCACGGAAGAAGGGTCGCTAGGCCAGCGGAGAGCCCTTCCTGTGGACTGACCTCGAGGAGGCCGTTCGTAGCACCCGCTGACTGTCTTCTCTCAGTACGTGGGTCCTGGGGCTGCTGATGCTCTGGGGGTGCCTTTGGCTGGCGTGGGGCAGCAGGACAGGAGGTGACATCGCTTGTTCCCAGGCGGGCGCGGACGGACCAGGTGACGGGCGCGGAGTCGCCCTGAGCGAGCGCCCACCCAGAGCAGTGGCTCCTCCCGTGGGGCCCATGTGGAAGTTGCTGGGCAGAGTGGGGTTGGGTGTTGAAAGGGAGGAATCAACGGGGAGACTGAGGAGAAGGACATCGAAGGCTCAGGAGCTGCAGGGCGAAGACCTCGGGGCAGGGGAGACGGGCCCTCCAGTCCGAGGCTGAGCCGGGGCAGGGGAGACGGGCCCTCCAGTCCGAGGCTGAGCCGGGGCAGGGAGACGGGCCCTCCAGTCCGAGGCTGAGCCGGGGCAGGGGAGACGGGCCCTCCAGTCCGAGGCTGAGCCGGGGCAGGGAGACGGGCCCTCCAGTCCCAGGCTGAGCTGGGCCGCACCCAGCAGGGATCTGCACTGTTCCTGAGACCCCTGCAGAGGGTGTGGCGGGCGAGGGCCGATGGGCGTCATGGGGCTGGTGGTGCTGAGATGGTGCCCGTGTGTCGCATGAACACAGAATGTGAACGGGGTCCACCTGAAGCCAGAGACTTGGGAGGAGGGTCTGGATGGCAATGACCATGGCCGTGGTCACCCCACCCTCCCGAAGCTGACCGGCCGGCTCCTCGGTCACAGCCCAGAGCAGAGCGGGGTCGGTTCCCGCAAGGGCGTCTCTTGGGGACCTGCAGCAGACGCACACACTTTGTGGTACGGGGGTTGGCACCTTCTTAATGTGGGAAACTCTCCTTAATGGTGGAATTCCTTTTCTCTCCCCAAATCTTACTAGAACTGTCTTATGCGTGGATCTTCAATGAATATCCCTCCTTTGTGGAAGAAGACAGCCGGAGGTTTATCTCTCAGGAGACAGGCCACCTGTACATAGCCAAGGTGGAGCCGTCCGACGTGGGGAACTACACGTGCGTGGTGACCAGCCCGGTGACGGCCAGCAGGGTGCTGGGCTCCCCGACACCCCTGGTGCTGCGGGCCGACGGTACGGGAGCCTGGCCGTGAGCACCAGGAAGCACGTGGGGAAAGAAAAAGTGTATCTGGGAGAATTATCGTTTCCTTTGTTTCAGAACAAAGGTTATTTTCAAGCGCAGGGACAGAAATGACTCCATAAACCATAGGTCCCTGCACTCAGTCCTCACTGAGGACGAGCCTCATCACGGCAGGCTGGTGCGGAAGGAGAGCGTGGGGCCCATTGTCCCAGTGGCTCCGCATCTCCGACGGCGCAGGGCCGGCCACGCCACGGAGCCCGGGACCACGCTGCTTCCGTGAGGTCGTCCGTCCCGACCCTCGCCAGCCTGAGGGGCTTTGTGACAAGATAAATTATCTCTCTAAGAAAACAAAGAGAAAGTGTGAACATTAGCTCCCCAGGACTTACGTGTCTCATAACCGAAAGTTTGTGCCCTTGGCCCAGTGTGTCCTTTTCTCAAGTGGGGTGATCACAGTTCCCAGGCTACACTGTGTCCCTGAAATGTCTAAGAGGGCAGCTTCTGCTCCTGCCACAAAGGAAATGTAACAGTGGATTAACCACGGCATCTATGGGAGGGGTTTGTGTGCTAAGTTGATTGGATCATTTTGCGTGAACATATATTAGATCATCACATTGTACAAGCGTCTACAATACAGCCTGAGCAGATACGATTTTTTTTTTTTTATCCTCACCCGAGGACATTTTTCCATTTTTTTTTGTTCCGGTAGAGTGGGGGGGGGGGGGGGGAGAGGAACAGAGAGAGAGAGAGAGAGAGAGAGAGAAACATCGATGTGAAGGGACACATCGAGTGGCTGGCACCCGCACAACCGAACAGGGCCGGGGACAAACTGCAACCGAGGCACATGCCCTTAGCGGGAACCGAACCCGGGTCTCTCAGGACCGCAGGCCGACGCTCTAACCGCTAAGCCAAACCGGCCAGGGCCAGATACGATCTTTATGTGTCAATCATACCTCAGTAAAGCTGGGAAAATGTGTTTCAATATCCCCTTCATGGCTGTTTCAAGGGAGCCCATGAGCTGCAGAGGGGCAGATTGGTAAGCCTGAGAAACTACCCCCTTACACAGAACGTATCTGAGTCGGCACCGGGCCAAGACCCGTCACCTGAGCTCTCTTCCCCGCAGTTACGAGGGAACTTGACCTTTTTGCTTTCACTTACTGTTTGTCTCCGGGGAGCCATTTACTGAGGCTGAGATTGATGTCTGTGCCACCAGGTACCATTAAGTAAATCTCCTCCCATCATTTCTGTTCTTGAGGGTGTTTCAAGGAGTCATAACGTGCAGTATATTTTAGTTTGACTAGAAATGTCCCAATCGGCACAGAACACCAGAGGCTCCCATTTTATGTAACGGAAGAAGCGTGGCGGTGTTCTCGGGGCGGTCACGTGCACAGTCATTTCTGAGCCTCGGGAACTGAGGGCGTGTGTCACTGTGGCTCCTTGGCCAAGTCAGCCCAGGCCCTGAACGCACCGGGCGGAAGGGGTGACGGAGTCCTGGGCAGAGCTGGTCCAAAATGCAGCAAGAACGTTGCATTTCAGGAAACAGGGACGGTTCCGAAGGACCCGGTGAAACTGTTAACTCGTGTTGTGGGCCTACAGGTGTGATGGGGGAATATGAACCGAAGATAGAAGTTCAGTTTCCAGAGACTCTCCCGGCCGCCAAAGGCTCCACCGTGAACCTGGAATGCTTTGCCCTCGGAAAGTAAGTCCTGCCCCACTCGGTCCGACCGGCCGGGGGGGCTTCTGACGGTTTCTTCTCCCGATTTTCTGTTTCTTTTCCACCTCGAGCAGCGGTTCCCAACCTTCCCGATGCCGCGACCCTGTAACAGGTCCTCCTGCTGTGGGGACCCCAACCATAGCGTTCTTTTCGCTGCTACTTCGTAACTGTGATTTTGCTGCTGTGATGTCTTAGGCGACCCCTGTGAAGGGTCGTTCGACCTCCAGAGGGGTCGCGGCCCACAGGTTGAGAACCGCTGGTCTACTGGCGAAGCGAAAAGAAAGCACAGGGAGACGCAGACAGAATTTAGTCTGAAACGTCAAGGTGTTTGCGGGAAACGCCTCCGCCTGATTTCGGGAACTAAATCGGTGTCAGTTTCTGTTCATCTGCCGACGCCCAGGGTGCGGTAGACCTTGTACACCAGATCTTGAATGAACTCGAGGAAATGCAGCTTCTATTTCGTTACGCTTGGACGCAGAGGCCCGGCGCTGGGCCTGTGTGACTGGCAGCTGGCCGGAGCCCGCGTCTCTCTCCACCCAAACCCACGCTTGCGCTTTGTCGAGCCAGGAGGGCTCCCGACTTCCGGTTACGGTGGCAGCTAAGGTGAGGCTTCTCTCCGCAGCCCCGTCCCCCAGATCACGTGGAGGAGAGGTGATGGGCTGCCGTTCTCCAGCAAAATTAGGTCGCGGAAGTTCGGCGGGGTGCTCCAGATCCCCAACTTCCAGCAGGAGGATTCGGGCTCCTATGAGTGCGTCGCGGAGAACTCCCGGGGCAGGAACGTGGCCAGAGGGCGCCTCACGTACTACGGTGGGTGTGCCATGACGGGGCGCGGGGGCACGGGGGCGCGGGGGCACGGGGGCACGGGGGCACGGCAGAGTCCAGGGTCCAGGGTCCGGCTGGAAGGGAGCAGGGATCTGCAGTTGGAGGCAGGCTGCATTCACTTTGCATTTTTCAGTGATTCATGGGATAATGAAATACTTCACTTTCTCTTCTGAGAATAACCTTTCAGACACGTAACCCAATCAAGAGGAGACGCCTTGGCTAGGAAGGGGGTTGGGTATGTTTATTATCTTCACTAAGCAGAAGGGGGGACTGCGGGGGACTCTGCCGGCCCTGGACCCCTCCGAGCGGCATGTCCCTCGGCGATACGGCCACACGCCGCCTGGGACGCGTCTGCACCTGTACCTGATGTTCCGGAGGGGAGAGGAAAACAGTGTTACCTTGTTCTAGAATCTGTTTGCAGGAAAATTAGATTTTTTAAATTCAAAATGTGTTTCCAAATATCTTTTATTAAAAAATATCCTCGGTTTTTGGTGAGAGCATGACTTAGAAAATCGAAGTGGATGGTTTTATGAAACACGCTGCTGAGCGTCAGCAGCATCTCGGCGCCGGTGGGGACTGACCGCCTGTGAGGAGCCGCCTGCTGACCTGGTTGCCTCAGAAGCTGGAGCTGAAGCAGCTCTCGGGGCTCAGTAGGCGGCTCTCAGTGTCCAGGGACGAGAAAGCCCACAAAAACGGTGCGGCCTGGTGTGACCCCGAGGAAATCTGGAGGGAGCACGGGCACCATCCTGACCCGGCGGACAGTCGGGAGTGACGGGGACGCTGCACACCTGGGTCAGGCAGCAGCACCAGGTGCAGGACACAGGGGTCCCGGCCCACGTGCTGGCGGGAGACATGCTGATGGGCGGGGCCTCTTCCCCTGTGGCCTCCGTGCTCTGAGCCTCAGGCCACCCCAAGCAAGTCCTGTGGTCCCATATCAGCTTAGTCCCTCCTTCCCAGGCAGCCACTGGCCCAGGGTAGAGAGTGACCCACCCAGGACGGTGACCCCCCCAGGACGGTGACCCACCCAGGAGAGTGACCCACCCAGAACGGTGACCGACCCAGGACGGTGACCCACCCAGGACGGTGACCCACCCAGGACAGTGACCCACCCAGGACTTTGACCGACCCAGAACGGTGACCCCCCCCAGGACGGTGACCCCCCCAGGACGGTGACCCCCCCCAGGACGGTGACCCCCCCAGGACAGTGACCCCCCAGGACAGTGACCCCCCCAGGACGGTGACCCCCCCAGGACGGTGACCCACCCAGGACGGTGGCCCCCCCAGGACGGTGACCCCCCCAGGACGGTGAGCCCCCCAGGACGGTGACCCCCCCCAGGACGGTGACTCCCCCAGGACAGTGACCCCCCAGGACAGTGACCCCCCCAGGACGGTGACCCCCCCAGGATGGTGACCCACCCAGGACTGTGACCCACCCAGGACGGTGGCCCCCCCAGGACGGTGACCCCCCCAGGACGGTGAGCCCGAATCAACCACAGACGATGCAGGCAGAGAAGCCAAAGCTGAGTTGGGTTGTTCTGCTACCTGATGCTCAGCTCTGGCTCCGCTTTTCTGAGATTTTTTTCTTGTTTTCATCGATCTGTCTTTTCCCTTCCTCTGCGTGTTAGTTTCATGAGAGTCACAAAGAGGTGTCCAGCAGTGTCCAGCATGTCTGCCCTGGTCCCTGTCCTTCCTCCCAAGCCCCTGACTTCCCTTCTGTGCCGACCCCTCCCCGCCAAGGAGACGGGCTTCGTTTCCGAGACTGTTCGGAACGGGATGAGGTGAGGTGTCCCTGGATTTCACGGCCAATGTGAGATGATGGAAGAGAGGGTGCCTCTTGGGGAAACGGGTTATTTTAGGGCAGCCTCCACCACCCTGTGGTGGGTAAGGAGGCGGATCATGGCTCCAGTCCCGGGACGTGTGTGCCTCCGACACCAGCGACAGTTCCATGAAAGTCACTCCAGTTACCTGGTTATTTGCCCTGATGTTTTACGTTTAAAATGGTCTCCTGGAGCGCGGGGTCTGCTCCGCCGGCACAGGGTCTCACACCGACGTGTGGGTGGGCTGCAGATGGCACCCCACCCTCACGGGGAGCCGCAGAGGGGCCACAGGAACCGAGTGTCCGTCAGGGGCTTCGGTTTGCGGGGTCACTGCCCCAGGCCGCCGAGCTCCGGGAGAAGAAAACGCGTCTTAACGCAAAGAAGTGATTTCGGCCTGAACTGTACCCTTCAGCCCGGGCAAGACGTTCACGTGCAGAGAAGGAAACACAGTAACGTAAAACTTAGGTCCAATTTCTCTAGACACTGAATCGCTGTTTTCAGCTCAATTTCCCTGTTTTAAGAAGCAATTTTATGAGATAGAAATGGAAACACAGGTCTTCCCGGGGCCGCAATTAAGTAGAAGTAGTTTCTCCAAGTGGAGGGTGCAGGCGGGAGCCGCCCACACACGCACACGCATGATCCGGAGCCGGTCCGACATCCCGCCCGGCCTGGGTCTCGGGGCCGGCGGAGCCCAGCGCCTTCCGCTGTGGGTGGGAGCTGCTTCCTTTGCAAATTACACCTCCTGGAACGTAAGTGAGATGTTAGCTCGCTGCCGGAACTGACCGGCACGTAATTAGAGGGTGCGGTTCCTCTTCTTCCATAAAAACCTCACAGCATCCAGATTAGACCAGTTCATCCATTTCTCTGTTGGTTCGTGCCCCCAGCGGGAACCGACCCCGGGACTCTCTGGTCCGCAGGCCGACGCTGCGGCCACTGAGCCCACCCGGCCGGGGCTCTGCCTCCATTTTAATTCGCACAGAGGCTCCTGAGATGCTCACTGGTTCATATTTAATTAAGTTACTTGTAAGTTGGAGGAAATATTCCTCCCTTGGCTACGGAAGCTTCTCGCCTTGGGATGGGAATTTTTAGTGCACAATTAGACCAGTCTCTGCCGTCATCCACACATCAAGGTGCCACCAGGGTGATCTCGCGACTCAAAAGCACACTTGGAAATGAAACTGCTCTGTGCCCCTGTGTGACCGCCGACGCGTAGACACCGGAGAATGTTCCGGAAAGCACAGCGTTTGCAAACAGACCAGGCGTGAAGCGTTGGCGTAGGAAGTGCAGACGGCCACCCCAGTCCTCAGATCGGGAGACACCCCGAGACCCACAGGGTAAACCCGGGGGACACGGGCTGCGTCCCAGGCCGTGCTCACCTCGCCCCTGGCTCGCGGCCGTGCACCGTCCACACTGTCGCGGGAGGTGTTCGCTCGTCCTTTGCTGGGAGGTCTGAGGGGTCCATTCCGTTGCAGCGAAACCCCACTGGGTCCAGCTCATCAGAGACGTGGAGACGGCCGTGGGGACCAGCCTTCGCTGGGAGTGCAGGGCGAGCGGGAAGCCCAAGCCCTCCTACCGCTGGCTGAAGAACGGGGAGGCCCTGGAGCTGCAGGTGAGGCCAGGCCCCGGAGCCCGCCCTGCCCGTGTGTGCGGTGGGGGGGAACCGTCACCAGTGGGAGGGGCTCGACCCTGCATTTCACTGGGAAAGGGCGACTGTGACTTTAGTCTGTAAAACCATATAAGGCTGCTTCGGTCTGAAGGGGGAGGAGCCTGACCCAGGCAGGTGCGGGATGTGCCCCTTTCCTGTGGCGCCGGCGCAGCCTCAGGGAACAACTGAGTCTCCCCTCACTGCCTGTCACACGGGTGTGTGTCCTCCGGCCTGGCGTGTGTTGCTCTCGTTAAATCGTGTCCACGGTCAGGAATGTTCTTTCCGCTCTGTGCACAGCATGGTTCACACCAGCGGAAAGCCTTCCACGCATGTGTCTCCCAGGACGTTAAAGTCTTTAATCGGCACGATTTAAAAGCGGTGAAAAGCGTTCTAGGTGATGCGCTGAAGGCCGGCGCGGGGCTCAAGGCCCGCAGTCTGACCGTGAGGGACAGTCCACGGCTGCGCAGTCCCCTCCTGCTTTGTTACGAACCTCGGGGCTGTCCGTGGACTGAGGGCGTCTGTCACTGTTTCCAACATGCGGCCGTAGTGTTCACTCCGTCTGACATTTCACAGAAGGGAGTTCGCACGTCGAGTCAGGCAGTCTGGTCTCCCGAGGCAGCTGGGGGTGGTGTGAAGAGTCCCCGTGCGGGCGTCCGTGTGGCCCGGATGCGTGTGAGCCGTTCTGTCCCGTCCAGGAGCGGATCCAGCTGGAAGACGGGGCACTGACCATGTGGAACCTGAGCGTGGCGGACTCGGGCATGTTCCAGTGCATCGCGGAGAACAAGCACGGGCTGGCCCACTGCAGCGCCGAGCTCAGGGTCGTGGGTAAGCGGCCGCGGGTCGGGCCCTGTGCAGAGGCGGGTCCTCCCGGTTACGTCCCCGCGTCTGCCGTCGGCCGCAGTCGGTGGGGTTGCAGTCAGGCCCGTGTTCCAGTGACCCCTTCCTGTAGCCCTCGCCCGAGGACACACTTGCATCGATTTTTAGAGAGAGGGGGAGAGAGAGAGGGAGAGAAATATATCGACGTGAGATAGAAACATCCATTAGCTGCCGCCCTACGAGCCCCAGCCGGGGGTTAAACCTGCGACCCGGCAGGTGCGCGGACCCGGAATCAAACCTTTAGGTGCAGGGGGAGCTCAGCCCACTGAGCTCCCGGCCAGGGCATCGGGGACGCTAAGGAGAAGCAGGGTCAGGGCAGGAAGAGCCCACAGGTGAAGTCAGGACAGCGGCTGGGGAGGCGGTGCTGACCGTGGCCTGCTGACCTGACTCAGTGTTCCCGCGACGAAGCCCCCGGGGACGTGTGACCTTGGTGTCTCTGCTGCTGGGCCACGGCAGGGCCGGCCAGACACTCCAGTGGCAGAAAAGTCCAACCATAACTGAGAGAGTAGCGTAAAGGAGGAAGGAGGAAGGAAGGAAGGAGGAAGGAGGAAGGAAGGAGGGAGGAAGAAGGGAGGGAGGGAGGGAGGGAGGAGGGAGGAAGGTGGTTGGCAGATCCCGCAGTCAAAATGAACCTTGGGTTTCAGCACTGCCTGGCCCAGGACTCATCGCCCCGCCGTTACCGGGCTCCACACTGCTCCCCGTGCGCTCAGGTTCCATGACCAGGGTCCGTCCGGGGGGAGGGGGACTCTTACCGGCCCAGTGGAAGTCACAGTCCTGCCTGTCCCCGGCCCACAGGGTGGCTGGGCCACGTCCCCATGGCCGCCCCATCTGCATGTCCCAAGTGGACGGTCCGGGCTGAGCTAACAGCCTCCTCCACAGGGGACGGTTTGCTCCAGGGACACTGGGAAGGGTCTGGGGACGTTGTGGGTGTCACGAGGTGAGGGGAGGTGGCAGCAGGCTGGTGCTCCTGGCAGCTTGTGGGCTGAGGCCAGCGAGGCCGCTGAGCATCCTGCAAAGATACCCAGGGGAGGGCCTGTCACAGCAAATGGCCCAGCCCGATGTCACGCCACCTTGGGAAATCCTGACTTAACAAAGCCGGCGTGTCAGCCCGTGTCTGGGGGTAGAAAACTGTCCTCTGCCCCCGAGGATGGACTCGGCTGAGAAGCTGGGCTGTGTCCTCCTGGGCCCTGGGCTGTGTCCTGGGCCCTGGGGCTGTGTCCTCCTGGGCCCGGGGCTGTGTCCTCCTGGGCCCTGGGCCCTGGGCTGTGTCCTCCTGGGCCCGGGGCTGTGTCCTCCTGGGCCCTGGGCTGTGTCCTGGGCCTGGGGCTGTGTCCTCCTGGGCCCGGGGCTGTGTCCTCCGTGACACGGGCAACACCCTGTTGTCATCTCAGGAAACGAACTTACAGAAATGGTCAATGTTTCTAATTTTAATAAACTCGGGATTGAGCTATTTTAAAACTTCACAGTAAACTTTTGTTTATTTGTTTGTTTATTGAATCCCCTCACCCAAGGATATTTTTCCATTATTTTTTTTCTTTAAGAGAGAAGGAGAGAGACACATTGACTGGTTCCCTCCTGCCAACCTGACTGGGGCCAGGGATTGAACCCGCCACTGACCGGGGATCGAACCCACAACTCTTTGGTCCCGCAGGCCAATGCTCTAGCCACTGAGAAAACCAGCCGGGGCCCACGGTAAACTTTTAAAACTTCCGTGTAAAGGCCCTGTCTCGAGAGCTCCAGCCGGGCTGGTGTCCGCTTCAGAGTCAGCCTTAGAAATCTGAGACCTGAACGGGTTGGACCAGACGCCGACCCCCCTCCCCTGTCCTCTCTCCTCTGCAGCTTCCGCCCCAGATTTCTCCAGGACCCCGATGAAGAAGCTGGTCCGGGCGCAGGTGGGCAGTGAGGTCGGCCTGGACTGCCGGCCCCAAGCCTCGCCCAGGGCCGCGTCCTCCTGGAAGCGAGGTGCCCAGACCGTGCGGGGCGACAGCAGGTATCTGCGAGGGTCACCTGCTGGCTTCTGAGACCGTCGAACAGCCAGTTACATCATCAGCAAAACGGGTTTCGTGGGGGTAGCCCGGGGACGCCCCTGGGCGCCCTCCCAGGGTCCGGAACAAACAAGCTGGATTCCTAACGAGGGGGGGGCTGGTGGGGGGCTGTTGGAAGAGCTCAGGGAGGCGGCAGCTTCTCCTGGGCTGGGTGTCCCTGGAGCCCAGCCCGAAGGCCACCAGCTCGAGAGGTTCGGGTGATGACTGACGAGGTGGGTGTCCCGCTGGGCGAGGGGGGGTTCTGCCCTCCCGAGCAGCCCCGGTCCGTCCTGTTCGGGGTCCGGGGGGCCGTGCATCCAAGTCAGGCTTCCGACTCTGTTCAAGGAGGTTCCGGTATTTCCAGCTCACCTAAGTGGCTTTCAGTCGGGAGTGAACTGCAGTCGCGTCTCAGTAAACAGTGAGGCATTTAAGCACCAGGCAGACTCCTGTTCAGTGACCCTCTTCTGGTGACAGTGGTCAGTCCTTGAAATCTAAAAGTAGACTCCCTCACCCCTTCCCTCATGAGTCCTCTATGTGAGGGCTCCCCCCTGTCCCCGGTGGGACTGGGTGACAAGGAAGCCCAGCCCGCGCCCGGCTTGGAGGGGCCGGTGGCCCAGGACAAACAAGGTGACGGGTGGACCCCAGTCCTGCTGTGGCCCTGGGTGAAGACAGCTCGGCATCCCCGGTGTTGGTTCAGGGAAACCTCTTGGTCCCTGGTTTTCATAACGACATTTAAAAAGAAGAGGTGGGATGCGGCCCCGTTGAAAGCCCGGATCCGGAGCCGCGTCCTGCTCCCTCGCTAACGGGAGGATGTGGCGCCCACTTCGCCCGGAGGTCGGCGTGTGGGGAAACGTGAATGTCCAGGGCGCCAGGCCGGTACCTGGCGGAGAAGCCCCGCTGCTCCCTCCTCACTGAGTGGTGCTCAGGCCGGGGGGCGGGGGGCGGGGGCTCCGAGGTGCTGACAAGCAGAATGACGCCCCCACGACGTCCACGTTCCTCCTCTGCAAACCTGTGAGCACACTGCCGGACCTGACAGGATAACTGGAGTTGAAGGTGGAATTAGGGGGCCACGCAGGTGACTTTAAAACAGGAGAAGGTCCTGGTTCCCTGGGGGCTTCCGGCACCACCTGAGCACTGAACGGGCGAAGGAGCAGGAGGCGTCCGGAGGCGTCTGCTAGTCACTGAGGTGGCAGGAAGGCTCTCGGGAAGGAGAGGGGCCCGGCGGGGATCTCTGGCCTTGACGATGGTGACAGGGGCCGTAGGGAAAGGCACTTCCGACTGCCCTGCCGGACGGGACAGCCCGCTGCCGACAGCCTGCAAGGAACCAGGCACCTCAGTCCCACAACCACAAGGAGCTGATCCCACCAAGACCTGAAGGAGCCCCATCCTGACAGCACCCGGTTTCAGCCCAGTGAGACCGGCTGGACCTCTGAGCCCCAGAACTATGGGGTGATCAGTCTGTGTTGCTTTAACAGGCCACAGTAATTTGTAATAAAAGGAGCCAGCGAACACGGGTCGACACGCACGATATCCTGGAACTGCCTCTGCCTGCCACCTACGGGTCCTCTATTCATCTCTCTGCGGAGGAGAAAACCGGCGAAATGGCGTCATCGGCCCAAAGTGACCTGGTCAGGACTTGCGTCCAGGTCTGTCGGACCCTGGGACCTAAGCCCCACGGTTCTTCAGTGCCGGGGACCCAGGAAGTTAGAGGGGTCACTGCTTTTGAGCTGGAGCCGAATCACTCCTCTTGGTGATGAGGAAGAAACAGACGGAGAACCAGCCCAGGAGCTGCGGATCCTTCTCCAGGATGACAGTCTGCGGACAGCGGGTTGACTTTAGATGACAGGCGGGCGGGGTCTCTGCGGGCTGGCCCTTCCCCGCCTGCAGGCCACCAGGGTCCGGGAGGCGCCGCCCCTGAGGGACGAGGCGGAGCCCTGCGCCCGGGTCCCACCACCCCGGGTATTTGAGGCACAGAGCAGGTTTGTGCAGCGGAACTTGTCTGCGAGCCTGTTCAGTCAGGCAGGCTTGTGGCTCAGATGCCTTCATTTGGACTCTGCTGGAAGCTAAGCCTTCCTGTGGAAACGCTGACATTTTTGTGGTTCCATTTTTTAATCACTTTAATTGCACATGTAAATTAAGCAGTGACTGTGTCCTGAGGACCTTCCGTGCTTTGCACAATAATAAACACGTGTCCTCACCACCGCGCCGCAGCAGGCGGGGGTTTTCCATCTCAGGTTTGAAAGGGGATTAAGCAGATGAAGAGATTTACCTAAAAGCGTTCAGGGGAGGGTTCCTCCCACAGACAGACGCAGAGCGCAGGGAGGGGCCGACTTCCAGAACCTCCCCTGGAGCCCCTCACTGGGCGCTTGTTCATTGCTGTCCTCCGGTCCGTTGAGAGACGCCACGGAATCGTGTCCCCGGCACACGGGAGAGAGGATTCCTGCCTCGCGTGGTGGCCGTGACCTGGGCCCTCAGCGTGAGGTCCGATGTCTGCAGACACACCGGTCAGTAACCCTGGCCGGGCACCAGGCTTTCTGTGTGTGGTGGGGCCGCTCGCTGCTGTTTGGCGTCTGGAGGTGGGTGGTCAAGGTCACCTGGAGCCGCTGTCATCGGGCTGCAGGCCCCCTGACCTTCCTGCTTCTCGTCCTGTCCTCACTCGGCAGACACACGAGAGCCCGCCTCCCCCCGGGCTCCCGTCCCATCGGGGAGCCTCCACCTGCTACCCGGTCACCTCCTAGGGCCCCATCTCCACTTACGATCACCCTGGGGTGAGGATTTCAGTTAGGAATTTGGGGGCTCCGGCATTCACACCTCGGCACCTGAGCTGGTGGTTCGGATTTGCTTTTCCGTCTTTGGTGGCAAAAGCCCCGAGGAGCCAGGTCCCTGTCACTCGGCTGCCCTGCCGCTGGCTGATCCTCCAGCCGCGTGGCGTCCGTGGGCTCGGCATCGCGCCAGCGGACCCAGGCGTGACCACGTCGGGAACCACTGTGCACGGTGGACTCATGGGAACTGATCAGAATCTTATTCTGGGGACAAACGAATTCATTGATGTATTTGAAAATATAAGAGAAAGCAAAAGTTTTTGATAGGGTAGGTAGGGCAGGATTTAAAGTCCACTCATTATTTTAGATTTTTGTTGTTCTTGTCTTGGGAGACGAACTCGGGCTTCTCCACACACAAGGAAATTCTGATGAACAGAAATGCTTGTGCCCCGCGTGGGCGGCTGGTGGCAAATGCACTTTGGATTCAGCCAGTGCGCACGTCTGTGGTATGATAGATGGACAGATACAGAGTCACGTGTCTGTCTGTCTGTCCATGGTTTGTCTGTCTGTCTGTCTGTGGCACCAGGCAAAGCCTCCGCCGGAGAATGATTCCAAGAGCGACGTGTCTGTACGGACGGTGAGGTAACCGTCTCTGTGAACCACACAGTCCGTGTCCACACTCACCGTCTGCCTGGTCTGTGAGCTTCCGTCCAGCTCACGGCCAGCGCCGGGGTCTGCATCGGCCACAGTACCGCGGACCGAAGCCAGGGAGGCTCCCAAGTCACAGGACCGTGCTGAACAGTCCGCGCGTGTCGTCGGGTGGAGGGGGCATCTCCCGCCGAGGTCGCGGGGGTGGTGAGTTCCCAGCGAAGTCTCAGAAATGCCGCTCTGAGCAGACACCAGGGTTCACGTGCAGAGGGACGGAGCCTCCGCGTGACTGCCGGTTCCTTCGTTTGGAGGTGCGCGGTGTGCCCGCCCCTCAGTGCTCACTGTCAGACACGCACCCCGTCGTTCTCGGTTTTACAACCTCATCTGGACGCCTGACGGTTGCTGTGCATGAGGAAGTCATTTATTGAGTCAGCTTGAGTCGGAGGGTGTGCCGCACCGACGGTCGTGCTGAACTGGGAAGCTGCTGGCGTTCGTACGGAGCTGTGTCGGTGGCTCTGTCTGCGGACCTTTCTCCTTCGTCTTCCTGTGTCGTCCGTTACCGAGAAGAAGTTAGGCCCTTCTCCCGTGGAGTCAGCAGCTCTGAGCCAGCGAGACCTGCTCCTCGAGAGCGTCCGCAGGGCTTCAGTGCCGTGGCCTGTGTGCAGTTCCTCTGGCCCACGTGTTCTCGAGACTCGAGTGACAATGGGAGGCGGCCCCTCCTTTGAGCCAAGTACAAGGGGAAGACCTGGGAGAATGAGACCAGGCGTGGTCGGCCCACAGGAAGCAGCCGCCCGCAGTGCGTGTGGACCGTGTCTGGTCTTCTCCGCGTCACTTAACAGGGTTTAAAATACACTCGCCAATTTTTTTTCTTTTATCCTCACCCGAGGACATTTTTCCATTTTTGCTCAGACAGAGAGGAAGAGAGAGAGAAACATCGACGTGAAAGGGACACATCAATTGGCTGCCACCCGCACGGCCAACCAGAGCCGGGAACAAACTGCAACCGAGGTACGTGCCCTTCGCGGGAACCGAACCCGGGTCTCTGGACCGCAGGCCGACGCTCTAACCGCTGAGCCACACCGGCCAGGACCTGCAATTACTTTCTAAATGGCGCCTTCACTTGAACGCTGCTCACAGTGTTTTGTTGCAGTGGCCTTAATTCAGAAGAGAGTCAACGGGCCGTTGCTTCTAATTAAACACATTAAATTTGTTTTATGTTCAAGGCAGCACTTAATACTAGAGAAACTTAAATACTTGTGAGAAAGAAATAGTGAAGATTTCTCCCAAATGTCAGCGGCCCCGACGCAGACAGTGTAGTGACCAGTCCTCGGTGTCCATCTTGCCCAGAGTCAGAAGCTGGTTTTGAAATGCGGTCGGCGTTGCCCGCTGTGGGTTCTGTCTCTGGGACGTGCCTGAGAAAGGCCGAGCTCTGGGGCAGAAACCTGCCCGCCGGGGCCGGAGCGGGTGGAGGGGCGTTCGGGGAGTTCTCCCAGACTTGATTGTGACCGAGAGTGCAGGACCCCACCCCTTGTTAAAACTCCCAGAACCGAGCCCCGGAAGAGGTGACTCAGCCTGTGGGTAGAGCCCTCCACGTCTCCAGACGAAACGACACGCGGTCTCCCCTCCGCCTGGTCCTGCTGCCACCAGGAGGCCATGTACCCCTGAACCCCAAGGAATGCGCCCCGGAGGTCACCATCGCCGTTTGGGGAACAGCGCCTCGTCCACGCAAGGGGATCTCTCCGGAGCAGAATCTAAACTCTTGCCCGTCGGTGGATAACCGGCCAGGGAGAGGCCCCGTCACTCGGGCCGGGCCGCTGGGCGCCGGTCTGCTCTGAGGGCGTCGGAGCCGGGTGCCCACTCTCCGTGCGGCTCCTCCCTCGGCTCCGGCTCTCCCCTGAGAGGGGCTCGGCTGCAGGACAGGCTCCGTCTCCGCCGGCCCCCATTCCCCCGCGTCTCTGGGCTCCTCTTGCTCTAATTACAAGGGAGCCCGCTTTTCATCTGCTCGTGCTGTCCTCGTCTGTCCGCCTTGCCTCGTCCCCCTTCCCTCCCTCTGCGGGTGCCCAGAGCCCTCACAGGACACAGTTGAGGTGCCCCCGCCTCAGGCACACGGCAGAGAGCTCGGCTGACACTCTGCGCCTGTGCCTTGGCTCCCGGTCAGTCTCCAGCAGCTGCACTTTCCAGAACGAGGGTAAGTTGCATAGAGTGTGTGTCAGGACCTGGGTGCTGGTTGGATGGAGACTGATGTCCTGGGTCCTGTCTGCAGGGAAGGGGCTCACCCTGCCTGCCAGCTTGTCTTCACTCAGCACAGGGAGCACGCAGGTGAACGAGAAACAGCACCAGCCCCCCAGGAGCCCACGGTGCAGGAGCCCACGGTGCAGGAGCCCACGGTGCAGGAGCCCACGATGAAGGTGCCCACGGTGCAGGAGCCCACGGTGCAGGACCTACATAAGCCAGTAAGAAGTGCAGAGAAGTTCTGTGCAGCCCTGGGCCATGGGGGGCGGATCTGAGGACATGACCTTGGAGCTGCTGCAGGACCTGTGGACGCGAGCACAGCTGACGACTGGAGGAGATGCCCCCTGAGCAGGAGGGCTGCACAGACTGGAAGGGAAACTGGTTTCATCCCAGGTGCGTCTGGTGAAGCTCACGCGGCCTGGGAGAGAAGCAGCTGGCGCTGAGGGTTCCCCAGATGGAGGCCGTCTCTCCCCGCACGGAGCGGACACTGGAGGGTGATCCTTGTCCTCACAGGGGAGCTGGGGATACCGGGGAAATGTGTGGGGTCCCAGGAAGTACGGAGCAGCCCTGGCCCTCCCTGGGCTTTTCACTGTACCCCTACTTCGCTGACACCCCCAGCTGGGAGAGGAAGGGAGTGTCCTGGCCCGTGACTCACCCTTTGAGAAGACAAAGCACATATTTGAGGGAATGAAGATCGTCCTGGGAGGAGTCGGTATCATCTAAGACTTGGGGTTTGGAGTGGGCTCGTGGGAAAGCACCCTCACCCCTTCCTCTCTCCCTACCCCTGCCCCCGCCCGCCCTGTTCACACAGGCTGCTCACGTCTGTGAGCGTCTGTGCCATCGTGTCCCTGAGTTATTCTTGCCTGAGTGTGCGCCGTGCCCGCCGTGCCGTGTGGGGTGGCGTCAGCTGTGCGCTCTATGTGCTTCTTGATCACCTCTAGCCCAGGGAAAGAGCAGAGCATCCAAGTTGGAAAGACGAGGTCACATTGTGGGTCTGCCGCTTCCCGCCCAGGTGCGAAGTCACACCAGTCGCGAGCCCGAGTCTTGGTTTCTTTCTTCGTGAAACGGGCCGGAAAGGCCTGCGTGGCCGGGCTAGTCGCTGTCTTTGGGGGCATTTTCTTGCAGGAGGGTGGCTGACCGTCCGGTCTCCGTGGCTGACAAAGGACGGGGCTCCCTTTGGACAAACTTCTTCCAGCTCCGCCCCATTTCTCCCAGCCTGACGCCCCCGTCTGACCCGGTGACGAGTGGCAAAGGTAAACCCAAATCCTGATGTGAGGTTCGTGCTCTGGGGCTCCCCGCAGGGTCCCCGACGTGGCCCTGCAGCTGCCGGCGTCTGTTCTCATCGAAGCGACAAGAGCGGGCTCCGAGGACGAGATACGAGCGAAGACCTTCACCCCTCACAGTGCTCAGAGGAGCTCGGCGTCCCCCGAACCTCCTTAAATAAATAATTCTCCCCAATTATTAAAGAAACCGCTGTTTCCAAACAGTTTCTAAAATCGTATCAGCTCAGTTTCACAGGTCACCATGTGGCTGCTAAATCCGTATTTCAAACGTGCCTTTTCGGGAGCAAACAAATTAAGGCCACTTGTAAGATATTTTGGCAACGTTATGATTTTGCAGTAGGGGAAGCTGGTGCGTGAATCTGCTTCAAACCTCTTTCTTGTGCAAACTGGATATGTTATGTTACTTTGTATCCGTGCTCAGCAGGAAAGTTTCCTTCGCTGGGTGTGTCTGTCCAGACCCGTCCATCGGTCACACTGTGTTTCCCTGCCGCCCGGCCCCCGCCCTGCAAACTCACACGCGTTACGGCCTTGGTCTCACGAGTTACTTAGAATCATTGACGTAATCAGACGCCAGCCATGTCCTTTGAACGTCCTTTTAGATCTAAGTCTACTTGAGGAAGAAAAACTGTCGTCTCTGTTATAATAACTTCAGCTCCAGGTGTGTTTATCGGGACAGACATGCGTTCGCAAAGGTTCTATGAGACTTACAGCGATGACCCTTCATTGCCGATTCTCGGGAATCGTGTGAAACGCTGCCGTCTCCTGGCTCTCGGTGCCGCCGGGCCTGTGTCTCGGGACCTCGGCTGCTGGTTCCGCGTGACGTGTGTCCACCAAGCCTCAGAGCCTGCCTGTGAGCCGGTGTTCACCCCCACGGGGTCATTACCTGCGAATCTCCTCTTGTCCTTGGAGACGTCTGTCCGGTGAATCACACACTGACACAGTCGAACTTATAAGTCCAGAGCCCATAACAGTGCGGTTTCCTAAGAGCCTGGGGTCCTCCTTGCACTCGGGGAGTCGGTGGCCTCGGGGCATCGGGGGAGGCAGCTGGGATGGTGGTGGTCTCAGGAAGTGGTGTCCAAACGGCCGTGTTACTTCCTTCACTGTCGCTGGGTCTCGGGGGTCCCGTGTGACCCACCCCACCGAGACCTGCACCTGAGGGGTGGGGCTGAACGTACATATTCCCGAGCATAACCCCTGACCTGTGCCACCCAGAGCCTGTCCCTGGGGGTCCCGCCTCGCGCACGCGGGAGCCCAGAGCCCTGCGAACATGGGTCTGTGCGCACACCCTGGCCTCGGTGCCGCTCGGGTCGGAGCGGCCGCTCGCGGGGACGGTTGAACGTCTCCTGTCGAATCTGCACATTCCTGGGCGAATGGGCCTCGCCCCGATTCAGGACAGGAGGCCAGCGAGCCCCTTGTTGCTCAGATACGGCTTCACATGCAAGGGAGATGGCGTCAGGCTGCTTCTATGTCCTCCGGAGCGAGGAGGCTGAGCCGCGTGCTCTTGGGAAACATCCACTTGTGTGATGCCGGAACCTCCCAGGTCGGGCGTGGGGTCCCGCCCAGGGGTCCCGGGCCTGCGCTCCCCCTTTTCTGTGCCCCCCAGGAGGCCTTCAGAGTCCCAGCTGCAACCCACACTTCTGCCAAAACCGCTTCTCGTTTGATGAAAAAGGTGGCGACACGTTCATCTGGCTTCTGTTCCCCTCAGAATTTCCTTTCGGAAGGACGGGGGGCTCAGCATAGCCAACGTGACGAAAGCAGACGCCGGCGTGTACACCTGCCTCGCGGAAAACCAGTTCGGGAGTGCCAGCGACTCCACACACCTGGTCGTCACAGGTGCGTCCGCGGTGGGCGCTGGGCGTCACGGTCGGGGGAGGGCTCCCCGCAGCGGGTGGAGGGGTCACCTGTGCCCCCCGAGGGAGCGGCTCTCGGCGTCCCTGGGGCCCCAACGGGTGGAGGGCGCCTGTGCCCCCCGAGGGAGCGGCTCTCAGCATCCCTGGGGCCACAGCGGGTGGAGGGGGCGCCTGTGCCCCCCGAGGGAGCGGCTCTCGGCGTCCCTGGGGCCGCAGCAGGTGGATGGAGGGGGCGCCTGTGCCCCCCGAGGGAGCGGCTCTCGGCGTCCCTGGGGCCGCAGGGCACTGGGAGCATGTCAGCCACCGTGCTGCGGACCCTCATCGGGTGACGCTGTCGCTCCGTCAGGCGTCGGGGAGCTCTTTCTCCTCCTTGGTGGTTTCGGGAGACGTTCCGTCCATGGGGGGCCCCTGCTATGAGCTGTGGGTGTGTCTTGTTCCTCTGCTCATTCAAGGACAACCGAGCCCTACGGGGGCCGGAGCTCAGGTCGTCTTGTGGCCGAGACGGGGGGGGGGGGGCTGCCCTGTGAGGGGACCTCCCCGTGGGGTCGCAGAGGCAGGAAAATGGGAAACATGGAAGGGGAACCGCGCACAGTCAGAACCACAGGGAGATGCAGAAGGGGAGCTGGGCAGAAACCCCAAGTCGGCCCCCACGGAGCAGACCAGACGGAGGTTCTGGGGAGACGGGCTGGGGCTCCTGGGGACCAGCTTTGCTGACCTCGGTCAGGCTGCAGCTCGGACTTGGGGTGAAGAGGTGGTGGCGCCCAGCAGAGGGTGACGTGAGGCGGAGGACGGACGGACGGACGGACAGACGGGGTGGAGGCAGAGGTCCCAGGACACCAGGCAGGAGGGGTGAGGACCGGAGGGGGTCGGCGGGAGTGTCTGGCAGATTGGAAGTGGGCGCCCCCAGGGTCGGCCACGCAGCCGGAAAGGATGGGGCCTAGGCGGGGCGGCGGGGTCAGGGGGCACCTGGGGCCTGTTGCCCTGAAACCCCCCCTGGTTCTCATGGGGGGAGAGACACAGCGTTACCAGCGCATCCAGGGCCGCGGGGGGGAGGGGAATGTTCCCACTGTCCTGCGAGTCCTGGGCTGACCCCTCAGGAGCGGAGGGTCCCCCTGGGCCCGTCCACACGCCCCAGCACCGCGGAGGCGCGAGAGGCCTCAGCAGACACAGGGACCCCGAGGTCCCCTTTCACCGCCCGCCAGTGCGCGGCTGCCCCTGGGCTCAGAAGAGCTAGGAGACCCCCAAAGGGACTGACGCGAACAGCCTGTGGACGGTGACACCGCAGGTGCGGGGTGAGCGCGGGGGGTCACAGACAGCGGCGAAGGGGCCAGACCGGGCGGAACCCTAAGGGTGAGGGAGGAGCCGCGGGGCCCGGAGGCCTCGACGAAGGGAAGAGGGACCAGCGACCAGACCAGCAGGGTGTGCGGGACCCGAGGCTCCGGCTCCTTGGAACCGGGCCAGGAGACCAAGGAGGAGACAAGGATCCTGCTGAGCCCCAGGGGCAGGTGCCGGGGTCCCGCAGGGAGACTGGACCTTGGGAAGCAGGTGGCGGAGACGCGGCTGATCCCAGGGGTTGAAGAGGGATCTGCTGCAGGAGGCGGAGGATCTGCTCGACATCGCTGCAAAGCGACCTGGGAAGGGGGTCAGAACGTTTAACCCCGGACGATGGAAGGCGGGGTGTGGGGGGCGGGGGACGGGGCCAGGAGTACAGGAGACCTTTGCGGAGAGGAGAGAACCCGCTGGCCACCAGACTCCCTTCTGCTCCTGGAGGGCTCGCTCTCCACGCCCGCGGGGCCTCTCGGGGTGCGGTCTGTTTAAAACCTGCTGGAATCCCCGTCCCAGGGACTCGCACGTACGGGAAACAGTGGTTCTGTATCTGCCTCTGCCTCACGGAGCAGAAAATCCCCGTGGAAACGGGTTAGGCAGGAGGGTCTTAACTCTTGTTCACAAGTGGCTTCCGGTCTCAAATGTGTGCACCCCGTGAATTCAGATGCACAGTTCTCTGAACAAGAATCAGTGGATCCGCCCGGGCGGTGCGGCTCAGTGGCTGAGCGTCGACCCTGCACCAGGAGGTCGCTGGTTTGATTCCCGGTCAGGGCACAGGCCCAGGTTGTGGGCTGATCCCCAGTGGGGGGCGTGCAGGAGGCGGCCAGTCGATGTTCCCTCTCATCACTGTTTCTATCTCTCTCTCCCTCTCCCTTCCTCTCTCTCTAAAATCAATCAATCAATCAATCAATCAATCAATCAATCAATAAAAAAGGCCCTGGCCGGTTTGGCTCAGCGGTTAGAGCGTCGGCCTGTGGTCCAGAGAGACCCGGGTTCGGATCCCACTAAGGGCATGTACCACGGTTGCAGTTTGTCCCCGGCCCTGGTTGGTTGTGCGGGTGGCAGCCACTCGATGTGTCCCTTTCTCGTCAATGTTTCTCTCTCTCTCTCTCTCTCTTCCTCTCTCTCCCTCCTGCTCTATCTGAACAAAAAAATGGAAAAAAAAATGTCCTCAGCTGAGGATAAAAAAATAAAAAGGAAAGAGTTAGGGGATCCAAGGACGTGCGCTCTCGCTGTCCCCCGAGTGTCCGTCTGATCGGTTGGAACTTTAGCAACGTAGGGATGCGCCCACGTCCAGACACAGACACCGCAAGAGCTTAGCCATCTGCCGGAAGGTCCCCCTCACCCACATGAAACGCTGACCTCTGGCCTAACGCCGTCTCGTTCCCCCTCCAGAGCCCACGAGGATGACGGTGGCGCCGTCCAACATGGACGTGTCGGTGGGCGAGAGCGTCCTCCTGCCCTGCCAGGTGCGGCACGACCCCCTGCTGGACATGGCGTTCACCTGGTACTTCAACGGGGCGCCCGCGGACTTCAGGAGGGACGGGTCTGGCCTGGAGAAGGTCGGCGGGGTGAGTTGTGCTCTTTCCTCCCGCTCTGGGCAGACAGCAGGCGCCGGCGGAAAGCAGGCAGGGGCGACGCGCAGAAACACCTGCTGCTCAGTGTGCCTGGCTCTCCGTGCGCCGGGATCCTGTGCCGTTTTCTTTTCTTTTCCAAATCCTCACCCAAGGGTATCTTTCCATTCATCTTCAGAGTAGGAGAGAGAGAGAAATATCGACGTGAGAGAGACATCGACTAGTTGCCTCCCGCACGACCCCGACCAGGGCCGGGACCACCACAGAGGGACGTGCCCCCGAGCGGAGTCGAACCCGCGACTCCTTGGTCCACGAGCCGACCCTTTACCCACCGAGCCAAACCGGCCAGGGCTCATGGAATTCCTGTAATTACCAGAGTGAGCGCTTTGTCTTCACCCTAAACATCACGATTTTAATTAAATCTGGCACCTGTTCTGTCTCCATGAAACGTTCGTGTCCGTGGAGACTTTGTCATGTAGCCTGTGGAAGGAAAGTGTCTGTCGTCAGGGTGACGTGCTCACGGGGCTGGAACGAGGCCACAGCACCGGCGGGTGAGCTCTCGGGACCATCAGGCATCAGCGGGCGCAGACCGAGGGCCGGACTGTCTGACTGCGCAGGGTCGCCGTGAGCCCTGGCGTCCGAGTGCAGCCAAGACACAAATGCTCCCTGACCGTCCTCAGTCTGCCCACTTGTGATGGGGCCGCACGGCTGAGAATTCGGGGCGAGGAGCGAAGGGGCTGGCGGCCCAGAGGGGCCTCGCCCGGGCCCGTCTGCACCTGCCTCGTGCCTCTCGGCGTCTCTGCTCCTCTGGGACCAAGCTCCTCATCACATGTTACGACGGGTCCGTAGGCGCACTGACCGCTGGGTCGGGTGCAGCTCAAGAGGACAGTTGGACTTGAATTGTGTCCCGATGCTCCGTGTGAAGTTATGGACGGCGCTGCTGTCTGCCCAGAGAGCCTGGGACCTCAGCACCCCCGTGGTGGGAGCTGGTCTGTGGGGGCTCCTCCCGGCCCCTGGGTGAGGCGGGTCTCCAGGGAACAGCCTGGTTGGAGGCCTGGACCTCAGCCTCTGGAAGGGGGGGGCCTACGTGACGAAGCCAGGGGATTGGACGAACCACCCAGGTCCTGGGAGGACGACGCACCCCACCAGCCCAGGATAGAGGCTCCTGCCTGGGGAGTCCCCGACCTCAGCCTGTGTGCCTCCCATCCGGCAGGTTGTGTCCTTGATGACACACGGTGACTGTGAGGAGCGGTCTCTGATCCTGTGACCGTTCTGGGAACCCAGGAGGGGACACACGGAACCCAGACTTGCTGCCGTTCCGTCAGGACCAGAAGCTCAGGGACTTGGGATCCATGTCCGTGGGGCCATCGTGTGGGACTGAGCCTGGACCCCACCTGTAGTGTCGGGGCTGACGTGAGTCCCAGGACCCCCACCCCCGCCCCGTCGGGGTCACTGGGTGTGGGCACCCCACGCATCCGGTTGGTGGCGCAGTTGACAGGAGAGGGGACGGTTCTCTCTCACACGCCTGGTCAGGATGTGGGGAGGCAGGTGCGTTGCAGACAGAGCTCAGCCACACTGAGGCGGCCTGGACAGGACGGGCCTGGTCCAGTAGGACGCGTGACCTCACGCGGAGGGGATTTGGAGACAGACACGAGGAGCAGAGACCGTGGAAACGCAGACCCGGGACTGGGCCACCTGGAGATGGGCAGACAGGAGAGCCGGGCGCCAGGGCTGGAAGGCAGGGTCCTCCAGGAGGGTCAAAGCGGTTCTGGGGGGCAGGCTGGACTCAGCCCCGGAGTGGGACACAAGTGACCTGCCGTGAACCACCCATCAGGCGAGCGGGCAGACACCTTCTGGATAAGACGGTCCGTCGGTCGGAAAGGTTAAAACTGCTTTCGTTTTCCAGTGGGTGCGAATTAGATGTGTCCCTGGGTGAGGAGGGACACCTGGACCAAGGGGACCTTGCTGCAGCCGGTCGGGTCGGGTGGGTGCTGGTCACCACCTGCTGCTTCCACTGAGTGGCGAGACCCCGTCGGCCCCTCGTGGGCACTGTGGCTCCTGTCCCGGGGGGAGCGGGCTTTGCCGAGTGGCCAGCTGGCACGCAGGTGGGGTGCCGCCTCCCTGTCCCCTGGGCCGCTTTGGGATTTGGGATTCAGAGGACACATTCTCTCTCTTCTCCTGATTTACGTCTTTTATGCTGAGACTCAGCCACGCTGGTCCACGTCCTTCTAGTTCGTTCATTCCGTGACCTGACAGTCGTCCCTAACGAGACCGCCGTCCGAAACGTCTGTCTCAGGTGAACACGTGGGCACGTCTCTGTAGGGGGTGCTCTCAGGCAGCGATTTGCGGGTGGGACCTGGCCCATGTCCTGCCTTCTCCGGTAACTAAACAGTTTCCCACAGTGGCTGCCCCCTGCTCCCCCACCACGGGGCTGGTACTGACGCCCTTTTATCCTGGAGTTGCCTGCACGGTATGTGCTGTGTGACCTCATGTAATCCTTATGCAATAAACGCTCTCAGTTTGTAAAAATAACTTGTTCACACGTGTATATCGGCTTCCCGAGTTGGCTTCGCGTCCTGAAACAGACCACGTGTTAGCAGCTTCCTGAGCGGATCGCACGTGGCCGGGCTCAGTGTCAGGACACAGACAGGACCCACGGGAAACAACACTACAAACAGATGTCACCGGGGGCGAAGACGGAGGACGGCGTTCCTCCTCCTTGTGTCATCGATTCAAGTTCACGTTGGTGCTTGAAGAAAATGAGTGGTTTTTACTGTCTGCCCGTCTGAGTTCCTCTCTTCCTCCCCCTCTGCACTGTACGAAGATAATTAAAGTCTGTTCCCTGACCTGGAGCCCTCTGCCTCGCTCGGGCCACTTCTCTCGTCAACACCCGGAGGAGGAGCCCCGCGGGGCGCCGCCTGCGTCTGGGGACGTCGGACGTCGGCTCCGCTCCCGCCCACGTGCGTTCAGAGCAGCTGGACACACCCAGGGCGAACAGTGAGTCCTGCCGGCCCTGCCTGGCGGGATTTAGCGGAAACGGCTCCTCCATGAAAATCAGAGATTTCCGTAGAGATGATAACCACCCCCCGCGACTCTGTGGAGCCCATAAAACCTGGGACTTTCGAAAGGTCGGCAAGTGGGGAAGGTTTTGTCCTGGGAATAAATTTCTAAATGACCCCAGGAGAAGGGAGAGGGAGAGGGGACGAACAAAGTTCACTTCAGTGGAATCGAAAGGGGCAGAACTAACAGCTTCTGGATCGTCATTTACTTACAGCGGTCGGCACCTCACCCGGCCTTGTCAGGACCAAATCCGGGCTGAGCCACACGGACGGACCGGCAGCCCCTCAGGACCCGGGGCTTGAAGGGGTCAGGGAACGGCCCCGTCCGAGGTCTCGGGCAGCACCTGCAGGCAGGAGAGCAGAACCCGCCTTCCACAAACACGGGCAAAACCAAGCGTCAAGCTCCCCTTTAAACACCTGCGATGACTCGCTGGCCACCCGCGGCCAGCCTGGCGGCCTTCCCGCGAGGGGCCGTTCCCACGGGACCTGCTCTGTGGGTCGTTCTATTTCCCTCCGTCAGGTGCTCGTCCGTGAAACGGCCTCAGCCGTCGCTTTATGAACGTGGTCCCGTGTCCCTGTCAAGCGAGGACCGTGTGAAGTCGAGCTTCGGAGAGACATTTGCTCCGTCCGTTGGCACTGGGGGGGGGGGTGCCCGGAACCTCTTCATGGGCAGCTGCCATCGTTAGGGTTTGAATGTCTGTGGGAATCAGGGGCCCTGGGAGTTCACGCCCCAGGGTGACTGGGCCACGGGGAGCCCCGCCCGCCGCCTGTCTCCCCCCAGAGACCCGCTGCTCGTCTCCGTGGGATCCCGAGATGGGGTGAGCGGCGCTGAGCGTGGACACGATGTGTCACCTTGCGGGAGGGAATAGACTCGGAGATGGATCTCCACCTGCTCCGTTTATTCACCGACGGGAGGGAAGCCGGCCGTCCCCACGGAGACCTGTAGTCCCGTGGCTCCCACTCAGTCCTGGTCCCTGCGTCCTGCGGGGCCTTGACCCCACCGCTGGGTCCTCTCTGGACACGGCCTCCTTCCTGAGTGCGTGCTTGCAGAGTGAACGTGAGCTCGCTACCTGTTCGTTCCGACAGAGCTCGTCGGGCGACCTGATGATCAGAAACATCCAGCTGAAGCACAGCGGGAGGTACGTGTGTGTGGTGCAGAGCGGGGTGGACAGCGTCTCCTCGGCCGCCGACCTCGTGGTGAGAGGTAAGCAGCCACGCCCCCGTGTTCTGATGTCCGCCTCTCCGGGCCTTTCCGGAGGCTGCAGGAAACACCAGCGGGGGCGGCGCACGCGCATGGGTGTTGATACTGACTGCCCGCACCCCAGGAATGCGGCGGTGAGGGTGGGCACACGTTCAGAGACAGACAGCTCAGCTCTGCTCTCCTGCAGCCGTCTCTGCACTGAGCACGCCACAGCCTCGGCCGCTGCGCTGGGATGTCACCTCAGCACCCGTGCTCACTGTGGAAGGGACTAGTGACTGTGTGTGTGTGCGTGTGCATGTGTGCGTGTATGTGTGTGCATGTGTATGTCCATTCGTGTACGTATGTATGTCCGTGCGTGCACGTACGTATGTGTGGGCGTGTGGGCACATGTACATTGTTTGCATGTGTGAGTACGTGCATGTGCAGGTGTGTTTGCGAGCACGCGTGTGCACACCTGTATGTGGACGTGTGTGAATGGTCCTCCACAGCCGGAGGCCACCTGAGCTGCTGTCCCAGGTGCTGATTTGCTGCTGGGCTGAGAATTGAGGCCAGTGCTTCCCGGGGGGAAACAGCCGGACGGCCCGCTGGGTGGACAGCTGGCACCAGTGGACTGCAGGGCTGGGCGTCCCGCCCAGAGACAGGACACTGGATTTGGAGGGGTGCAGGAGCCTTCTGAACAGAGGCTCCCACAGCAGAGGGTCGTGGAGGGTTCCGACTGCGGAATCCCTGCCCCTCATTCACGTTTAAGACCCAGCAACAGGGATGCGTGTGGGGGAGGGAGGGGTCGTCTCCTTACAGGCGAGCGGCCTTCTCCCCAAGTGCTTTTGAGATCAGGACCAGCCGGCGGCACTGGCCGTGCGGCGTGGTCTCCCTGCGGTGGGAGACGGCACCGGGTGAGGTGGCCGCTCACCGCGACGTTCCCTCCTCAGGCTCCCCTGGACCCCCCACGCACGTGCAGGTGGATGAAATCACAGACACAACGGCCCAGCTGTCCTGGAAGGAAGGTGCAGACAACCACAGCCCGGTCACATCCTACTCCGTCCAGGCCCGGACACCCTTCTCCGTGGGCTGGCAGACGGCCACCACAGGTAGGGGCGGGCAGACGCCGTGGCGCCCATCACGGGCTTCAGGTCAGTGCCGAGACACGCAGCCTCTGACCTCTCTGACTTGCTCCTTTGTAGTGCCTGAGGTCATTGACGGGAAAACACACACAGCCACTGTAGTCGAGTTAAACCCATGGGTGGATTACGAATTTCGGGTTGTAGCCAGCAACAGAATCGGAGGTGGAGAACCCAGTTTGCCCTCAGAAAAAGTAAGGACTGGAGAGGCAGGTTAGTGTTCTGTTTCCTGAGTAACGTCGACAGGTCTCCCTGGGTGTGGATCTGTGTCCCTGGGCCGAGGGCACTGCCCCCACCGGTGGCCAGGACCGGCCACGGGGCATCTGTCAGAGACGCTGCCGGGGACGTGACTGGTGCGGGGACACATTCCCAAGGGTCCGTGCCTCGGCGGTCATCCCTGCATGTCACACGGTTTTGTCCCTTATGGTGAAAATTGCTCCGACATCGCTGTCCCGTGTGTGAGGAGCACTACCAGGTTGGCGGTGAGGACGCTGGGGGGTCGGTGCCAGGAAGCCCCCTTCTGCTGCCCCTCGGGAATGAGTTCAGACGACTGGGGAGACGCGTTGGCCCCTAAGTGCTGCGTGAGGAGCCACTCGCTGTGGAAGTTCCACACGGGTGAACGCGTGGTGCTGACCAGGCGCAGTTCATCACCCCAGCGCAGCCCGACGTCACACGGAGCCTGAGAGTCGGCACCGTGTCAGGGCGTCTGAGCGGAGAAAGGTTTTCTCTCGGCGTCTGTAGCACTAGCGGCCGTCAGTAAGGGGATGTTTTACACAGAGCTTGTGCGTCGATGTAGGTGCTAAGCCCAGCGAGGACTCAGGCACATGTTTCGGTGACGGACGGAAGCGGAGTCCCTGGGGACGATGCCGATGGGAGGGTGGGGCCATGTCTGCCGAGGCGCTCGGTCTGTTCCCTCGCCTGGCCCATCGAAGGAGGACCTGCTGCAGGTTGAGCACGTTCTAGGGACGGTGGGCGCCGCTGTGCACCCCGCCAGGCTGCAGGGACCCCACCCGTAGCTAGGTGCTGGGCCTCCCTCGGCAGCAACTCTCAGGTCCATGGGAAGGTGGGTGCCTGAGCCGGGCTCGGTAGGAGCCTGCCTCACCGCGGGTGCCGGGTCTCCAGTCTGGGCGTTTTATATAAAGCCGATGTGACGTCATCCTTAATCATTCCTGGTGAATCCCTTTCCTCTGTTACTGACCATCAGACTGAGCCCTTTTTCTCTTACTGTTCGAATCTTTAACAATTTCATGCAACTGTAAATGATGTAATGATTTCCCCAAAGACAAATGCAGTGTGCCCTCGAACAACGTGGCTGGCAAGGGTACCGGCCCCATCCTGGCGACAATCCGTATACAACGTTTGGCTTCCCAGAGACTCAGGCTGTATCTCAGTCTCCACTAGTGGGTGGTTCTGGGGTCCCTGGGCAGCAAACCCGAGGAGCTCAAGTTCCCTGTATAATGTGCTGTGGATCAGGGGGTACAGCTGGGCCCCTGCATCTGCGGACTCCGGACCACAGATCTGAACCGGGGCAGGTGTCTATGGAGAAAAGTCCATGCCTAAGTGTTGTTCGAGGGTCACTGTGTACATAGAAATATATGTTGCATGTACACATGTGTGTGTAAAATGTGCGTGATCCAATTATTGCAAATATCGCAAATGAGCAGCATTGCTCCTTCAGACACACGACGCCCAAGGCAAACAGCGTCTCACCTGTCTCTCGCCCCCCAGCTCCAGAGGTGCCTCCATCCGAGGTCAGCGGAGGGGGCGGAAGCCACTCCGAACTGGTGATAACCTGGGACGTAAGTATCTGGGGCAGGGTCTCCCCGTGGGGCCCTGGGGGGCTGGTGCAGGGGTCCTGCCAGTACCTGATGCGTGTGCAGCTCACGCCTCCTGCTGTGCTCAGCACCATCCTGAGCATTTTCCATGTTTTTAAATCTCACCCTTGTGACATTTCACGGGCGAGAACACTGGGCAGAGAGCGATGGAGCCACCTGCCCGAGGCCGAGTGGTGGGCAAACCCGGTGAGAATCAGGGCCTCACTGTGACTGAGCCCTGCGGGGGTGTGTCCGCTGACCTGTGCTCACGGTGACGGCCCCTGGCGACACCCCCGCCGACGCACCAGGGGCGGCTCCCGGCCCTGCTCCCCACTGTCCCTAATGTCGTAATCAGGGACACTTCCAATGAACACGTTTCAAGCAAGGAGGCGCCGTCACTGTCTGTGTGGCGGAAGATGGTAAAGAAACAGACCGCCGAGATCACGGTGGCGCGTCAGGCGGCATTTCTGACGTGATCCAAACACACCTTTGAGTCTAATGCGTCGTTTCTATTTCCCTTTTTCTTTCTCGTTTTACATGTGTACTTAGCCATCACATCAGTGCGTCACTTCCTTCCATCCAGTCGGCGTTAGGGGTGGGAGGGTGTTACCTGGGATAACAGACCAGGTGGTTCGAGTTCTCCGTATGTCATCACTGATCTCGGGCCGGGGCTGCGAGGCGCCCGGACATCGCGGCAGCTTTAGGAAGTCTCGGGGTGGCGGGGTGGGCTGCCCGTCTCTGCCTTTACCCCGCTCCCAGCGGCTGGCGTCCTCTGGGTGGTGCCTCGGGGGCCGGGCGGCCCCTGCTCTGGCTGCAGCCGGGTGATGGCTGCGTCTGTGCCCACAGCCGGTGCCCGAGGAGCTGCAGAACGGGGAAGGGTTCGGGTACGTCGTCGCCTTCCGCCCCCTGGGAGTCACCAACTGGATCCAGACGGTGGTCACGTCCCCCGACGCCCCGAGATACGTGTTCAGGAGCGAGAGCATCCTGCCGTTTTCGCCCTACGAAGTCAAAGTGGGCGTTTACAATAACCAGGGCGAGGGGCCCTTCAGCCCGGTGACGACCGTGTTCTCCGCGGAAGAAGGTACGAGGCCGATGACACCGCAGTCCCCCCTGACCCCTAGGTGTCCCCCTTGGCCCCCCAGGTGTCCCCCCTGGCCCCCAGGTGCCCCCACTTGACCCCCAGGTGTCCCCCCTGATCCCCAGCTGTCCCCCCTGACCCCCAGGTGTCACCACCTGACCCCCAGGTGTCCCTCCTGACCCCCAGGTGTTCCCTGGGGCTCTCTGACGTCAGAGACATTCCTCCACCTGGGAGGTGGGGGTCCCAGGGAGGCTCCCAGTGCAGGGGTCAAGGTCGAGGTGCCCACGGGGAGACGGGATGGTCAGGGCACAGCCGTGGGTCACAGGTGTGTGGGAGCATCCTGGGCAGCGGGAGACACCCCACACGGCCCTCTCTCCTGGGGTGAGAGGAAGGTCCTCGTGCTCGGGCCGGGGCTCGGTTGGTGGAGCCACAACAAGAGGTTGGGGGTTCGCTTCCCGGTCAGGGCACCCACGTAGCAGGGTCGGTCCCTGGCTGGGGCGGGTACGGAGGCAGCAGTCCGTGCTTCTCGCTCTCCCCCTTCCTCTCTCCGAAATCAGCATCCATGTCCTTGGCGAGGATTCAAACGTAATAATTCAAGGTTTCCCTTTGAAGTGCGCTGGTCTCCTGACGGAGAAGGGGGGTCAGCAGGAGGGGAGGCCCAGGCGAGACTGGGGGGGGCGTGGCGACGGGGGGGGGCCAGACGGCGGGGGCGTGGCTACGGGGTGACGGCGGGGGCGTGGCTACGGGGGCCTGACGGCGGAGGGCGTGGCGGCGGGGCGTGGCTACGGGGGTGATGGGGGCGTGGCGGCGGGGGCGTGGCGGCGGGGGCGTGGCGGCGGGGGCGTGGCGGCGGGGGCGTGGCTACGGGGGCGTGGCTACGGGGGCGTGGCTACGGGGGCGTGGCTACGGGGGCGTGGCTACGGGGGCGTGGCTACGGGGGCGTGGCTACGGGGGCGTGGCTCCGGGGGCGTGGCTACGGGGGCGTGGCTACGGGGGCGTGGCTACGGGGGCGTGGCTACGGGGGCGTGGCTACGGGGGCGTGGCGGGGACACTGCATCTTCAGACAATAGCGCTGGGGTCGTCACCTCCGGTCCGGTCCGGTCCGTGGTCAGAGCAGCTGGGAGCTGCCCTGAGTCCCCCTGGGAGCCGCGGAGGGCAGGTGCCACGTTACCGTGGGCCAGACTCTGCCTCCTGGCAGTTTTCCGAGGAGCAAGGACGTGGGGTGCTGCTGCTATTTCCCATCCACACGCGAGACAACGGGCGCTTCGTGGACGAGATTAGCTGACCGGCCCAAAGCCTGCGGACCGCGAGCTGGTCTGACCGGGGCCCGCGCTCGGGGCCGCCCTGAGTCAGGGAGCAGGTCGCCTGTGGCCCTGCGGTCACGCACCGGGGGGCCCCAGCTGCCGTCCCCAAAACAAGTCCCTGGGGTGTCACACGCCACCCTCCTCTCTGTTGTATTACAACCTCTCCAAGGGGGCTGGGTGGTCACCCGCGGGCAGGGCAGGGGTCTGGGGAGGGTGCCAGTCACCCGCCTCCACGCTGCGCCCTGGCACCGTCCTGGCTGCGCCGGTGACCTGGGCCTTTCTGCTGGGAGTCGGAGGCCAGGGTCCGTGGCTACGAGAAGGGTGCGGGGGTGGGGACGGCGGGGGTCGCTCCCCGAGACACAGGGGAGCCCACAGGAAGCCTCGTGAAGAACCCTTGTGAGAGGAGCCCGGGCCAAGAGGGGCCTCCCCCTAGAGAGCCAGGACTGACCGGGGACTGAGTGCGCCCCGTCTTTCCACACCCAGTTCGCACTCCCAGGAGAATAGTCTGAGCTGTGTTTGGACCAGGACTGTGTCTCGGGTCATCAGCCAGGGCAGCTAACCAGGAGGTTCTGAGGGAGAGCCATGCCGGAGGGGGGCGCTGTGAGCGGCAGAGCCCCGGAGCCGGGGTTACGGGGGCCCTCCCGTGTCAGCACCGGGGCCTGGCAGGGAAGGTCCTCACCAAATGCCATTGGATGGATGAGCCCTGTCGTCCTTGACCTCTGGCAAGTGGAAAGTAACCACCAGTGGCATCCGTGGGCGTAGACATTCCCAGCGGCGGACCACGGGGGTGGGGGTCACGGTCGTGGCGAGAAGGGGGGTGCTGAAGGGAGGTGAGGCCGGGGCTCTGTGGCCTCCAGGCCACTGGGATCTATTCCTGAGGGGTGGCCTAGCTGGTGTCCCTGTGTCATGACGTGGCTCCCGCTTCGAGCGTGTTCCCTGAGGGTTCCACACATTTTCAGACACGTGACAACACTGAAAACAAGGCCTCCGGTAGGTGCTCTAATTTGCTGCCAGAATCACACCTGCTTGTCCCTCATGTCCCCACACAGAGCCTGCGGGAGCCCCGGCTCACGTCTCTGCCGAAAGCCTGTCGTCCTCGGAAATCGAAGTCTCCTGGGGCGCTGTCCCCTGGAGGCTGAGTGACGGACATCTGCTGGGCTACGAGGTAATCCCCTGACAGCAGCTGCGGCCGGGGGTGGCCGGGCCCTTCCTCCGTCCGGTCGGTCTGTTAAACGACACCCTCGCTGAGGTCTGACCCGGTGGAAGTCACCAGCATCTGGTCCCTGGGAGAATCAGTGGGTATGGAATTTCACTCAGCAAGTGGAACGTAAATACCTCTGGTTGGGGTAGAAAATTAAATAGCCGTAGAAAAGGATCAATGGGCCCACTTTTTTTTTTTAATTTGTTTTCTTTATTGATTTTAGAGAGAGGAAGGGAGGGAGAGAGAGAGATGGAAACATTGATGAGCAAGAACATCGACTGGCTGCCTCCTGCTCGCCCCCCACTGGGGACGGGCCCACAGCCTGGGCCTGTGTCCTGACCGGGAATCGAACCGGCGACCTCCTGGTACAGGGTCGACGCTCAGCCCCTGAGCCACACCTGCCGGGTGGGCCGACTTTCTTAGGGTCATGGAATCGTAAGCGTGAGGTTGACCTGCCGTGTGTGAGTTCACATCACAGATGCTCCGCCAGCAGGACCCCTCCCCCGGCTCTGTCTGACCTGGTGGTGGCCGCCACACGAGACTGTCCGGGGCTCGGGGAAGCCGGCTGAATGCAGGCCCTGCTGCCCCCAGGGACGCTCCGTGTGAAACAAGATGAAAGGGAAACGGGGCAGGTGTGAGGGAGGGGGTGCGTGCGGCAGGCGTTGGCTGAGGAGCGCGTGGTCTGCAGAGGTTGGCACGGGTTTCAGAGGAAGGGGGGCAGTGGGGAGAGAGCAGACCCGTCTCCATGGAGCCGGGCGCCAGGCAGGGGGGCCCCGCAGGAGAAGGTCCTCGTACAGGGTGACAGCCGGGAGCCCAGGCCCAGAGGACCATCCTGACCGGGCCCATGTCCAGTGGGAGCTGGGAACCGAGGACTAACAGGAGGAGTAGACTCAGGAAGACTGTTCTCGACAAGGACAGTGTCGCTCACAGCTGTGGTTTGTCCCCACGCTCCGCCTCTGCCCTCGTGCTTCCAAGTCCTGATTCAGCGGCAGGTCACACGGCGTGTCTGCAGCCCGGGCCACGCACCCTCCGCTGTCAGCACAGCCTCAGATGACGCACCCAGGTGGCCGCTGGACCGGCGGCCGCTGACCCGCGGCCAGTGAGGTTGAGCCGGCTGGATTCTGCGTCAGAGTAAGCAGCATGGACTCTGTCATTGTGGGTCCAGTGCAGCGACGTGTCAAGTCAACGCTCCTCGAGCTCAGGCCACGGGCAAGCAGGATGAGACGAGAGACAGACTCCCAGCCCCCCTGGAGGTGGAGGAGCCCTCAGGAGAGCAGAATGGAGCAGCCCCTTGGCGGGCGTCCGGGCCTCCGGAGCCGGGCTGCTTCCTCCAGGATCCCTCCCCTTGCGGAAAACTGCCTTCCCACCTAACTGGAGACGAGCCCTGTCCCTGTACCACACGGGCCCTGACTTGAACAAACACGAATGATGACGTGGAGAAAGGACGGGCCAGTGAAATGACGCTCCAGGTGGGTGCCGGGGACCACGGTCACCAGGTTTACCTGCAGTTTCTGCTAACGACGAGCTCCCAGAACGGTCCTGGAGCCTGACCCAGAAAGAGTCTTGTTCACGGACGTCTGCGGTGCATGTCTGTCGGGGACATCGCTCCGCTTATTGATAACAGGAGTCCTGGCCTTGAACAGAGGACTGGACCGGGGACGGAGCTGCCGGACTTCGGGGAGTGGGGCCGAGGGAGGAAAACACTAACACACAGCAGAGCAACTCGACGGGCACAATGCCGGACCCCAGTTCTGCGCCGCCGACGTCCGCGCTGAAGACGCTGGCAGCCAGGGGGTCTCCCCAGGACAAGAAACAGCGCTGCCTGGACAGGGCATGGGAAGGAAGGAGCTCACCTGTGAGGGAGCGTGGACCTGGGGGCACACCTGTGCCGCATCCGACTCTGCCCTCATCTGTGCTGCAACGTCAGGGCCACTGTGAGCCTCCTCGCCTTCACCCGCGGTGGGCACGAGGCCGAGCCCCCTGGGCCCGTGGGGGGTGGAGTGACACGTGCGCCCACTTTCTGGTCTGGATAATAAGAAATCAGGGAGCGGGAGCCCCGTCTAGAGGAATCTCTGAGACACCGAATTTTAGATTTCTCCCCAGCGAATGTTCTTGAGCAACGATTCAGTGCCCAGCTCCTGGTCTCAGGAGAGCTTGTGGGGACCTGTCATGGGGGTTCTTCCCGGATCCCTCCCAGCGCGGTGTCCAGAGCTCAAGCCACGAAGTGCGTTCTGGAGGGCGAGGCCATGAAGGGCCAGTGGGGAAAAACCAGCAGAAATTGCGGTGGCCTTGGAGGGGACGCAGGGCTGAGGATTACAGAGTCTCCCGGGCCACAGCTTCTGCCGAGCCAGGGCTGGTGGAAGACCTCAGGTGGTGACACCTGAGCTTCCCACACTGGGCATGACCCACTCTCCAGGTCCGAAGGGTCCGATTGCTGTCACTGTGGGTTGTCTGAGTTACTGTGGTGGGATTTCCCAAGAGCTGAGCAGGACAGGAATTGAGAGTTAAGGCAGATTTATGTGAAGAAAGTAAATGGACACATTCTGTACCCTTCTGACAGTACTGAGATGCATGCGCCCCCCCCCCCCCCCGCAACTTTTTGCCTTTTACAAACCACGTGGCAGGATGGTCATTCCTGACCTGGTTGTAGCTTGTGAAACAGTTCAGAGAAATAACAGGGCAACGCAGAGAAATGGGCTTTGTGGGCGGCCAACCACCTCGGGGTGACAGCAGCCCCTGGGGACAGCGTGACAGCATGAGGGAGGACCAGGTCAATTCTAGAATAAATGAATGTAAGCGGATAAGGCTGTTCTCCCTTCACCAGTCAGTTGCTTCAGGAAAGGAGTCTGTGGAACGAGAGAGAAAACCAACAGATGCAAACAGAGGCGGCCAAGTGTCTGCACACGTCCACACTGTTTGGGGCCAGAAGCCCGCACTCAGGTCCACTGGGACGAGGCCAGCCCCTCGGGGGGTGTGGCTCTGCCCATCTGCCTGCCGCTGTGGGCCTCGCGCCCGGAGCCTGCAGAGCCCACGCGGACGGGAGTGCAGCCCCAGCTGGTGCCTGCGGCTGTGTGGCCTTGAGCACGTGGCCGGGCTCTCTCTCCAAAGCCAGTTAAAATATAGATGATAATAGTAAATAACTTAACTCATTGCTTTTTTGGAGAATTAAATGAGATAAAGCAGCCATTGTCAAATGTCCCAAAGAGACTCGGGGGTCACCCCATTTCTGTTTGAATGTTGGGCATCAGGTGGATTTCACTGGAAGGGAACCAGTGACCCAGTGACATAGCCTGAAAGCAGCCTGAGCCAGCATGCGACCCGGCGGCTGCGTTTCTCCGCGTCCCTCGCGCGGCCGGCGTAGATGTCAGCGTGGGAGGCAGTCGGAGCTGTGGGTGCAGCGCCCGCCGTCTGCAGCCCAAGGAGGAGCAGCCCCCTGCCCCCCCCCCACAGGGGCGTGGTCGCAGCCCTGAGAGGGACAGAGGGTGGCAGCTTCTGACCCTGCCGCTCTGAGCAGCAGGAAGAGAAAGAAGAGAAGCCGGGACCAAGACGTGCGGATCGGGGAAGTCTCCGGAATGGACCTGTGCAGTTGCACCCAAACAAAATCAGTATTTCCATAGTTCCAGTAGTGATTTAAATACTAATTACCAGTCACGAGGCTCTTTCTGGGCGTGGTTTCTCCGACGTGGTCCTGACTTTGTTCAAGCGTCTCCGCGAGGGCTCACTTCCCTGGGCCCTGGGATCTGTGTCGAGCCGGGACACGGGGTTCAGGTCTCGCTTGTGCCCTGTGATCAGAGGAGCTGCCCAGGGAGAGAGAAGGCAGAGCTGTGAGCTCACAGGGGTGCCCGGCCGGAGCACCGGGGCCCCCACAGGGCGTCCGCAGTCTGACTTTAAAGTCATTCTGTGTCTCCGGAGAACAAAACACGGGGGAACGACCTTGATTCGTGATTGAAACGAAAGTCTGTGCTTCTCACGTCAGTCGTCGGATTAGACTGTTTCTGGGGACCTGGCAGAGCTGAGTGTTTGGCAGGGAAGGTGACAGTGTCGCGGTGTCCCCATCCAGCTCCTCTCAAAGGCCCTGCGGGGTGTGGCTAGTCCCTCACATTTGAATTCGAGAGGCAGAATGGGTCAAATACTGGAGGAGTTTTTTGAGAAGATGAAAATTCTGCTGGGAACAAAGACACATGCGTTGAGTCTAAGTCACCACTATCAGGCAAACAACAGCTCCTCTCTGGACCGAGTTGTCAGAATGGGGCAGACCAGCCCGAGCCCTGGACATAGATGCAGAGCAGGCGGAAATGCTCCGGACGCGGTGCTCAGGTCTGGTGGAAGGTTTGTTCTGCGGGACAGTGAGGGTGCGTGTGAGCTGGGCTTGCCCGCAGGGCTGTGGTCTTTGCCAGGCAGAGATGCTCCTGCCAACTGGCTCAGGCTGGAGGGACCCGGGACCCACCCCAGCCCCTCCCCCAGCCCCTCCCCCAGCCCCTGCTTCCAGTGGCCCAACCAGAGGGAGGTCTGAGGTTGGAGGACCAGGGAACCAGGCCCCTAGCTCAGGGGGTGGCCCTCCCAGAACTGAGGCCCGAGTAAAGAAGGAGAGAACATAGATCCGGTTTCTCTTCCAAAACATCGCCGAAGGCATTTTGCCTGCCTGGCATTTATTTAAATGTGGTTGGTCTAGCAGCTAAGTTGAAATTTGTCTCTGAAAATCTGTAAGTGTAAACAGAATTATTTTAGTTTATTAAAATAGCATTGCTGACTTAATACCTGGACTTTAATGGCCAAAAAAGGTGCCATTTTCCCATAGATTATTTCTATAAACTACATTTTATTTCGAGTTTAAGTGAAGTGCAAAATCAGATGCAGTCATATCCCTCACAGCGGGGCCATTAGTTCCGGGAACAACTGAATTGCTTGCGGGAATAGAGATCGCGTTTTAAATCCGACACCCTCGCGTTGGTTTCTGTTCACTCATCCACACACAAGTACATCGGCTTCTGTTCTGAAGAAACAATTGCGTTATCTCACCAAGAAGCTGGGGCTCCACTGTGCTCTAGATGCACCGACTGTTAGGTTTGGGTCCACCAGCCCCCCCATCCATGGTTTCCCTTCCCATGATCCCAGGTACCCTCGGTCAGCGGTGCTCCGAAAATATTAAATGGAAAAGTCCTGAAATAAGCAATCCATAGGTGTGTCATTGAGAGCCGTCTGAATAGGGTGATGGACTTTCTCCCCACCTCTCCACCCCCAGGACGTACATCATGTTTCTGTCCTGCACCCACACTGTAGGCTCCTGTGCCTCGGCCTCCCTGACCCGACCGTCCATCGGGGGTCACGGAGCTGTGCGCGTCAGTAAATGTTATCACAGTGTGTGGTCATAGTTGTTCATCTCTCACTGAGCCAAACCTACAGATTCAATGTGTCACAGGTGTGTATTTGGAGGAAGAACCGGGGTACACAGGGGCCTCTGTCTGTGGCCTCAGGCCTCAGTGGAGGTCAGATCAAGGGTGTCCACTGGACTTGCCTGAGGAATAAGGAACATTGTTTACTCTGTTCCCGGCAGGACTGTCCCCGGGGATTGGAACCCAGCGCCCAGCGTCTGCAGCAGGTCTTGGCTGGTCATTCAGGGGCGGGGCCACTCACTTCCCTGAACATGCGGGTCCCTCCCCCAGGCCCCCAGTGTTAAGCCTGGACTCGGGTGGCACTCAGCACCCTCCTCTGAGTTTACCTGGCTTCTCTGGGAGCGCTCACTGCCTGGCTCCCCTGCAGCCCCCACGGCCCAGAACCCAGCTCAGGGCGCCCGGCAGACGCTCCATAATGCTTGTTGGCTCAGCGATGAAATGTGCCCGCTGCAGGGGGGACGCTCTGGCGTGCGGGCGGCAGGTGTCATGTTTCTGCCCACAGGTGCGGTTCTGGAGCAGTGGGGAGGAGAGCTCGCCACGCAGGGTGACGGTGGCGGCAGGAGAGACGTCGGTGCGGCTCCGTGGCCTGGGGAGCCAGCTGGTGTACCACGCGGCCGTGCGGGCCTACAACAGCGCAGGTGCAGGGCCCTTCAGTGCCACCGTGAATGCCACCACCAAGAAGATGCGTACGTACCTCCTCTGTTGGGGGGGCAGGAGCTTGCGTCTGTGCATGTGAGTGGACGGGCCACGCCAGGCGGCCCCCCTTCACCCCTGCGCGCACAGAGCCAGGCGAGGTTTCCTGACCTCCCAGATCCTCGGGGGGCACCGGGGAACGTGAACAGGAGCCGTTCGCAAAGCTCAGTGGGAGGTGTTCAGTGAAGTCTGTCCACTCATCTCTTACAATGTGACCCACGTACGTGGCTCGGGGATTTCTGGTTCACGTCAAAGGAAAGAGGTTTCTTCCTCTCTCTCCTACATCATCTGAAAGATGGCAACGTAGGGCACACGGTTACCTTCAGACGTGGTCCAGGTGATCACACTGATGCTGTGGACCTGGCCAGGCGTCAGCGTGGCCGTGAGCCGAGTCCTGCTGGCCGTGGTCACAGGAACCTCCCAAGGACACATCCTGAGCGCCCACTTGTCAGGATGAAGCTGCAGGAAGCGGTGATGTGCCGGCGGGTGGGTCCACCCGTGTCTCGACTGGACTGAGCGCACACGCGTGTAGTGTGGCTTGGTCCCTCTCTCAGCACACGGCCGCTCGGATGGCGCTGACATGGCTCGTCACAGCTGTTAGCCACAGAGAGCGTCCCACGGGCTGGCCCCACGGTCCCACGTGAGGTGGGCCACTATCATCTGTCCACGGGTGGGAAGGGCGTGGGGGACTGCTCTGCTCACACGTGGTTTCAGAAGGTGTGGACTCAGTGTTGGCTTCACCGGCTCCCGTGGGAGAGACCGTGGTCTCGCCTGGTCACCGATTCCATGAGGGTGTGTGTTTGCATCTGCAATCCCCAAACCTGAGAACACGTGTTTGTTGGCTAAACTTTCCAAGGACGCTAATAATATGAAGTCGAGTGTCATTGGCTAGTGTTGCGGATAATTTAAAACAGGTATTCAAAGCACAATTCTACCACTTTGGATTTCAATCAGTTTCAGGGACTTGACCAGGGATGTTCAGCACCTGTCTCTGCATTTTCCGTAGAAGAGGGTTTGGCCACCAGCTGCCGCGGTGACTAAACTTTATCCTTCACGATCACCAGGGGAGGCGTGACCCCCGCTCTGCCTCCCAGCACAGGGTGGGGTTAGACCGGGGAGCCTGTGGGTTTGCAGGTGAACCGGAATATCCTTGCTGCATAGGTTTGGGGCTCCCAATGTCAGCTCTGAGCTGGAAGATTTAAATACACATCATTACGCGTTCAGAGCACAGCGCCGGTCAGCAGTTCGGACCACGATGCTAAATGCAGACACGTGTCTGTGGCTCTTTCTTTAACCTTGTAATTCCGGTTGTAAAACACAGTGACCCCTCCGAACCCAGGGAGGACTTGGGGAGCTGCAAGGCAGGAGGAGGAGGCTGATTGTAAGTCAACAGGAATATCGGGGCCACGCGCAAGGGGCGAAGTGAAGTTCTAACAGGAAGGAAAACCCTTCACACCCGAGCGGCGCGACGCGAACCCCGTCTGCAGAGGACGTTGCCGGTGACAGGAAAGAGGACGACTGTGCATTTCGTGGCGGGCGTCACTGGGCATCTCCCGGCCACTGTTCTGACAACACTTCCGGTATCGCATTTCCTGATTCTCACGTCAGAGCGAGGGGCAGGGAGCCTGCTGCCGGACTGTCCGGAGACCGCAGGGGGAGCAGGCCAGCCGCCCCGCCCAGCCGTGACCTCTGCGTCCCTTCCTTCGGCGCGGAACATCCCTGGCTCCTCTAACGCTGTGTGGACTGGCTCTTTGCTCCGTGCTCAGGACTGGGAGGGGTGATCAGAGACGGCAGCACCTCGTGCTCCTCCGGCCGTGCGGTGACTGTCGCGGGGAAGAGAATTATGGTCATGACTCAGGCGTCAAGAACTGACATCACAGCTGTGGTGACCTCCTGCCTGTCCCCGAGTGGACTGCAGACCTCGTGGGGAAGACCCTGGGAGCCACTCGTTAAACACTGATGGGGGCCGAGTGGATGAGCCTGACCCCCAGACAGGTCGGCCTGAAGACGTATTAACCGAACACCTGCTGCCGTCCTCCGCATCCTGCCCAACGTGCACACGCCTGGTGCCCTGTGAACACGTCGGCGTCCCTGGCTCCACCTCGTACGGTCGTGGCTGCTGTTAGTGGCTCATGTGAAATGGTCCAGCGACTCTCGAGTCAGTGGCGTGGCTTCCACAGAACACGCACTCTCTGGTTTCCACGCGTGTGCTTTCGAACGCCTTCTGGTGAACAGGAATGGCCAGCGGCGTCCAAGGTGTGTGTCCACCACTCGCAGCCAGAGAAGCGAGCGTTCGAGAGGGCTCCCTCCCGGGAAAACCGCCCCGGACGCCGCAGCCAGCCTGTGAGCCAGCAGAGCCCTCGGCCTCCAGAGCAAACGTGTTGACTCGTTTAGGATCAGAGACTGAACCAAAGAATTCGCAGGACGCAAGTTCTCCGTGGGCCGGGCGGTCGGGCGGTGACACAGGCTCTCAGCGGGGTCCGCACTCGGGCAGCGTCCCCAAGAGTCATCGCAGAACATCTCCAGCTGAATATTCCTGAAACCAAGTTCCTGGTGCCCTTCGGCCCCGTCGGGTCAGCAGTTGGAGCATCAGCCCGAGGGCTAGAGTTGCAAGTGGGATTCGGGCTGAGGGCTCGCACCTCGGCTGAGGTGCAGCCTGTCCCTGGTGGGGGTCGTGCGGGAGGCAGCCAGTCGAGGTGTCCCTCTCACTTGGATGTTTCCCTCCTTCCCTCCCTCCCTCCCTCCCACTCTGTCTGAAGATAAATGAAAAAATAGTCTCGGGTGAGGATTAAAGAAAAACATGCATTTCTTCTACAATCTCCCTGTCTCAGCAGCTTCGGCCCCAGCATTTCCGTTGCTTGGGCCCAAAATCTCTGTGTTACCCTCAGAAACTTCTCTCCCTCGTACCCGCACGTGATGGCGGGCCCCCAGCCTGCCCTCGCTGCTGCGCTGGTGTACCCCCAAACAGGCCAGGGCTCCGTTCTGGGCAGCCCTTTCTCCCCCTGCGCCCCCTCTCGCCCCCAGCCCCGCACCCACTGCCCTGCGCGTCCTGCTCCGGCCCCGTCCGCTCCCTCCGCCCAGAGCCCTGTGCCCAGATGCTCATGTGGGGGTTCCCCAGGGCTCCCGGTCTGGGCTCCATGCTCCTGGGCACCCCCTGCGCTCCGGGTGGGGCGTGCGGCCCTCCTCTGCGGACACCGGCCGCCTCCTGGCCCTGCCCTGAGCCGCCTGAGAGGCGCTGGCCTGTAAGGGGCAGGTCACCCTGCCCTCGCCCTGCGCCAGCCGGAGCACAGGCCTGGGCAGAGCCTGCCCGCTCCCATCCCCGCTCGGTCCCGGGACTGTCTCCAGGGTCCTCGGGATGGCGCCGGTGCCCCGCGCGTGGTGAGCAGACTAGACCGTCCCCATCACGTGTCACGTGGGGTCTGTTCCGCCGTGGCCTTGTTCTCCCCGGGACCCTCCTCAGGGCAGCGGCGACTCCATCAGCTCCTCATGGTGTGTCCATCAACCAGACACGGGGGGCCGGGGGGCGTCTCCCTCCCGACACGGCACTAAGCCAGCACGGTCCTCTGGGAGCCAGGTGGCCCCGGCGCGAGGGGTCCTCGGCTGATGCGCTGGTGACGGTGTGTCCACCTGAGGATCGAGGGTTAAGTGGCTCAATCGGTTTTGCTCTTGAGCTTTCGCGACGCTGCCCAAACCCTGCGCGTCCGGGTGAGATGCCCCCTCCTGCTGACCTCGCGACGGGAGAGGCCCCTGCGTGCTCACGTCTGGGTAACGTCTCCCTCTAACTCCAGCCCCCAGGCAGCCACCGGGGAACGTGGTCTGGAACGCCACGGGCACGCGGGTGCTCCTGAGCTGGGAGCAGGTCCGAGCCCTGGAGAACGAGTCCGAGGTCACCGGGTACAAGGTCAGTGGCCGAGCTTGCGAGCGGTTGCTCTCCGGAGCCTGCCCGGCTCTTCCGGGAGCCGCGCTTGGCTTCTCGCGGGGCGGCGGCCTCTGTCTGCGGCCCAGTTCCGACACGCGGGGTCTGACGGGCCTTTGCTGAAAAGGACACTTTCCCCACGTGTCTGATGTCCTGAGACACAACCAGAGGGAAACACCTCTGCTCCCGGGGGGACGTCGGGGGAAACTGAGTGGATGGTGGGGGTTAGTTGGGGCCCTGCTGAGGCAGAGACGGGACTGAGGACAGGGGCGTGTTGGCCCGACGCGGACGCCTCCCCACTCCGCTCCGGCCTCTGGCCCGACGCTGGTCCTGCCACGTGCTGGCCCTCATCTGAGGCCTGGACCGGGCTGTGAATGTGACGTGGGTTCTGGCGGCTGAGAAACCACGTCCGCCAGGTCAGACCGCACGTCCGTGGGAAACAGAAGCGGGCGCCACGGTCCACAGGTGTCTGCGCATTGCAGGTCTTCTACAGGACGAGCGGCCGGGATGACCTGCGGGTGCTGAGCACAAACCAGACGTCCGCCGAGCTGCCGCGGCCCCTGGGGGCGGGGTGCGTGGTCCACGTGAGAGCCACGACCGCCGGCGGGGACGGGGCCAGCAGCGAGCCCGTCCGGATCCCCGGCGTCACCAGTAAGTGGCCCGTCGGCCTTTCCCTCCCCGACATGTCCCTGCGTGACCCCGGCCCACCCTCAGTCCACCGGGCGGTTCATCTGAGCAGGTGTGGGGGCAGGGAGCGCCCTCCAGGGTCCTGCAGAGTCAGGGACAGACAGCAGGGAGCAGACGGACGACATCGAGAAACATTGAACTTGATCGGCGTGGATCTGTCCTATTCGGGGCCTTGGGTGCCTGTGACCCGGGTCCTTGAGGGCAGGCTGCACCCACACACTTTCTGAGGTTTTTAATATTTGAATTATTTGCTACTAGAAATTACAGATGAATCTTATCGATTCTTTAAAAAGTAGGTGAGCCCGGCTCGTGTGGCTCAGGGGCTGAGCGTCGACCCTGCACCAGGAGGTCACGGGTTCGATTCCCGGTCAGGACACAGGCCCAGGCTGTGGGCCGATCCCCAGCGGGGGGCCTGCAGGAGGCGGCCAGTCCATGTTCTCTCATCGGTGTTTCTGTCTCTCCCTTCCTCTGTCTCTAAAATCAATAAAGGGAGAAAAAAAAGTAGGGGAAATGATCAAGGTCATAAACCACTCGGCCAAATGAAAACATACCTTTAAAAAAAATTCTTAGTCTCTGATTTCAAGTGAGGCTCACACTGACTCTTCCTTTGAAAAGTCAGATGCGCCTGTTTCATCACAGGAAGTGAGTGTTCGGCCGACAGGGAGCAGACTGTATTCCCACTATCAGTGCCAATGGTAGAAGAACTTTTGCTTTTTCTTTTAAATCTCAAACCTGGAGTTTAAAGGTCTCAATTTGAGGACAGTTGACCCTCGACCAACATGGGTTCGAACGGCAGGGATCACTTACGTGCGGTGTTTTCAGTGGGTGCCCAGTCGGCCCTTCGTGCCCCCGGGTTTGCATCTGTGGGTCCAGCCAGGCTCGATGTTGGGGGGCCCACTCACATTCTACCTGGGTTCTGAGGGCGAGGGTGGGCACCCCAACACCTGCCTTGTTCAGGGGTCACCTGCACGGTCTCCACCCTCTTGCCTTCCCGTCCTGCTCTGCAGCTCACGGTGACACGGGAACTCCGCTCCCTGGTGGCTCACTGAGCTCGGCCTGGTCCGCAGTGTCCAGCGTCCAAGCTTCAAACCTCCACCTTCAGCCATGAGCACACATGGCCGGAGCGAGGAAGGGAGAGGGGCTGGGGCACCGGCACCTTCCCGTGGGCCAGAGGGAAGGAAACCACCCCACCGAGAGCCGGAAATGTGTTCTCAGTGCTGAGCCTGCGGCAGAAAGTCTGCGAAAACCATTTCAGAGAGCAGACGTTTTTCTTTCTTTTATAAATACTTTTTTTTATTTATTTTAGAGAGAGAGGAAGGGAGAGGGAGAGAGAGATAGAAACACCGATGAGAGAACATCGACGGGCCGCCTCCTGCACGCCCCCCGCTGGGGATCAGCCCACAACCTGGGCCTGTGCCCCGACCGGGAATCGAACCTGTGACCTCCTGGTGCAGGTTGACGCTCAGCCCCTGAGCCGCACGCCGGGCACAGACAGCAGACGTCTCTGGAAGTGGCCCGGTTCCTAGAGCAGGGGCAGGACTGACTGGGGACAACAGGGACGGACGGCGGTGACTGCAGGGGCGGAGCTGACATTCAGGGTGGCCCAGGGGCTGCTGGGGGAGCGGGCCCCAGGCCTGGGCGGGGAGACACCGCCCTGGCCTCCGAGGGCTGCCGAGGCCCGAGCAGCCTCCGCCCGACACCGGCCCCTGCCGGGCTGCGGGGTCTGGGGCGCACGTCTGAGGGAGGGGAGCTTTCGTCGTCAGCTGTCCTGCAAAGACGATGTCGTGCCCCACGCGTGATGATTTATCTGAGCGTGGACAGATCACGTTCGGACTCTTAACCAGTGATGCTTTCTTGAACGAAGCCCTTGATCGATCTCAGCTGTGTGTCATCAGAGTGTAATTGTTTTCAAAATGAAGCCGTTTTCTCAGTTTCAATTAAAGTTAAACAACACCGGTGCGCAAAGCCGAGGCCTGTTTAAGGGAACGAAAGGGCATCAGGGTTCCACAGACGCGGACGAAGGCTCCGCGGACACGCAGACGGGCTGGCGGTGCCGTGTGGCCCGCGGTGCGGCCCCTGCGCGGGTCTGGCTGGGAGAGCAGAGGCCCCTCCGTGCGGTGGCCGGGGCTGCGGGTCTTCACTCACCTGACGCTTCTCTTGCTCCTCAGACTCCAATGCTCGCGGCTCCACCACCGCCGTCTCGAGCGGCCTCCCGACGTCACGCTGCCTCCCGACCCTCCTGCTGCTGCTGCACGCCCTGCGGTGAGAGCAGGTGCCTCACGGACACGACTGGTCACGAAGCAGGTGCTCTCCCGGATGCCGTGATTATGCATGTTTCTTTCCCAGCTCCGTATTTTTAACTTTCTACGTAGGTAAAGTATGAACATGATTTAACAGGAAGACGCGCAGTGCGTCCTCTCGAGAACCTGAGATGCCTTAACACTCGAAGCCAAAGGACTCCCCACGGCGCGCCGACGTCGGCAGAGGTGTTCGTCAGCTAAGACGTGGAGCCTGGGGGTAGACTCCGCGCTACCTCGCGAGCACACGTTTGTTCTGTTTTCTTTATTAATGTGGAAAAGCTCATTTCGTCCAAATGCTGTTTTCCCATCATAACAGTAATGTTTGGGAGGTTTAATCAGTGTGATTTTGAAAGAGTCAGAAATGCATTTACAAACTGCACTGTTTGGAAGACGGTGCCTGTGACCCCCGAGGCTGGGAAGTGCCGCCCTGGGGTCCGGAGGGTGCTGCTTGGCCTCACCGTCCTTCCGGAGGTTGGCTTCTCCCCAAGTCACCCTGCTCGCTCTCCCCACCCACCCACCAGGACTCTGAACCGTGGGGACGGCCGCACCCTTCTGCCCAGCCTGGGCCCCGTGAGGGCTTGTCTTGTCCTGGAGGAGGAAGGAAATGGAAATGCGAGGGTCCCTGTCCCCCCTGACGCTGGGCTGCTCAGACCTCGGCGTGAATGTATCATGTCAGCAGGAGGTCCGGCAGTCTAAAGCCTGGGTTCCTTCTGCTTAGTGCTTTTATTTTATTCAGCGACAGTATGAAATTGAAATGATCACACTTGTCCTTTCTCAGAAATAAATAACACTACTAAGACAGTGAATGTTCTCGTTCACACCTACGGACAAGCCTTCAGGTTTCGTTAAAACGGGGCGGAGAAAGGAAGGACCTGGCTCTCAACCCAAATCCTTGACGGCTCCGCACGACTTTTCATTTCCGATTTCTGATTCCATTAAGAGGTCCTCTCTTTTCGGGGTAACAGGTGGCTTTGTGATGAAACCCAACCGTCTGTCTGAGAGAGTCTGGCGGATGTTTTGGTCCCTGAGTTAAATCTGCAGCAGAACCAGCGAGGATGCGGCTCAGCCCCTCCCAGCGGTCGGCAGAGGCTCCTCCGGGACCTGACCAGCCACAGGGAGAGAGAGCACCAGGCCGCAGACTGAGCGTCAGACGTGCAGAGTCGACTTTTACCTCCTTTTTTTTTTTTTTACCAATTTCACATGTTGCAGGAACTTGCTCTTCTCTGAAAAATTACCAGAACTTGAAGCCAACTGCTCATGGATCACAAAGAATCGCTTTTCAGTCAGATGACATTTGAGATGAAGTTGTTGTCTGTAAGGAACAATATCTATAACTTTCTTTGGAAGGTCTGTATATACTGTAAATACCTAGGAAAGCCCAACCTTTGTCCCTTCGGTCGCAAAGCGAGGACGCGCTGTCTGCGACCCTGTGCTGAAGCTACGGGTGGGGGGCGGCGCCGGGTGACGGAAGCCCCCCCATGTCCCCGTGGTTTCATTTGCAACATAGTTGCTGTGTCATGGTTCTCGCTCTATATCTCCATGAGATTTGAACTTTGTTTCATATTGAAAAGTATACAAAGTATCTCGAAATTTCTGTGCGTGTATCCTATGGTTATCTGTATGTATTCTTTTCTATTATTCGAATAAACTTTATAACAATAAATGCCCAGGTGTGATTAATTATGGTATGGTTAGAAAAATGTCATTTAAAGGGCACCAGAATAATGATAATTTTTCGGCCAACTGTTACTCTTTCCATCTTGCAACAGAATGTTTTAAGAATTATTCATACACCCTATGGACTAAATCGGCGTTTGAGACCACGCCCTCTGTGCTGAAGACATTTCCGCTGCGGGGCCGAGCGGAAAATTTGCTTTGTGGAATGATGGCGTCTAGTTTGCTCTGACTTCATTCGGTGCCTGGCGGCTACTGCCCCAGTTTTGACGAGTATTTTCTTGAGATTGACATCAGTGTGTCGGGGCCTCACAGACTTGCTCACTGTATCCGTGCTAGAGGCTTGTTCATAAGCAATCCTCAGGATGTAGAAGATTCTAAATATTTGAAAAAACACTCTAGAAAAAGATTACTTTCTAATTAGCCAAGGGTTTTCAATGTTATTGTGCATGTCGGGAAAATTAGAGCGAAAATAATAATTTGATCATTTTCTTCACTGAAAATTCAAAGCTCTACTGAGAGGCAAGAGAATTAAGTGGGGAAAGTCTGTGCAGTGTGTGCAGATGTGTGTGCACGTGCGTGTGCGGGGGCTAGTTTTAAACATGACCTGGGGACACGCGGAAACACTTCCCCACACCGACCAGGCCCAGGCCCCTCCCCTGGGCACAGGGCCCCTCACGGGGCAGACTGGGCAGCTCCACGTCCTCCGGCCCTGGTCTGAGTAAACCGTCTCCACTTCATGGCCGTGGGGTCTCGCTCCAGTGCCATCCCCCCTCTGAGCCTCCGTTTCTATGCACAGAGCAGGGCCGTGGGCGGAGCAGCTCCCAGAGTCGCCAGGTCTTCATGCTCAGCTGTCTGCCCTGCAGTGTCCTCTTTCGTAAACTGAGGTTACGGACGCCGCCGACTAAGACGCTGGGAGGTGTGTGGGTGCCTAAGGCCGTTACTCTTTCAAAACGTGTTTAATTACAGTTGACATTCAGCATTACTTCGTATTAGTCTCAGGTGTACAGCTTAGTGGTCAGACAGTCGTACTTTACAGAGTGACCATGATGTTTCCAGGACGCCCCTGGCACCGTCCGCGTCATCACCGTATTACTGACTGTCCCCTGAGCTGTGCGGTCCAGCCCGCGACTGGCCAGTGACCCACGCGATGCCCTCAGCCCCTCACCTTCCTCCGGTGCTGCTCCTTCAGCTGCAAATCAGTGCGCGGGGCGCGGAGACCTTGGCGTGGCTTTGCTTATCCTCGGGTCTCCGCGTCCTGAGGGGGACAGGTGAGTTCGGGGCTTCCTGGGACAGAGGGTGGGGCGATTCTGGTGGCAGACGATTGCCCCCCCGAGTCCAGGCGACGGCCCCGCCCTCTGTGCCGACTCTGAGTGGAGACCCCACCGCGCTGTCTCGGCCTTCGCCGCGGTCCCACCGGGACTGCTCGGCCCAGTGAGCAGGTGAGAAAGCCAAGGCTAGGGAAGCTTGAGACTGTACAAGTCACTGCAGCACGAAAGGGTCTGACCCGGCGCTGTGGCTACCCCTCGGCCGACAGGTCCCATCCCTGTCGCGGCCAGACACAGGGGTTCGGAGTCCGGGCACCAGTCCTGAGGGCTGTGAGCGGGGCGCCTTGTTCCGTTTCTGTCATTGATCAGCGTTCACATTGGGAAGAACTGGGGAGCCTTCCTTTGTCTGTTGTAAACGTTGATATTTTCTATTTCTTTTTTTTTATCCTCACCCAAGGACGTTTTTCCATTTTTTGTACAGATAGAGTGGGAGGTAGAGAAAGAGAGAGAAACATCGACGTGAAAGGGACACATCGAGTGGCTGCCACCCGCACGACCCACCAGGGCCGGGGACAAACTGCAACCGAGGTATGTGCCCTTAGCGGGAACCGAACCCGGGTCTCTCCAGACCGCAGGCTGATGCTCTAACCGCTGAGCAAAACCAGCCAGGGCAATGTTTAATTTTTATGTACACTTTCTTTACATTATTTTGTAGACGGATTGGGTTGATTTTCAGCCATTTTACCATTTTCAGTGAAAACGTGATCGTGTAATTCAGAGAAACACAGGACATGCACGATCAGGATGTTCCAGAAGCTGTTTCTTCCCAGTTGAAGCCCACCTGCCATTTCATATCCTTTTTATTCCATCTTTTATTTTATTTAGAATTAATCTTAAGTGCGTTTTTTCCTGAAGTATTTCACCCTGTAGAGAAACGAAGGCCGTGCTGGGGCTCACGCCAGCAGGGTCCCTGCAGCGGTGTCGGAGGTAAGTCAACGGCGGCGTCAGCCGCAGCGCTGGGACTGGTGCACGGTACCTGCGTCTGCAGGGAGATTCGGGAAGGGGTGGGAGGCAGATCCTGGAGCGCAGGCTCCCCGCAGGGTCCCGTCTGAGCCCCGATGGGACGCCCAGTATGGGGGGGCCTCTGCACTGCCCGGGGGAGGCCTGAGGCTGAGTTGAATCTGTGAGAAAGGCCGCAGCCGCCCTGAGCCCTGCTCCTGCTCTGCCCTTTGACCCTGTCCCGGCCCCTGGTGAGTCTGCTTGGTCCCGACTGTGGACTGGGACTCGGGCCCTGCGAGGTGGGGCTGCCGGGAGAAGGCGGGGGGAGGGGCAGGGGAGCGGTGAGGGTGGCAGAGAGCAGCCCTGTCTCCTCCTCAGACAGTGGGCTCGGGGGGAGGGCATGCCAGCTGCCGAGGGGCCAGGACGTTCCGGGGCACCCAGGCGGAAGATCCAGGGGATCCCGGCCCCACCCAGGGAGCGTCCACCCCCCGCCCACAGCTCGGCTCCGTCCACTCGGCTCCGTCCACTCTTCTCCCCCCTCCTGTCTTCACACTTACTTTCTCCTCCTGGGGAGCTGATGGCGGGCGGGGCTCAGGCTGCACAGCTGTTGGGAATAACTGCGCCCCGTTCACCTGTGTTGGGCACGTTGCCCAGACTGGGAAGAAGGTCGACGGGCTGGTGGCTCAGAGCAGCTGCCTCCAGTCTCGGGTCTGGGACGAGCCCTCGCCACGCCCGAACCCCGGTGTGGCCCACAGGGGATCCCGCTGCAGCACAGTGTTTGTCTCCAAAGCGCCACCACGGAAGGACGCGGTGGAGGACGGTCCCACGGACGACGTGACCTAAGAGCAGAAAACTTTTCTCAGACTCTGGCTCGTGGGTTTTCAGTAACAGTCTAATAACAGTAAAATCTTTACGGCTGGGTTTTCAGTGCTGACTCATTCGTCAAGGGTCACTTTTCACGTCTGTGTGATAACTTCCGCGCTTCGAAGGAAAATTCTTCCATTCATCCGGCGTCAGAGCTGGTCTTGGGACGAGATGTGAGACCCCCTCTCAGGGGGCTTGTCCCAGGAAGCCCAGGGGCCGGGACCGGACCTGTGGGGACAGAAGCTCAGGGTGCGCTCTACCTGTGAGGACCTGGTGGCGTTTGCCGCTGAGGATGGTCCTGGGCCGGGGTGAGGCGACCGTCCGCTGGCCGCGACCCGGCCCCTCCGGACAGGACACCGACGGCAAAGGGCCCAGAACCTGGCCCCAGATCAGGACCAGGAACATTCCCCGGAGGACGCTGCTCAGGAAGAGGGTGAAACTCAGCCTAAAGCTTCCCTGCTCCTGCCCGCGAGGAGAGCCAGTGGACGGCCCCCCGGGCCCCCGTGAAGTGCAGGGACTCCGCTGAGCCCAGCCTCACCATCTGGCTGGGGTCGGTGTCGCTGCAGGGAAGGTTCCGGATGCTTGTCTGAGGACCTGAGGGGCTGCGGGACTTTCTGAGCCTCGGTGGAGAAGAATCTGCGAGAGGAGCCCACAGGCGAGCGCCCAGGGGTCCGTGTGGGCCAGTTGGGCGGTGTCACCCGGAGCAGGTCGCCCCCCAGGACCGCGCCCCAGGGCCAGACGGAGCCCCGGGCGCTGCAGGCACCGGGACCATCTACCCGCTGTGACCACGCGAAGGAGGCCTTCTGCCATCAGAAAAGAAGCACATTTGTCCCCACAGCCGAGGGGCCCTGGGTGGAGGAGAAACACGGTTCCCGCCCGGCCCCTCCTGCGGAGGAGAAGCTGGGCCGCAGAACGGGAGGAAAATCCACGTGGCTGAGTCTCGGGACGCCCACCGCCGCAGGACGGTCCCGCAGGGAACAAGATGCGGTCGGACTGAATCTGGGGCGGCCAGTCCTTCCCAGCCCGATGTGAACCCAACTCGTACAACCTTGTTTTCAGGACCCTGATCTCCACCGAAACGTCACCCGGGGCCTCGAAGAGTTTCCAGTACCTGCAGGTCCCCATGCTCTGGGCGGAGGCGAGCGGGTCTCTGCGGACAGCCCCCCGCTGGGATGCCGCCGGGGGCCCCCACAGCCCGGACGACGCGACACAGCAGCCCCTGGGAGCTACGGGATGGGCTTGTCCCAGGAAGTTCCCAGATCCGAGGACCTGAGGGCAGGCGTCCTTCCCGGGAGCTGAGCCGTTGCCTGGGAGGTCGGCAGGGCCACCCTGTGCGTCCACGGAGCCCCGAGGGGTGGGCACGCTGACGGGGGCCTGGGGTCCATGATGCTCACCCCACCCCCTGCTTAGCCCCCGCCTGCCCTGTGGGACGGGGCCAGCCTGACGCCTCCCCTGGGTGCTGATTCCAGGACAAGGCCGAGAACCTGGGAAACAGGCCGCGTCTCCGTCCAGAGCTGTGGAAGGTCAGGGCTCGGGCCCGTCCTTGGAATCACTGTGCGTTTTGTCCCCTGGCTGGTGTCGCTGTGGTCGAGCCCTGTGGTCCTGCTGGGGCTCGGGAACGGGGCACCTGGAGTGGGTGTCCACAGCTGTGTCTGGGTTCCAGGGAGACAGAGCGGCCGTCTGCCCTTCACTGGCTGGGACAACGTGCCCAGTGGTCCCGGTGCCTGGTGTGAGGGCCCTTGGCCCCGGGCATCCGGGCCTCCCCCCCCCGGGGGCTGACTGGTCAGTGAAAGAGGAGACATTGAGACAGACGTCTCTCTGTGTTCTCGAACAGCCTCCTCCGATCTCCAGGTTTTCGTTGTTTTTAAGTTTTTCTACCCGGAAAACGGAGACACTTGGCCTTCGGTTCCCTTCCCACCCTGTGGCGAGGGGCACGCATGTGGGGGCGTCTCCAGGCTCATGTTTGTGGGTGTGTGAGGCTGACGCAGAACCAGCCACGCGGGCCTCGACATCGTCATTTTAAGAAGGAACGTTTCTCAAGGAAACGTATTGATCTGGATTATTTTCACGGACAAATTCAGATCGTGTGTCACTTCCTAGAGGAGTCGCTCTCCTCCAGCAGAACCACCTGGAAGCTTTTCCGCCCAACGGGGGACAGGGCGTGGCTGAGGCCCTTGCGGCGGCCTCCCCGCTGGCTCTTTGCCCCAAGTCTCGTGGACACCCCGTGTTTCCCGGGCCCCAGCGACTCTGTGCTCGGCCGACTGTGGGGTGCGGACCAGCTGATGCCACAGTGTGGAGGTGTTCGCGGGGCCCACGCACCCTGCATGCCGGCGGCAGAGGCTGTGGCCGGGACCCGAGGCCACAGTGTGGACGGAGCTTGGGAGAGTGTGGAAAGGGGATTGTTTGGGGATCTCTCCGTGTGAGTTTCCAAGCCTCCCGGCCCCCCGACCGGGTCTGTCAGGCTGAGGCGTCCACCGTGTCTGTCTGGTGAGCTGATGAAGATGAACAGCCGGGGTGACAGCCAAGGCTGCAGAGCAGACGCCAGTGGGAGAACGGGGGCCGGACGGGAAGATTTCCTGACAGGTGGCGTGGGGCGTGGGAGCAGGCGCCGTGCGCAGGTCTGTGGGGGAAGGAAGCCCACTGGAAGGCGGCCCTCAGACTCGGGGGCTCGGGAAGCGTGCAGAGTCTGGGTAGAGGGGGGCTCTCCCCACTGCGGTTTCCGGACGGAAGTGTCGAGACTGAAACGTCAGCGCAGCAGCGGTGGCTCCTGACTCGGGCTCAGGAAGGCCGTGGGCGGCGCGTCCACCAGGGAAACAAGGCCCCGCCGCAGGGACCACAGGAGCAGCGGACACGCCTCCTCCCCGTAACTCACAGTGAGGAGAAAGACACCACGTTCTTCCCCTTCGGGGCCCTGCCTGGTGTGATGGGACGGCCCGCCCCCTGCGTGTGTCACCCCTACAGGGACGCGGATGGGGCTGAGGCCGCGATGGGGTCAGAGCCCTGCACTTTGAGTCCCCCCGGTGCGGGCTCCCTCTAAACGTGGCATCTGCAACCTGGGCCTCGTCTTGGACCTGTGGTTCCGGTTCTGTCACATGGCCCTGTGTTCCCGGGGAGCCTGCTTCCCGCCCCCGATGTGGGTGCAGCCGTGGGGAGGGGCCTCGCAGAGAAAGTCTGCCCCCCGCCCCGCCCCGGCCCTGGAGCAGAGGGTGGACCAGGCTGCTTTTCCTCAGATTCACTCCCGTGTCCGGAGTGTGAGCAGAATGTTCTCCTTCTCCAGGGCTCAGTCATTCTCGGGCCCAAACAGGATGATGATGGAGCTGGAATAATGCAGTTAAAGCCCAGCCAGGGTGGCATCTCCGGCAGAGGAGTTCCTGAGGGAGGGGTCTGAGGAGTGTTGAGATGTTGGGGAGGAGCCTGAGCCCCAGGTGAGGGTCCCAGGCGGAGCCGGGGTTTGTGGAGGATCTGAGCATCGGCAGTGGTGTGTGCACCTGTTTATTTACTTCCTTTTCCACAAAGAACATACACATACATACAGACTCCCTAAGTATTTAAGCTCTGAGAACCGGGAACAACGTACAGCAGACACACCTGGACAAAGAGGAGAGAATACTGGGGTCACCCTGAGACGTAAACACAGACGACACATGAGGGTAGGTGACAGGTGGGGCTCCGTGATGTCACAGGAGAGACGTCTTTCTGAATAAAGGGCGGTGATGGGAATGCAGCTACCGTAACAGGTTCGGTGAACACACACTTCAGGACTGGACAAGCCTTCGTCACTGTGTCCGCGACGTCCGTTTGAAGAGATGCTCCGTTTGGGTCACCAGCACAGAAATGCCACCTGGTCTGCAGGACAACGGACCGTCCAATAGGTTACACAGTTGTGCCGGACAGTGTATAGCAACCTGGTCCAGACCCAAACCGTATCCTCGAAGGTCCCTGGAAATCGAGTCCACGTGGTCCACCTGAAGGGGTGTGACCATCCTTGTGTGGTGAGCGGTGGTGGTCACTCAGGAGGGACCCTGACACCCCCTGGGACAGCTCTGTACAGGGGGACCCCGATAATCTGACAGCCTCGTGTCTGAAATGAACAGCAATGCGACGTGACCTGGGGGAGCAGAACCGGTTTGCAGACAGCCAGCCTCTGAGACGCGAAAGTTCTTGCTCCCTGGTCACAGGGCTCGGCTCCTCCCTCTGAACGTGGTCCGTAGCCCGTCCGCAAGACGACTTACCGAATTGTGCCTCTGGCATTTCCACGTGGTTCACTTTGCCCGTCTTTGCTCCAAAGGTGTGTGTGAGCTCTCGGGCTGTTCCACAGCTAACCCAGCAAGGAGCCCACGGAGCACAGCCTGCGATCGTCTCAGGCATCTGGTCACAGCAAACGGCAGTGGCTGCGTCTCGGCCCAGAGTGCAGCCTTCCCATCTGTGTCTCTGCACAGCTCATCCAGCTGGGTGGGCGGCCACTGAATAGAAGATTATAACACGGGTGGATGGATGGATGGACAGATGGACGGATGGACAGATGGACGGACGGATGGATGGATGGATGGACAGAGCAGAGATGCACTCGGAGACACAGGCCGGCAGCTGCTGCTCACCTTCTGTGCCGTTGACCTCTCTGTTGGCTCAAGATACGTTGGGTTCTTTGTTGGCGCCACTCACATGCAAAGTCTCTAATATCTCCTGATCATCATTTTTTTCTTTATTGATTTTAGAGAGAAAGGAAGGGAGAGGGAGAGAGAGATGGAAACATGGATGAGAGAGAACATCGATTGGCCACCTCCTGCACGCGCCCCACTGGGGATCAGGCCCACAACCCGTGCCTGTGCCCTGACCGGGAATCGAACTGGCGACCTCTTGGTGCAGGGTCAACGCTCAACCCCTGAGCCACACCGGCCGGGCTAGTTCCTATGTTTTTGGAAACATAATTTCAGTGCTTGAACCTAAGGTTTCAGCAGCTCTCCTGTTTCGTTTTGGCTCAGACGAGGGAGAAGATGGGATTTCACACCGTTGTTCGGAGGTGATGTGATGGGACGTCCGCAGGGCTGGTGGGAACCGCACGGGCGATCCCGTGTCCGAATAGTTTACCGTGGACTGACTTCGGGAAGATTGTTCATCTTTAAGCAGCATTTCCTGCCGTAGGTGTTGCTGGCGACCAAAATTATCCGCATCTGTGTTTGGTCTGAGCCGTGAATCGGACGTCCAGGCCCAGGTCTCTGTGTCCCAAACACCAGACTCACCAGGAAGCTTTTCAGAAGCTGCTGTTGAGACTGGGCGTTTAATTCGAATCTTCCCTGACGCAGCGATGCCACACATGGGGGGGGGGGGTCTGACACGGGGAGAGGGTTCTGCAGTCTCCTATTCTCAGGGGTCGAGGGCTCAGCGTGTTGGTCACACTCCCTCAGGGTCACGCCTCTGACGTGCTACTCACCAGCTGGGTGACCTTGGGCACGTCACCTTGGCATAAACTAACCTGCAATCGATTTGATCGTCAAAATCTGTGTGTGCACGTGTGCAGATATAAATACATGCGCAGCATAAGAGGTACATTTATATGTTTATAATGCAAAGTGTGTGAGATGATACTCTCTTAAAGCGGCTGAGGATTAAGTTGCGATGCACCGCGAAGAACTTGCCGGGACGGGAACAGAGGTGTAAATAACACTGTCAGAAAACGCAGGTCACGGTGATGGGGCAGAATGAGTTCTTGCAGTCGGGGCTTAAAAACAGAAGGAAACGCATCCCCCCGGCAGAGACATGTTTTCTCTCCTCACAACCAGTCCAGCATCTTGTGTTCAAGAGACTCTCCTCCAGGTGTGACTCAGCTTCTTCCTTCGGCTGAGGAAGCGTCTCCCCGGCCTCGGCGAGAACAGCAAGGTCTCTGTACAAATAAGAAAAATGTGCTGATTTTCTCTGCGTGACTGGGAGCCGGGTGCTGGGCTAATATTCTGAGCATTTTGCTCCGGCTTCGAGCTCTGATGGAAATGTCGGGTCGAGGGCAGGACGCAGGACTCGGGTGGCCGTCGCCCGGAGACGGGTCACCAGGCCAAGCTGAGACAGACCGCCTTTCGAGCCAGGAAGCCTCCGTTCTCACGCTCTCTCTCCGCCGCCTCTCCCCCTCCAGGGGCTGAGGGAGCTCGGCCCTGGCCACCCCTTGGCCCCTGGCCTCAGGTCCCAGCATCGTCCCGGCTGTTCACTGACGTTAGGACGCAAACCCTTTACTCGCCAAGTGAAAAGGAGAAGGTTGCCCCTCTCGGGGGACTTCAGGGTTACGTGGACTGTAGTTTGGACTCCATGGTAGAGTCGTAGACGTATTTGGGGTACAGGGGTGACACAGAGCTGCCTACAGAAGGCGGATTCTGTGTCCTTCCCAGCTCTCCTGGGACGAGCTTTAGGTTCTTGCTTTGCCTTTCTCAAAGCTCATCTGTTTCTAAAAAAAGAATAGTATTTCCAGCTATAGAGGCTTTAACTGCCTGTTGTCAACTTTTTAAAATGTTTTTATTGATTTTTTTTTTTTTTAGAGAGAGAGGAAGGGAGAAAAAGAAACATCAATGTGCGAAAGAACCATCCTTCAGCTGCCTCCTGCACGCCCCGAGTGGGGATCGAACCCCCAACCCAGGCGTGTGCCCGACCGGCATCGGACCAGGACTGTCTGTGGGGCCGCGCTCAGTCCACTCAGCCACGCCGCCGGGCTGTTGACCGCCTTTGATGCGTCGGTTACAACAGAAACGTTCCATTTGCACAGAACTGCTTCTGTAGTTTACGAAGAAGACGATCCAGGTGCATTTGGACACATGGATTTATTTTTAGAATCAATAATACTTGACTCCTTGGAAGGAAAAACCAAGTCAGATCCCTCACAGACGCATCCAAATGAAAGCCAAATGGAAACTCACTGGATCGTGAAGTGGGTGCTACAGGACCTATTACACACATTATTTAATCATAAACGAATAAAGAGGAATACACCACGAAAGGGGGAGTTTTTCCAACTAGAGAGGCAAAGAAAGAGCAGAAAGAAAACTGATGCAGAAATCTCCATACAGATCTGATCACAGGTTCGCATCTCTCTAGGACGAAAGTTAGACAAAACCGAGGAAACTTTGGCGCGTGTGTTTGTTTCACAATAAAGTCAGTTCTCTGATACGTGAAGAATCCTTATCGAAAAATGAACCAAGCTGGGAACAGAAGATATCGAGAGGAAGAATAAATAAAAAGTAACAAGGCCAACCACACTAGTATTCAGAGACACAGACACTAAAAGAGAAAAATGCATTTTACTTTTACCTACCAAATTGGGAATCTCTTTTATCTTCACTGAAGAGAAGGGTGAGCTGTGTCCCCCCAGCAGGAGGAGCTGGGCATCAGGAGGACACCCACACTTTCTTCCATGTCCTTCTGCCCAGAAGGATCTTTAACGACAGCTTCACCTATTTTCCTACAGGGATTTCATTTCTTTTTTCACCCCGAGTATGTTCACACGACTTTATTGAGGTATAATTGACGTACAAAACTGAACATACAGCTAATTGAGTTTGGGGGTATTTTTTTTTTATTTTTTATTTTTTTATTTTTTTTAATCCTCACCTGAGGACATTTTTCCATTTTTTGTACAGATAGAGCGGGAGGGAGAGAGAGGAACAGAGAGAGAGAGAGAGAAACATCGATGTGAAAGGGACACATCGAGTGGTTGCCACCCGCACAACCGACCAGGGCCGGGGACAAACTGCAACCGAGGTACATGCCCTTAGCGGGAACCGAACCCGGGTCTCTCCGGACCGCAGGCCGACGCTCTAACCGCTGAGCCAAACCGGCCAGGGCAGTTTGGGGGTATTTTTGATGGAAATTTCCAACCATAATAAACAGGAAAAAATACAGAAACCCTCCAGCGTCAGCGTCACCAAGATTCGAAGGCAGTTTTGATGAGAACCGTGGTGCTGGCTTTGTGCCTGGTCTGGGCTGTGGCGCGAGCAGGAGGCGCTATCGAAGGCGCCCACGGACCAGCGACGACCCGGCACACCCAGCTCCACGATAGGATCTACGGGGATAACCCAGAGGGCGAGGGATGATTTATTTCCCAGGTGTTAAGAACAACAAGAAACAGCTCCCACGTTCACTTCCCTGAATGGAATCGGGCGGAAAACAGTTGCTCTGCAGGGACGAGAGGGGAGAGCGACACCCGCCCCAGACCGGAGCCTGCTGTCCGCACACTTCCGAGACCTGCGCTGCGTGCGGGTCGGCGCTGCGCACAGAGGCAGCTCGAGTCCTCGGGACAGCTCCCAGGGGCCCTGTGCTGTCTCCCCAGTGAGCTGAGCGGTTGGCCATGGTTCACACTGAGGTCACGTGAACACCTGGCCACAGGGGACCCCGAGCTCCCACATTGCGGCTCTGGACCCCATTCCTGCCCGGCTGGTGGGCTCAGGGGCTGAGCGTCAACCCTGCACCAAGAGGTCGCCGGTTTGATTCCCGGTCAGGACACATGCCCAGGTTGTGGGCCCGACCCCCAGTGGGGGGCGTGCAGGAGGCGGCCAGTCGATGTTCTCTCTCATCCATGTTTCTCTCCTTCTTCCTTCCTCTCTCTCTGAAATCAATAAAAATTAAAATTAAAATAGAAATAAAAAACAGTCCCTAAAACATGGCCAGTATTTATTTTGCTTTGTTTTCTTCAGGGGCGGGGGGGTGTTTATTTTACCTTTTAACTTGACCTTAATACTCCCCAGTGAAGCACACGTCCCGCTGCTGGCAAAGCCCGATGTGCAGAGATGATGTTTCAGCTCGTGGGTGGGCTGAGCCCTCCTACCAGACTTTCTTTGCAGTTTATACGCTTTTATAATACAGTCAATTGCACTTACAGAGAGACCCACTGGGCACACGTGTCGCCTTAATCGATTATTCCGTGGCAACCGCCTCGTACCTGCCCCGTCTGAGGACGGGCTGCTTCCCCTGCAGCCCAGGAGTGAGAACTGTGACCCAGGCTTCGCGGTGAATGGTCCTTATCACCAAACACGCCTCCCTGGGCATTGACATCCGGTCGGTCGCTCGTTACCTGCCTCCCGGCCTGGCGTCCTCCCTGCCTCCTTTGTCTTCAGCTCAGTCTGCCGGCGTCGTGTGTCGTCACTCCCGGTGTGATTCCCTGGGAATAAACTCTGCATGGAACATGGGAAGTTCTCTGCTCAGAGGCTCACGAATCATCCCAAACCACAACAAATAACTCAATTTCAGGTCCCCCAGTGTGGACACTCTCAGTCTTTCTGCACTTCAGTGTCACTGGGGACAGAATTGTCTGGAGACAAAAGGCCACGTTTAGGTGAGGAACACAGTTACCGAACGGGTGTGGGGGCGTCACGCTGTGTCCCGGGAGCAGAAGCGGAAGGACAGAGGGGTGATGGTCACCCTTCCAGCCTGGAATGGGGGGTCTGGCTGGGCCGTCCCTCCCGGGAGAGGCTCCAGGTCGATGCGTGACCAACTCCGGTGCTTCTTAGGACAGCCCAGGCTCTGCTTCGGGGTCACGGGCAAGGCCAGGGAGCTCTCTGAGGGACCCCCCGGTGGAGTCCACGCCGCTGGCCCCGGGAGCACCCCTGGACACGAGGGCCTGTCTGCGAACGCAGTGGACACTGTGTCACGGGTTAGGGCACAGCGTGAGGGCGGTGGGTGCGGGCGCCTGAGGACACTGTGTTGAGCACAGAGAAGTGGGCCACGGGGCCCCTGGAGGAGACCTGGGCTTTGCCCCCCACTCCCCCTGCCCCCCGGCCCCTCCTAACAACTTCCCGTTATCTTACCAATTCTCTGAAGTGTCGTTCATCACGGCGACCAGAATCGGCCTTCAGGGATCACAGGCATCTGCTCACGGCAACCCTCCCGGATGGAATATCGCCCTCAAATGTGCACACGAGGGAGGAAGCGGGGCATAAAGCATGCTGGCTGTCCTGGTGTATCATTTAATCTGCTCGGTCTGCTAATTAAGTCGGATTGTTAAATGGAGTAACACCCAGGCTTGGAACTCACCAAGCAGGTGTTTCAAAGGCACCGGTAAGCATTTCTGCAACAGTGTAATTAGTGTAATTTACGTTTTGCAGAGCATCATCATCATTTCTTCTTCATTAGTTGCTGATACATTGTATCATGCATCTTCTACAGATGTTCTTACCGACTTTCAGGAAATAGGAGTCTAGCCAGGGAAGAAATACTACAAATGTGTTCCTTTAAACACACGGAGCAAAATATATTTGTTAAAACACCGCTTGTAATCTAGACTTACAATGTATTTGTATGTGATCAAGTAAACTTGTAAATATTTAGATTTGTGCAAATTCCTTACTTGGACTTGCAGAACAGCACTTTGCGTGGTTAGAAGGATGCGCCAGTTACTTCGTTGTGTGTCAAGAAGCTACTTAGCAATATCGAGGAGACACCCACTCCCCCCAACCCGCCCTGCCGGCACGGGGCTGGGTCATGTTCAGCCGTGATCACCCATCTGCTGGTGCACAATGGGTGATCACTCAGGTCTTTCCAGCTCCATCGAGGTGTAACTGACACCACGTTGTGCAAGGTCAGGGTGTCCGCGGGCTTACCTGACAAACGTACACAGTCACCTGTGCTGACCCCTCGCTCGCTCGCTTCTCAGCGCCACCACTTCGGGGCAGTGATGGCGTGTAAGCCCCACACTCTGAGCAACTTTCAAAATATGACACCGTCCTGTAGCTGTTCACCACGCCGGCAGCGTGTCCCCGGAACCGACTCCTCTGCGGAAGCTGTGCCCTGACCGCGAACCCCCCTCGTCCTCACGGCCCTGGCGCCCGCCTCTCCCCTGCGTCTGTGGGGTCCGTGTCTCCAGGTTCCCTGAGGTCTGACAGTGTCTGACTTTCTCCGACTTAACCTCACTTCGTGTGATGCTCTCCAGCTCCGTCCGCATTGTCCCACATGGCAGGACCTCCTTCAGTTTTTATGGCCGAACAACATTCCACGAATGTTGTTTTCTTTGCTCGTGTCCATGTCGTGGGCACTGAATAAGCAGCGTGGGGTCCAGCGCACGTGTTCTCCATGGAGACGGAGGGTTTTACTGCGTTTAATGCTCCGAAAAACAGCCTCTCCTTGGGGAGAAATTAAAGTTTGTTCAATTAATCAATTCACTCAATCCATTTCAAAGAGATTTAAATGTAAGATCATGTTTCTTTTGAGGTTACGGTGGGAGATGATAAGGAAAAAAAAAAAAAGAAAGAAAAAAGACTTAGCCCTGGCCGTTAAGGCTCATTGGTAGAGTGTTGGCCTGTGAAGCAAAGAGTCCTGGGTTCGATTCCGGCCAAGGGCACGTACCTTGGCTGTGGTTCATCCCCAGCCCCGCTTGGGGTCATGCAGGTGGCAGCCAATCGATGTGTTTCTCTCACATTGATGTTTCTCTCTCTCTCTCTTCTCCCTCTGTCCCTCCCGCTCTATCTGAAGATAAATGTAAGAATATCCTTAGGAGAGGATTAAAAAAAGAAAAAAAAAAAAGAATTAGAAACATCGCTGTCCCAGAAATGGGTTTAGTGAGCTGGACCCCACATGGCAGATTCTGCAAACATTCATTAGGCACCTGTCAGGTTGGGGTCCTGGGGAGTCTGAGAGTGGGCCGCATCCCTCCAAAGACACACCACGTTTCCGTTTTGTTTTGTCTCTATAACTCGGGTGGAAAACTGGTTGGAAATGACCCCACGTAGTTTCCCCCCGATGAAGCTGTGCCGTCCAGGGGGGCCGCCTCCCAGCTCGGGGCACCGGGGAGCCGGGCCCTTCCCGCTCCCTACGCGTCCGTGAGGGCTGGTTACTCTGCCTCTGTGCTCCGTCCCGTATCGCAGATGAGGTCGGTGCAAGAACACAAGTGGTCACAAGTCTCTATCTCAGTCAGACACAGAGTACGTGTGCGGGTTTGGGCTTGTGTGGACCGAGCTCTCGTTTGCTGCTGCCCCCCAGGTGTTGGAGCAAAGGCAGGAGACCTCACCTTCCACGGCAGCCCCGAGACTCCTCCCGCTGGTCACCTCGCCAGGAACAGGGCCCCACGCCTCCTGCTGTTTCCAACATTGAATCGAATCATCTCACAGAATCATCTCTTTCGAACGGCTTTTAATTTGATGTTACAAGTCTAGGGATTTGGATCAACAGGTTTACATACTAAGAAAAAGTATATAAGGAAGATCTTTGAGGGTTTACCAAATACATTCTGCAATGCATGGGTTACATTTACTGTCCAAAGAAATAGTCAACAAAAACAACACATTGCTTAGATGATTCATAGGGAATGTTTGTGAAAAATAACAGATTATATGAGTAATAAAAATAAACACACTAAGAAAAATGTACCTGTATTACACACATTTTTAATTTGGGGATTGATCTTTCCCCAACTCATGAAACAAAGTGCTTTTTAAAAAATGTTTTCTTCTTTATTGACTTTAGAGAGTGAGGAAGGAGAGGGAGAGAGAGATGGAAACATCGATGAGAGAGAACATCGAGGGGCCGCCTCCTGCATGCCCCCCACTGGGGATCAGCCCACCACCTGGGCATGTGCCCTGACGGGGAATCGAACCGGCGACCTCTTGGTGCAGGGTCGACGCTCAACCACTGAGCCACACCGGCCGAGCTTGAACTTTGTTTAAAGAACATTTTATGTAATATATTCCTTTGTTTCTGGCTCTCTTGGTTCAATGCTGTGTTTTCTTCGCCCGCTCTGCCAGTAGCCGAGTCTGTTTGGCCTCCTTCCTGTTGAGCATCAGATCAACGCAACCCGCGACCACGTCATCGACCCACTGACGGCTGAGGGCATCGGTGCTGTTTTTGCTTCTAGCCCTCGGAGTCACGCTGCTGCGACCAACTTTGCACCTCGTTACCAGAGACAGAGACACCGACACTCGGGCGGAACCGGTGCAGCCGTGTACTCGCCCCTCACGACCGGAGGTGCCCGGCGGGCGGAGGGCCTCCACTCGGCCTCAGAACCTGTCCTTCGGAAGCCTCCACAGTGTCTATAAAGTGATTTGCAAGGATGACTGTTAAACAAGCCCAGTTATTTAAGGTTATCCCCAGACATAGTCTCGCCAACGTGCAGTGACACTTGCAAAGCTCACAGCTGGGCTGAACAGCGTTACCTAGAAACATCAGCTGAGCGTCATGGGGTCGGAACCTGGGGGGCAGGGTCCGGTCTCAGTGCCAAGGACGCAGACCCTCACGGGGGAGGCGGGGCGGCCCAGCGGAGCCTCAGAAGCCTGCTCGGGGGGAGCTCTGGGTGTGACAGCGTGTTGAGCACAGGCTGGGGAGCCACCGAGCTAATTCTTGTCGTGGGGTCACCGTTCCCGGGAGCAGACGCGAAAGCAGGACAGCAGGACAGGAGAGCCGATGTGACCGAGAGCCACTCATTTCGACGCCCGTCGGAGCCTGACGAGGCCCCATTGTTTGTTTTGTGGGCTTGTCCCCGAACGATGTCAAGCCGCCCAAACCAGAGACCTCTCGACACTGGTTGTGCGGAAGGAGTTCAAGCTCGCGTGCCGTGGGCACCTCTGTTTAAAAAGCGCACATTTGCCCTGGCCAGTTTGGCTCAGCGGTTAGAGCGTCGGCCTGCGGTCCAGAGAGACCCGGGTTCGGTTCCCGCTAAGGGCATGTACTTCGGTTGCAGTTTGTCCCCGGCCCTGGTTGGTCGTGCGGGTGGCAGCCACTCGATGTGTCCCTTTCACATCGATGTTTCTCTCTCTCTCTGTTCCTCTCTCTCCCTCCCACTCTATCTGTACAAAAAAATGGAAAATATCCTCGGGTGAGGATCAAAAAATAAAAATAAAAAAAATAAAAATAAAAAGCGCACCTTCGCCAAGGAACCCGAGAAACGCTGAGCCCTGGGCGGCAGGGAAGCGGGAAGGACGAGGTGAGGTTTCGCTCCAGCCGTCGAACCACAGGTGACGGAGCTGGACTCGTCGGTTCCTCTCCATTGGTCAGAATGAACGGTGTGTGGAAGCCCCTGCCGGGACCGGCCCAGATCCTGGGAGCAGACGGGAACAGCTGCCGTGGGTTGCCGAGGGGGGCACCGCCGGGCGTCACTTCTGGGTGTCCTGTTGGGGGTCGTCCCCAGGGGTTTAGTTGTGCAACTCGGTTTGAACTTATTGAGATGCTGCTGATCTGGGAGGAGAGCCGATGGGCCTGGTTGTCAGCTGGGTGTCAGGAAGCTGTCGTGCCTTATGGCCTCTGTGGTGACGTCCGCCACGCTAACGGGCCGCGGAGGAGGGTGCACACGCCCCTTAACACAGCACGCACTGCACCCCTGAGAGTCCCTGACGGCAGGCCTGTCCGGGGGTGGATGCCGAGCACCCTGAACAGTGAGGAGGCCTTTCCTTCCCGTCCGCGGGCCAGAGGGCTGGGAGGTGTGCCGTAGCCGTCACCACCAAGCTCACAACCGGAGCTCATTCTTTACGGATCCCCTTGCCACATCTCTCTTGGATGGCACGGTTTCGGAGCGACAGGTTGTCTGCTTCAAGCCTGTTCACTTTACAAAATTAAAAATCAGAGAGAGCGAGTAACTTCCTGGGGGGACGTGCCCCAACCCACCTCTCTCCCGGGGAAGCGAAGGTTGCACCGCATCATACATCATGCTGCTGTGTCTTCATCACCCATTGTCTCTCCTGCCCCTGAGGGCCCCTCGAGCCCAGGTCTGTGCTGCCCTCCACCTCTGGACATTCACTGCGACCGCCAGGTGGTCAGTGATGCCCAGCTGCAGAGGGGCAGCAGTGAGCTCCTCGCCATGAGGGTCCATCGGGGAGTGAAGGACCCGGGGCTCTGCGCCCACATGGGGACACCTGCTTCTTGCAATGTCCATCACGTCTCCCAACGTAGTAGACACTTTATATTTTGGGTAACTTTTTTGCATTACTACAAAGAGGAATGCATTCACATCCAAAAGTTCAGAAAAGCAAAAAATGCAAAAGTGAGGAGATAATTTTTCTGTTCCACATAAATTGTAGGGCGATGTCCCACACACTGAGCTTCCTGTCCCCATCCCTGAGTTGTCACTGATGCTCAGATTCCCAGTCTGCGACCTGGGCCCTGTGGTCACCATCCCTTGAAGCAGGACTGGGGTGCAACCCGTGTAGAGAAAGGGAGGTGCTGCTTCCTGTGAGAAGGTGGACTCGGGTACAGTGGGGTTCATGCCTGCTGGGTGCACACGGAGGGAAGGCAGCCAGTCTGGAGAGAAGAGGAGCCAGAGGGGTTGACCAGAAGGCCTCTGCAGGTCCAGGCCATGTCCCCCGAGGCCCAATGGGGCATCTCCCTTCATCATTCAGATTCCCTGGGCCCTGCAGTGACTCCACCTTCTGTGCTCAGGCCCCATAGGTTTCTGTTCCTCGTGGTCACAACCACCTTTGCAAAGAAATTCCCATAATCCTTTCGTTCAATGATCACCCAAAACTTCTCTGTGTGTATATACTAAAATAAGACCATAGAGACACATTGCACATAATGTTTGGTGTGCAACTTTGTTTTATACATTGTGAACATTTCACATGTTATATATTACGTGATGAGACTATTTTAACCACTTCAAAGTATCCCACTGTCTGGTTGAGCAATAATGGATTCACTCAGTTCTTTTTTAGTGGACACTTAGTTGCATTCTCATTCTTTGTGATTCTAAATGACACTGAAATGTAACAAGTTACTCACATTCAACCACTTAAAAGAAACTATTCCTGGAATTAACCTTGCAACCTGCCGGCCGACCCTTTAGAGAGCAGGTACCTGGTCACAGTCTAACAGGGGCTTTGGTGGGTTGGGCAGGGACCTGATCTGAGTGGGGTCAGCAATAAATTAAGCTCTGAATATGTGACAGCCACCTGGTCTGAGCTAACAGGTTTGCATAACTTCGGTATCAAATCCGTGATAATGTGAACTTAATCAGAGGCATCTACAGTCCAGACAAGGGCTTGGCTGTGGGTGTTGGTTTACCTCACATGCAAGTCTGCACCCCAGGTCAAGTTCACGCAATGCTTCTGTCTCTTGACAACAGCCAACCTGAGAGTCATCACGGGGATTAAAGGAGACAGCAAGCCCTGTGCTTGGCACCCACTGTTAGCTGTTTTAGAAGGTGGTACTTTGGGATATGGTATTGATGAATATTTTCTTAGGGATCTAAATCTTCAATCATTCTGTGCTTTAGAATTCGGCTGCCTTCTTCCATTGCAGCTTACTGTCATTTCTACCTTTAATTAAACTTTCCAATTTGCTTAGGATGAAGAGGTGAGTGACTCACCCTTCTGCAGAAGCCACTGAGGTCTTGGCAGACGTGGGCCTTCGGTCAGTCGGCAAGGGCTTGGTCTTCAGTGGTGAGCTCTGGGCACTGAGTCTGCGTGGTGCTGAGCATCGTCACTGCACATCACTCTACTAAGATTATATTATATTACTGTGAGGTTTATGTGCAACTGTCTGGCCTCGTTCTACCCCATTAGTCACTTTATCACTTAATCGTTTTATTGTTCACATGTGTATATTTTCCCCTAGATTTTTGATAGCTTTCAGTGATTTGTTTTTTGTGGTGATAAATTATAATAACTCTGAAAATACACTCTCTAAGGTTCATGTTCTGGGGTAGGAGGAGTAAATGTAGCTTGTGGAGTTTCAGGAAGGTGCTATTTCTGGGCCGTGCATGCGAACCCAGATACTGCCAAGGCTGAGACAATGGGGTGCTGAGGGCCATGGTCACACGATCTGCCTGAGCTGAGTGAGGCAGGTCAGTGACTGAGAGGAAACCGGGGTTCACCTGTCAGGAGAAAACTCAGATTGGCGCTGGAGGGACAGCAAATGGCCATTAGTCCGTGGTTCTGGAAAACCCAGAATTGCCCCATTTCCTCCTCTTTAAGGGAGGAAATTCTGTGGATTTTGCAGATTATTTTGTTCCCGTCCAATTGCTGTGTGTTCATGTGTGTGTGTGTTAGATTGTGGGAGTGGGAGTGTGTCTGAGTGTGTGTGTGTGTCTGAGTGTCCCCGAGTGCGTGTCCGAGTGTGTGTATGTATGTGTCTAAGTTTGTCCGAGTGTGTGTGTATCCAAGTCTGTGTGTGTCTGGGTGTGTGTCTGAGTGGGTGTGTGGTGTGTGTTTGAGTGTGTGTGTCTGAGTGTATGCGCACGTGTGTGGTGTGTGTATGAGTGTGTGTCTGTGTATGTGCACGTGTGTGGTATGTGTGTGTCTGTGTGCACATGTGTGGAGTGTCTGTGTCTGTGCACGTGTGTGGTGTATGAGTGTGTGTCTGTGTATGTGCATGTGTGTGGTGTGTGTCTGAGTGTGTCTGTGTATGTGCACGTGTGTGGTGTGTGTCTGAGTGTGTCTGTGTGTGCACGTGTGTGGTGTGTGGTGCTATCACCTGCCCTGATAGCTGGTGCCTCTCTCCCAGACTCGCAGTGGGGAAGCCCCACGAGTTGCTCCCCCTCTGCTGTTCTCTTCACCCTTCTCCTCCCTCCATGACCCTCAGCCCTTGTTTTCACTCCTTTCAAATTGAAGCCCAACACCAAGAGCAGCAAGAGGTCTCATAACCTGCTCAGAGCTGCCGAGTGGTGCCGTGTGGGTCCTTCTTCCAACAGCCGGCCCACAGCATCCTGCCCGACAGGGGCTTCAGGGCGCCGAGGGGGAGCTGCTCTTCCAAGCCTCCGTCAATGGCTGCTCGGACTTCGAAAATCAGCAGCGACATGTTTAACACTTGACATGAAGCTGTTGATTGAAATCCCATTTCAAAAGCCATGACTCAGATGACACCATCCAGAAGTCTCCCGTGAAGAGAAAGGTTCTGCCGTGTGGCTTCTGAAATTCCATTTCAAACATAAACCACTTAAAAATGCGTTTGTTAGAGAATCAACAGAACCACTGCCGGTGGAAGACAGCCCGTTAGGCCCAGTTTGGGTCGGTGATGCTTTGCTTCCATAGCATTTGGAGCAGGTGGCCGTTTCTCCATGGATCAGATGTTGTTCAGCTTCTTTTGTAGTGATAATTAAACAAGCATGTCCCCCGAAACAAACTTACTTCTTTTGCTTATGATATCACTGAAATACCCCTTTTGCTGATGGAGCTGTTTGATTTGAAAAACCATGGCCATCAGTACAATCCTTAGAATCTAATAAAGTCCGTCAGTGTGGACGTGTTATCCTGCGGCAGAAAGAACCAATTCAATTATGAGGCTGGTTGAAAAATTGAAAGGTTCTTTAACTCGAGGGTGGAGAAGTCGTAGGACATATTAAAACGGTGGGTGCAGAATCCGTGCGTCTCGGTGAACAAATGCTAATACGTCCCTTTGTTACCCTCTAATTTATATGATTCATGACGTCTCCAGCCAGGGAAGCTTGTACTAAATTTTCTGTGCAATAAAAAATAGCAAAGCAGTGAATTGTGAAGTTATTAACATCGTGTCTACTTGTATTACTAAGCCGTGCACATCAAATCCGCTCGTACAACAGCACTTCATCAGAGGACTCGCGAAAGGTCATCGGAGGCCCTGCCACGTCCACATGGTGGCATCTGAGACAAATGCCCACCGTGACACATGGACACGTGTCCATAACTAACTGCTCCGGGGTCCCCTCAGCTGGGGGGCGGTTTTCCCTCTCATGCTGCAAAGAAAACTGACTCCGGTCGCAGGTCACAGGTGCTGCTCCCCAAATTAATTACAGATAAGCCAGGAGCCGGGAGAGGGAACCGGTTGCTGGTTTACAATCCACCTGCCACCAGGCGGCGGCTCTGCCCACACAGAAAGGGACGCAGGGCGCCCTCCACTGGAGCCATGGGCGGCACCACTGAGTCACCAGTAACTTATTAGTATTATTTTTTATTTTTTTTTCTTTATTGATTGAAGAGAGAGAGAAAGTGAGAGAGAGATGAAAACATCGATGAACGAGAACATTGATTGACCACCTCCTGCACGCCCCCCACTGGGGATCAGCCCACAACCTGGGCATGTGCCCTGATAGGGAGTCGAATCAGCGACCTCTTGGTGCAGGATCCATGCTCAGCCACTGAGCCACGTTGGCCGAGCTGTTACTATTTTCTTACTTTGATGGTCTGTCATGTGCTGCCGGACGAGCTGTGACCCGTTCAGACTGCAACACCGAGCCTGCTGGGCCCTTCACAGTCCATCTGGGGTGCCTGGTGGTGGCTGATGGGGCACAGGCCATGCCCCGCAGCTGCTGGCTCCCCCCGGTAAGACAATCTCTCACACACCAACGCTTACTAGAAAAAGTCAAATTAAGGCAAATTGTTCACAAGTTTATGATGACAGGTGCACCTCACCTTTACTGTTTGGGGATGTGGCTGTGAAGACCCGCAGGGAAACCAAACACAGTTTCAGACGGTCATGGCGGATCCGCCCCTGGACTCAAGGTCACCATGGAATTTTTGTTCATCTTCATCCAAGGATATTTTTTATTGGTTTTTAGAGGGAGTGGAAAGAATGGAGGGAGAGAGACACATCAAGTGGTTGCCTCCCGCACAACCCTAACTAGGGCCAGGGATCGAACCTGCAGCCCTTTGATCCCCAGCCTGATGCTCTACTGCTGAGCCATACCGGCCAATTGCTGCCCACACTGGAACTTGAGCCCATCCAGCGGGGAAGACAGATATTTGCCAATTTTATCGCTGTTTTTAAACTCTTCTTCAGCTTTAGAGAGCGTTGTTCTAGGGTAAGTAGATAGACTTCTTTCAACAATGTCTTTGAATGCCTAGTACGAAATAGGCGAGTCTGGAAAACATGGACAGGTATTATTAGTCCACGTGAAACAGAGGTGGTCAAGGAAGGTCCCTGGACGCGTAACAGCCGCAACATCACGGGGACACACACTCTGTGCACAGTCAGAAGAATATCCATCATTGGCTGCGACATGACACCCATTTTCCCAAGGAACTGAACGCCACCATGCATTGAGTGATATCACCAAAAACACAGATCAGGTTTCAGTCCTGTGCTGTCTTAAATAGGTTAAAGTAGTCGTCCTTCAGAATTATGCTTCTCAGTATTGTAGACAATGACTGTCGTGAGGGATTGTGTTATGCTGGTGTCCGGGGTGACAATGGAACCCAAGGGTGTCTAGTTAAATTTACCCTGGAACATGCCTTTTATGTCCCACAAAGTGTGGGGCTGCTGGTGTAATAGTGCCCTGAGGCTGCTGTTGCAAAACACTGCACATCGGTCTGCTAACACCACAACTGCATTTTCTCTGGAGGCTGGAGGCCCGGGACCAGTGGTTTTCTTATTAATCTGATGCTTTCCTTGTAAATTCTGACCGGGGTCTCAGATGGCGCCCGCCCATCTGCTGGGGCCCCAGAGGCTCCCTGTACACCCCGTGTGGCCTGGTCCTGCGTTCCAGCCACGCCTCATCTTCTTCCTCACCACCGGTTGCTGACGTAGGCTCGTGTCCACTCAGACACCACAAGGGTGCAGCTGGGCCTTGCTCCCACATGTGTCTTCTGACTTCGCGCCTGCAGTGGGTGCAGGGTGGAAGACGGATTGAGGCCCAGACTGCCTTCCCTGGGTCCTCCAGCTCCCGTGCTGGTATCAGAAGGTGCTCGACATGGGCCGAGTGAAGGAAGAGCTATATCTCATGGGAAGGAATCTCATTAGTGTTAGGACATTGGGCTGTCTTTGGGGGGCTGTCATTTCTCACGTTTCCCACACGTTAGAGCTCATTTCCCACGAGCAGTCAATACCTGGTCTGAAATTTGAAAGCACATCATTTCCTCATCTTTAGATGGAATTAAAACAATATGTACCCCTTCGGGCTATGAAAGGAACTAAATAATTTAGTGTATGGAAGTGCCAGGCACATTAATTCATTCGTTCTACGGTCCGAGCAAGGGCTCTCGGCCAGAGACACGTCGTGAACACAGCAGCCGGGCACACCTCCCCCCCTCTTCCCATGGCACGATCAGTCTTAGCAGCGTGACCACGCAGACCTGGGTGTTCAGGCAAACCTGCCACAGGGCCAGATGAAGTCCAAAGTAATGTGCAAGGTTGGCTCTGAGCACTTAGAAAAGGTGTGGTGGTCACTTAAAGTGTTTGCAGAGTCAATAAAACATTTCACTGGGGACCCAACGCAGCCCTGTTATGTTCCTGAGGCCAGCAGACTATAAAAATGACAAGCGTGATGGGCTGCTCTCGGGCCTACACAGTCCAGCCGCACCACCACCGAAATGGCACGGTGGCCTCAAACCCCTGCGGGAAGCCTTCGGGACTTTAATTGACCACAAGATCAATACGAGGAAATAGTGTGATATGATTACCCAAAGAAGCAATTTCTCTTTAATTAGAAGCTCCTGGAGAAGGGTGTGTTGCAGTCAAGTGTGGGCTCCTCTGGCTCCATCTCTGGAAGTACAGCAGAGTGTACATGAAGAGGCGCCGGTATGAATAAATTGGAGCTTCCAGAGAATGGTCGATACGGGGACGTGTGAAAAGTAACGTTCCTGGCGAGAGGATTCTTCAAGAAACCCTGGGTCTGAGATGCAGCGATAGTCTAAGGGGAAGAGCTGAAGGCCTCACGGAGGAGGGACTGGCCTGGGTCCAGGCGAATGGAGGCGGAGAGAACAGGGCCCCTGCACCTGTGGGTTCGTGGATCAGCATCTGTGGAGGGTCCCATGGAGGCTGGGTGGAGGCAGGTCCAGGGGGCTCCCAGTCTGTTTTCTTTGGAAAGTTCGGCCGCTCTGAACTTCTGTCCCATGTCAAGGTCTTGTAGCTAATTTTCAAGCAAGGACACACAGACTGGGGGATGAAAGTCTAGAGAAATCAACGCAGACCACCCTCGGACGAGCAGCTTTGGTAGAGCACCTTCTCCTGCAGCCTGCTGAGCACGGTCAGAACGGTGGTGAACCTCAGAACCCACTGTTCCCTTAAAAAGAAATATCCCAAATCTCAATTAGTTACCCTCATGGCCTCTTTGGAGCACAGTCAATGAGGACTGAGAACAGAGAACGAGGGGTCGTAGACAGGGGGCCCCTCCCTTGAATGCTGTGTTGACAGGAGAGATGGCCAATAGGTTTCTTCTCCTCCATCAACAGTGCTTGAGTGGAGAGAACATCCCGGTGTCCGGGTGCAGGATCCGAAGGGGACACAGGACTGTGACCAGCTCGTCTCCCCTTGTCAGAGGCCATGTCACAGGGGCAGTCCTGGTGAAAGTAGGAGCCATTGGTCTTGAGAGGTCATAGTTCACACGTTCCATCTATCCTTGATCTCTGCTTTGTATCCAGCTTCTCCTGCCGAGGCCAGCGCGACCTCACGCAGAGAGGCCCCAAAGCGGAAGCCTGCAGAGCCTTGCGGGGACCCCCAGCTCCTGGGTGCAGCAGGTCCTGTCCTAACATCCCTCCCTGTGGCCCTGCTCTGGTTGGACCCTCACTGCAGAGCGCAGGCTGTTCCGTGCTCGTGGGAACAGGACACGTGAGCCGTGGGACAGCGGGTACAGCATGACTGGTCCCCATGAGGACAGACACCTGCTGGCTTTGCACCCCAGTGAAGCAGCCAGGCAGCAGGAGGCCCAGGCGGGCTCTGGGCAGAGGCCACCACTTCCCGCAGAGGACGGCTCGCGGCCCGCTGGGGGAGCCGGCGCTGCGCTCCGGGTGCGATCGCTGGGTCGGCGGAAGTGAGAGGCTCTGCTTTCTCGTCGAGGGTGGATTTAAAGTTCATTTCAAGGACGATGCACATACTCTGCAGTGTCAAGTAAATACCTGTTTTGGAAACAAAACTTATCAGATCCTCTTATTTCCCTGAGAGAAACATTTTTAAATGCACAAGTATTTGCTTCTTAAAACTTCTGGGAAAAAATGGAAATATTATGTTAAAGGATCTCCCTCTTTGGATTGATCGATAAGAGAATAACAGGTACACTTCCTAGCAGACACGTACGCACGGAGCCCGCTCCGCCTCCCCGTCTCCCTCCCGCTCTGGGGTGGGGGGCGCCCCCGACGCACCCAGTCAGGGCACCTGCACCCCCGGGGCGATGCCCACCCCGTTTGCAAAGCAAGGAGTCCCCACTTGTGCCTGCGGCCAGCGTGGCTGCGCCATCTCGCGCCCCGAGCGCCGCCAGACCCGCGTCCGCGGGGATCAGGCCCGGTTTCTGGAGGCTCCGGGACGCACACCCAGGGCCCAGGACTGAGCGCAGCCCGCGAGCACCGCCCTGGAGGACAGGCCGCGGGCCGCTCAGCTGTGGGCCTGATGTTCCGCCTTAAACGTGTCCGAACCCCGCCAGCGGAGCCCGCGAGCGACACGCCTGTCGTGGGTGGTCCCCAATTTCTTCTCTGTAGATTCCAGAGAGGAAGGGAGAGGGGTGGACACATCGACGAGAGACACCGAGGGGCCGCCCCTGCACCCCCGGGGGGGTCAGCCCACACCCTGGGCCTGGGCCCTGACCGGAACCGAACCGGCGACCTCTGGGTGCAGGGTGGGCGCTCAGCCGCTGCGCCCCCGCCGGCGTGACCCCTGTTTCCGGCGGTGCATCTGCTGCTCCACACGAGCGCTCACGGGCTCGGCCGCGCACAGTGTCCGAGCTCCTCCTGGACGGTGACCGTGACCGCGACCCTGCCCTCCCGGGGCCCAGGCAGGTCACGGGAGCGACGTGCGCCCTCAGGCGGGCAGAGCTGCGGCTGCGCGGGGCCTGGGGGTGTGGCCTGGAGGCTGAGCGGGAAGTCCTCTCCCTGCAGACACCGCGGCCCCTCCCATCAGACACCGCGGCCCCTCCCCTCAGACACCGCGGCTCCTCCCCTCAGACACCGCGGCCCCTCCCCTCAGACACCGCGGCTCCTCCCCTCAGACACCGCGGCCCCTCCCGCCAGACACCGCGGCTCCTCCCCTCAGACACCGCGGCCCCTCCCGCCAGACACCGCGGCCCCTCCCCTCAGACACCGCGGCCCCTCCCGCCAGACACCGCGGCCCCTCCCGCCAGACACCGCGGCCCCTCCCCTCAGACACTCCCCTCAGACACCGCGGCCCCTCCCCTCAGACACCGCGGCCCCTCCCCTCAGACACCGCGGCTCCTCCCATCAGACACCGCGGCCCCTCCCCTCAGACACCGCGGCTCCTCCCCTCAGACACCGCGGCTCCTCCCCTCAGACACCGCGGCCCCTCCCCTCAGACACCGCGGCTCCTCCCCTCAGACACCGCGGCCCCTCCCGCCAGACACCGCGGCCCCTCCCCTCAGACACCGCGGCCTCTCCCGCCAGACACCGCGGCCCCTCCCGCCAGACACCGCGGCCCCTCCCGCCAGACACCGCGGCCCCTCCCCTCAGACACTCCCCTCAGACACCGCGGCCCTCCCCTCAGACACCGCGGCCCCTCCCCTCAGACACCGCGGCCCCTCCCCTCAGACACCGCGGCTCCTCCCATCAGACACCGCGGCCTCTCCCGCCAGACACCGCGGCCCCTCCCGCCAGACACCGCGGCCCCTCCCCTCAGACACCGCGGCCCCTCCCCTCAGACACCGCGGCCCCTCCCCTCAGACACCGCGGCTCCTCCCCTCAGACACCGCGGCCCCTCCCCTCAGACACCGCGGCTCCTCCCATCAGACACCGCGGCCTCTCCCGCCAGACACCGCGGCCCCTCCCGCCAGACACCGCGGCCCCTCCCGCCAGACACCGCGGCCCCTCCCGCCAGACACCGCGGCCCCTCCCCTCAGACACTCCCCTCAGACACCGCGGCCCCTCCCCTCAGACACCGCGGCCCCTCCCCTCAGACACCGCGGCCCCTCCCCTCAGACACCGCGGCTCCTCCCATCAGACACCGCGGCTCCTCCCCTCAGACACCGCGGCTCCTCCCATCAGACACCGCGGCCCCTCCCATCAGACACCGCGGCCCCTCCCCTCAGACACCGCGGCTCCTCCCATCAGACACCGCGGCCCCTCCCCTCAGACACCGCGGCTCCTCCCCTCAGACACCGCGGCTCCTCCCCTCAGACACCGCGGCCCCTCCCCTCAGACACCGCGGCTCCTCCCCTCAGACACCGCGGCTCCTCCCATCAGACACCGCGGCCCCTCCCCTCAGGCACCGCGGCTCCTCCCCTCAGACACCGCGGCTCCTCCCAGCAGACACCGCGGCCCCTCCCAGGACGAGGCCCCTCGGAGGCGGCGGACGAACACGAGAGACGGAGGAGCCTGGACGTCCCGCCAACGGCAAATCCCGCCTTTCGAAGAGCGTGTCGCGCGTGTCCGCGAACGTCCGTGGCGGACAGTTTGCCGGGGCCGGAGGGGTCCAGTGGCCCCGGCGCCATGAGGCGTCTCTGCCTTGGGACGGGCCCAGGACGAGGGTGACCTCCCGGGACGCCCGCCCGCAGCCTCTTCGCAGCTGGACGTCGGGAGATGACGTTTGTCACCGTGTCGTCATCTGTGGTCTCACCGCGCCGCCCGGGACGGGTGCGTGTCACAGCATCGCGCGCTGAGACACGTCCGTGGGGTTTCCCTTGGGCCCGTGGGAAGGTGTCTGCGTGTCGAGTCGAAATGAGCTGCGCAGGGAGCCGCGCGCAGCCGGGACCACTGTGCTCGGAAGGGCCCGTGGGCGGGGGCTGGGACCCGGGACGGTGAAGGGCCCCCCAGGCCGAGAACCGGCGAGGGGTCGCGCTGGCGGACGCTGTGTGGGTTCAGCGTCCGTGGGCCGGCCGGCCCGCTCCCCGGGTCTGCGGGGCCGTCCACGCCGGGCTGCGGCGCCCGGAGCGAATCCCGCAGCCAGTCGGTGAGGTTCCGCGCGAGACAGCGTTTCACTGTGTTCGCGCAGCTCCGGGCTGGGGATAAGCGGGCCCGGGGGCCTGTGCCCACCTTCCGACGACTGTCCTGTGGGCTGCACCGCTGTGTCCTTCCCTGTGCCGGGCAAACCTGCGTGGGGCCGGTGCTGAGCCCCCGGCGACCTGGGTGGTCCGCAGGCCCCTGACCCGAGTGCAGTCCGTCCTCCAGTTCCTTGATCCGCACTTTCGGAGGCGTCCTGGTTTGGCAAAGTCCCTTATCCGCTCCGTGGGAATTTACTGAGCACTTAGGACACGGCGGACACCGTGCTAGAGCCTGGGAGTAAATGGGTGACCAAGACCACGTGTCACCTGCTTTTGTGGCGCTCGAGTCAACAGGGTTTGAAATGGCCTAAGACAAAGACAGACCAATTTTCAGCCCTCTCCTTCCTGTGCCCTGGGAGGAACTCATGCCCGCTGGCCGCAGAACCGTGAATACAGACCCGGCCCTTCCCCAGAACAGCACCCTACAATTTAGTGTGTGGCTTTCTGTTTTCCCTAGAAAAATAAATAAGTGACATCGTTGCAGGGAGCATATGATTTTAAAATTCAGCAAAGAGGGGGCCATTGCTGCATGAGCACTGTCTGGGGGCTGTGCCCGCCTGCTCACCCCACATTCTCACGGCCAAGCTCCCAAGGCCTCCACGGGCTCCACCTGCAAGAGAGAAAGGCGGATGTCACACAGGTGTGGCAGCCGGGAGCCGCTACGAATTCTGACAGCAAGTTCCAACAGTGAATGTGTGAGTGGACATATAAAACACACCAGCAATGGCCAATGACCTTTTAAAGCAACTTCCACAATCTTGAAATAATGAGGTCAGAATTAGCGTTCGAAAGGCATGCGTGGGCTTCAAAAGGCATCACGTGGCCCATGAAAGGGTGGCGTCATCCCTGTTGGAATTTAAAAATAATCGCAGTGACATGTGGGGATCTCAATTGCTGCCGTCTGCAGACATCTCGGTGCAGTTCAGCCTCCGGCTTTTATTTCAGGATGTGCCTGGAACACCAGACAGACGGCGTCCGCGTCCATCCGCAGGAAGCGGGGAGGTCTCAGGCTCTGCGTCCACCAGCAAACATCTTCCTCCTGTATTAGCCGTGCGGAGAGATGGGGATGAGATGGGACAGAAAGCGCCCCGTGGTCTGGTTTGCGTCACCGACTCCGGTCTTCCCGTGGCGCATGTCTCATGTTTTATGGACGCCCATTCGTCTCCTGTGCTTTGCTGCCTTTGAAATCCCATCATTAGCCATGTATGAGAAGAGCATTTATTCAGATGTAGGAGCAGCCAGGATCGACTCGTGGCTGCCCGCACCCTGGGGTACCCAGGCGCTTGTCAGGACTCGTCTGCGCACATGATTTAATATCTGTTTGGACCATGAATCTGGCTCTGATTTTCAGATGTTTGACAGGTTGAGTTAATCTCTCATGAATACGAGTAGAGCAAGTGCTCGCTCGGCTTTATCTCCCCGCACACGAGTCCCTCAGGGCACAGCTGCTATAAACTCACAGCTGTTTTGAATTAGACTTGAACGTGTGCTTTTTGCCCAAAATCTTGAACAGAAATATAACCATCAGGAGCAACTGAAAACCCACTGAATTAAGAAGCCCTGGAAACACTCACTTCAGTGGGGACATCAGAAAGCTTGGGCGGTAGCCTGTGTATCATTCAGTTGTGTTCGTGTGGACAGCCCATCAACCTTCAAGAACGTGTCTGTTCATTCCCAGCACAGGGCTGACACCAGGCTTTGCCTCCTGAAGTTTTTTTCGGCTTTCAGCGGCGTAACCCTTGAAGATGACCAGCTCAGTCGCTCAGTGAATAACAGCGATGACTTGTAACGTGCCCTCTTGCAGTGTAACATCCGGGAAGGACTCATCCTGACTGAATAGACCAGTCAGGTCTCCAACAGCGTGGATGAAACAGTGTTCTCTCATGACCCCACTTCCTCCTGGAGCTGCCCCCACTGTCAGCCAGGAGTGGTTTCTCGCCTGACTTCTGTCGGCAGTGGCAGGTGTAGCTTTTCAAACTTCGCCCCTCAGTTCTTCCATGTTTTCTGCAGATGCTATCCTTGTCTGAATAAACCAGCCCATCCCTTCCCAGCTCACCCTCCGCCCTCCCTCAGCGCTCGGGGGGCTCCCTGCACAGTGTCAACAGGACATGGCCAGTGGGGTCCCCCTGTCTCCTGATCTCAGGCACCAAGCACTTGTAATTCATCATTTAGAATAATCTTCGCTGTAATCTTCAAAAGGTATTATCGGGTGTAAGGAAGTCCTGTCCATCCCACTTCGGGTACGTTGTTTGTCCGTCTGTTTCATGTTGAATGAGGAGCGCTGACGTTTACCCCGGCATCCCCTGCACCCACGGGCCGAGATGCTGCTTTTGTGGTTGACGTGTAACCATGACGTTCGTTCCCAAATGTCAGCCAGTGTCGCAGTCACAGAGAACCCCCCCCCCCCACGAGGAGGCATCCCTTCCCACATATCCCTGACTTGGCCACAGCAGTGTCCTGTTCGGGATTTCACAGCCGTGTCGGCGAGAATGCTTTTCCCTGCAATCTCTCTCTCGTCATGTCCTCATCAGGATTTGCCCCAGAGTCGTGCCGGTCTCTCCATACAGGAGAGAGATGTCTGTTCTCATTTGTCAGTCTCACCCTCTCCCTTGAATGTTTAGAAATGCTCATTGCTAAGACCACCTGGTTCCAGGGTTTCTCGTGCCGAGCTTGGTAATGAGCGGCTGTTAAGAAGGAAGTGCTCGTCTCTGCGTCGCCTAGATTGTCAGATATGTCTCCTGGGTTTTCTTGTTTTGGTTTTGTTATTTCCTTCATTTGCTTTCTGGGTGTTCATTCGCACTTCTTCCCCTAGTTTTCCAAGATGAATACTTAGTTCATCGGTTCTGTTTTTGTTGTTCTTTTTTTGTTTTTTATCCTCACCTGAGGACATTTTTCTATTTTTTGTTCAGATAGAGCGGGAGGGAGAGAGAGAAAGAAACATCGACGTGAAAGGGACACATGAAGTGGCTGCCACCCACACAACCTAACCAGGACTGGAGACAAATTGCAACCGAGGTACGTGCCCTTAGCCGGAACCAAACCCGGGTCTCCCTGGACCACAGGCTGACGCTCTAACTGCTGAGTCAGACTGGCCAGGGCTTGTTTTTTAATCCATGCATTTTAAAACTATAAACAGCATTTTAAAGCAACAAACACTTCTGCGTGTACCTCGCAGACTGGGTGTGTTGTGCCTGCATTATCCCTTGGTTCTAAAAATTTCCGGATTCACTTCTTTTTTTGTAAACAATTTGTACTTTTTAGCTATATTCGGTTACAGCACATCAAAAGAATATTGAAATTCTCCCAAAGTAGAAATGTTTCTACTTCAGTTGTTACAGCTACACAAGCAGATTCTACCACTTTTAGCTATCTATGTATATTGTATCCACATGTTTGAAACACTGATCAATCCATTTTACGGTCAAGAATTGTATCTATAAAGTAATTCTCATGTCCAGTGGGTTCTGTGGTTTGCTTGTGAGTCCAGAGGACGTGAGCTGAGTAGCTCTTTGTTGGTGAGACCTGCAGAAGGTAGACAAACGGTTTTTCTCTGTGATTCATTTCCTGGGCCACGTTTTATTTAAAAATGTATCACTTAGTTTTCAAGTAGTTGGGAGATACTCCAGTTGCTTTTATCAGACTAATTGTCCCATGTCCTAAGGACAGAATTTGGGGAGTTAAGCCTCTGGACCCTGTCACACACTGTATTTTGACGGTGTCCTCGGCTCACAGAGTGGGTGCCGCCTTGTGGTGCGTGGTGTCCTGTGAATGGCCCCGGGTGGACAGTGCTGACTGGACCTTCTGTGTTGTCCCTGATTCTGGGTGTTTACGGGGGAGCTGTGGCACCTGCCAGTGACCTCGTCCCACTTCGGAGTGAACGTCACTCACCATAGCTCATCTTTCAAATCCTGCTACTTAATGTTGACAAAAGTCAAGTCTTCCTATGCAAATTGGTGCTTAAATATTAGCTCTTCACATCGATTTTTGTTATTTAGAATTCAGATTTAGAGCATTGCTCTATTGAGTTGAAAAGCCATCGCATCTATTTGCTTGCTCATTAATTCAAATTTCTAGATGAATTTATTGTCATGAGTCATGACACGGCTTCTCCTTAGATACCTAAAGGTTGTTGAGAGAAATGCTATGCCTCATGTTATGGCTCCTCAAGTCAGTGGGCCAGCTTCTCCCATTTGAATCAGGGCGTCGTTGAGTCCAGGTCACTAGACACCCCGCTGCCCCAACGGGAACCCTCTGCGTATCTTGAAATGCTAACTGGTGACCTGTCCATCCCTGACCTCCAGTTGACAAGAGTTTTCCTACAAGCTCCGTATTTCAGGCCAAGTCATGGAAGCACTTGCTGCCGGTCGGGGGCTGTGCCATGTGTCTCTGCTGACACTACTGAGGCTGCAGCTCATCCTCTGGTGTGAGCGCTGGTTCCGAAGGGGGAGCGTGTGAATGAGCTCCAGGGACACGTTTGCAGGGTCAGCCCCGTCGCTATCATCCAAGGCGTTGCTTTCTGAGAATTTGGTCCGATGATCATACCCATGAGCTGACCCGAGAGCCCACAACAGTGGGCTAAGTGCTGGTGACTCGTCTTTAAGTTTTCAATGTGTGCACTGGGCACACAGGAGGTCTGGGAGTTTGAGATCTGCTCTTGTGCATCCCAAGACTGCCCATCCACAGAGAGACTGGGAGGCATGCAAAAACCACAGCGTTGCTTTGCTCATCCTTCTTCATCGCTGCCTCGTCTTTGAAAATCAAGACTAGGATGAATGAAATGTGTTCTTACCAGAGCCTCCTAAACAGTCCTGATAAGTATTGATCAGAGCTAAGCCAGGGATCCAGCAGGTTGCAAAGAACAAACGATTCCTATTTCTGTCTCATCCAAAAGGCAGATATGATTTTATCTCAAATGGGAAAATGAAGGGTTTTGCTTTCATTTTAACTCATCCTCGGGGAGATGAACACAGTGCTGTTTTGTCAGGGCCCTGTGAGCCGTGTGGGGGGACCCACGGACACCTCCCAGGGACCGGGCTCTGATGACTTGGAAACTGTGGGTCAACATGGGCAGAATTGATATTGATTACAAACAGGATTTAGGCTTCTGGGGAAGTCATATTTTGGTGACAGTCTCATTTTTTATCTTTTATGTGCTTTGTGACGGAATGTCTTCTGCTGCTCTCTGGACCGTCATGTCTGATGGTGAATGTTTTCCATCTACACTTTGATACTCAGGGATAAACTGTCAGATTTCCTTCACAGGAAAGACGCTTACCAGGCCAAGGAACCAGAACACGGTGGCAGCAATCTTGATCTTAGACGAATTATCTTGGGTGCGCAGCACAGAACTGGACAGACTTTACGGCTTTAGTTAATTTATGCTGAAGAGGCCATGGCTGATGCTCCTTCCATGTATATTAGAGAAAGTGAATTTGATAGAACGTGTGTGTTTTACTCAGGGTGGGGGACCCCCAGCCCGCAGGCCATGTAAGGACCTAAAATCAACTCCAGCTGATGGCTCAGCCTCGCCAAAAAGAGCCGGGCCACAGAGAGCAGGCTAATTTTTAAGTTGATAATTTCATATGACCCACCAGTGATGTTATAAATATCCAAATGGCCCTTGGCAGAAAAGCGGTTTTCGCCCTTCACAGTAGGTAGAATCATAAAGAAAAGGGGAAAAAAAGGCAAATACAGGGCGGAGCAGACGCTGGTGGACAGCTGTTGGTGTGGAAAATGATACAATAATTAGGAAGGTTGAGTCCTCCAGCTTTGTTCTTCTTTTTCAAGATCGTTTGGCTCTTCGAGACCCCTGGAGATTCCATGTGAATTTTTGGATGGGCTTTTCTATTTCTTTAAAAATACTGTTGGAGTTGGATAGAGACTGAATCTGAGACCATGTGGGGCTGTATTGGCCTCTTAACGATACCAAGTCTCAATATTAATGTACACTGAGTGTCTTCACATTTATTTAATTTTTAAAATTTATTTCAGGGACATTTTATAGTTTTCAGTGTACAAGTCTTTGCCTCTGGGATTACATTTATTCCTAATTATTTTTTTCCTTTTGGTGCTGCCGTATGTGGAATTTTCCTATTTTCTTTCTGCGTTGGCCATCATGCAGTCCCAGGCCGAGTTAGAAACACAAGATTTTCTCTGACTCGTGTGGAAACCGGAAGGTTTTGTGCCAGAAAGAGACAGGGTGCAGTTTGCCTCTCATCAGAAAGCATGGCCGCCACTTGGAGATTGGGTTGTAGGGCGCAGTGGGAGGCCATGGAGGTGACCAGATGATGGTGCCACGTCTCAGGTGCTTCACTTGAGCAAAAGGAAAGAGGGAAGAGACCAGGTCTGGGGGCAGATGAGGGACAGACATGGAGGGCCCAGCGTGTGCCTTTCCCCAGGCTCCGCACCCTCCTCCCCATCCTCTGAGGCAGAGCCCACTGGTCTAGTCCCCAACAAGGATGCTGAGCACACTCGCTTCCTTCGGGGTCTTCCTAATGCTGCATTTCCTGGGAGCTCTGAGCTCACCTGGACAGCCTCGGTCTGTGTGCTCAGGTGGTGACACACCTCAGTGGACGGTCCCTATGGCCATGCAGGGCGCCGTCCCCCTCCTGCCCTGTCCCTGAGCTTGTCACACACACAGCTGCATCAAGGTCAGACCACACTGCGGATCGTACTGCTTAGCATTCGACAGATGTGTCAGCGATTGATTTTGGTTGAAAGGTAGGAACTTTTATGCAGAAACCCGAGTCTGTATTTCTGAGGATGTTATAGATTCTTAAAATAGCAGCATTGGGCCCGGCCGTGTGGCTCAGTGGATAGAGCGTCATCCATGGACTGAGAGGTCCTGGTTCGATTCCCCGTCAGGGTACATGCCCGGGTTATGGGCTTGATCCCCAGTGGGGGGGTGTGCAGGAGGCAGCCCATCGATGTTTCTTTCTCATTGATGTTTCTCTCTCTCTCCCCCTTCCTCTCTCTCTAAAAAAAGCAACAAAAACCTTTTTTAAAACATTGCAGCATTAGAACCAGCCGTGGTACAGGTCAGGGCTGGGGATGCTTGGGGTCCTCTCTGGCTCACAGTTACAAACCCATCAGCCGGGGCCTGTGCAGAATCTCGTGTGGCATGAGCTGCCGATGCCAGTTAGTCGCCCGCCCTGACGTTGCTCTCTGGCTCCATCCCTGCACGGGCTCTGTGACTGCCAGTGGGGCCCCACTTTCCGGAGAACAGAAAACATATTTTCCAGGATGTGTGTCCAAGTTCCTGATGGTTGCTGTCCGGGTCCCAGGACGACATGACCGTTCTTCTTGGCCCCCTCATCATCCTATGGAGCCCACCTGGCCTGATGGGAAGGAAGGGGACATGCTCCCCATCCTGCGCCCTCACACCAGGGCCTTCTTCTCTCCCCCACTGCCCGAGTCAACACGCGTGTGCTGAGTGGGCGCGCACGCCGATGTCTGCCACACCGCTTGGTCGTTCTCCTACCACGACCAGCCTCATCCCTGCAAGGAGCACTCTGGCTGGTCTCCTGTGCGACATTGGTCTTGGCTCGGCGATCTAAAGACCACGGAGAAACATTGATATGTAGTTGACGCAAAATTCAGGTTTTCACCCCGGTTAACGTTTGTGGCGGAAAATGCTGGTTCCCTCCCGTGTCCATTCTCCTTTCTCCGTGAGAACAGGGTTCCCAGCTGTCGTCAGGTGGCCGCCGGCTCAGAGGTGCGCTCCTGCCGCTCTTCCAAGCAGATGCGGCCACAGAAAGCAACGCCGGCGCCAGCAGGTGCGGGAATGCTGGTGTCTGATGAACCCCCAGAGCTCCCCAGTTGGAAGCCTGAACCCCGAAGGTGCTGTTAGGAGGAGCTGAGCCTCTGGGAGGTGGTCAGACCCTGACGTAGGTTTGACTTCGGGCTTTTCGGCTTTGTGGTGTGAAAGCAACATGCAGTCAGGGTGGAAACCACATTTTGAGTTTTGATGTTTGGTCTTTTCCTGGTATGTGGTCTGCTGCTGTCTGTCTGGGATGCTGAGCAGGGTGGGTCCCCATCGGTCCCGTGATCATGAGGGTCAACAACTGGACTCCACAGAGCATTCACTGTGGAAATTTTGCACAACGGTGGGCTAGTGCCAGTGTTCTGAGCCCGCTGGGTGGGCTGGCTGGGCTACGATGCTCGGTCAGTTAGATATATAAATGTATTTTCAACTCACAGAACTTTCCATTTGCAACAGGTTTATTGGTGTATAACTGAGTCGTAAGTTCAGGCGCATCGGGTCATGAACAGCCTCTGGTTGTCACATCTAAGACCCTATGTGAACAGAAACATCTGAAGTATGATATGGGAGGGGCTCGCCCCACGGACATACCTTCTGCCAGGGCGCTGCGGCCACGCCCGCCCCTGGCATCCCCGCAAACGGCCACAGGGCAGTGTGTTCGTGAGCCTCTGTGCTCAGTTACATGTCCTCAGCTGGCGAGCCGGGAGCTGAAACACTTCTCAGGTAACCACAGCAACAGCAATCTGAGGACCAAATAGAGTAATTCTCTTTCCTTGTTCTTGTCTCAAAACATAGAAGGAGAAGAGTGGATCTTAAAAACCTTCTAAAACAGCTTGTGTAACAAATGCTCACAAGCCAATAACACACTGAAGTCAGAACAATTTCTCTCTGTTTGAAAATGGAACATTGGCTCTCCCGTGAACCTTCGTATTAATTCTGATGTTTTAAATGTCGATTCAAGAGCCTTCATTTGTAATCACGGGTAATGGTGGCCTTCCCTTCCCGTGAGGTTTTCGATCCAGCAGGGGCGTCATCCGCTGCCACTGGGGCGGAATCAATGACTCTTCCTGACTCAGCCCCGAAGAAAAGTCTTCTGTCTACACCTCAGCCCCGAACACCAGTCCACCTAACAGTTCAACCGGCATCAAGTTCGACCTGGCACGTCAGCATCGAAATGGTTCTTCATGTTGTCAGAGAAAATAAATGATCCGATTCCTGATTAAAAATGGGCCTTCCTTAAAAACGCATTGGTTTTCTCTCAGGCATTTTACAGCCCGGCTCCCGGCCTGACACAGCTTTCTTTACGGACGAGTGGGTGTCTGTCTACACCAGACGTGCATTTCAGTTTTTTCCAAGTGATTTGTTCCAGCCTTCTGTGCGGGGAGGGGCCCTGAACTTGCTGCTGTTGTTGTTTACTTATTAGTCTATTTAAGCTATTGAACACCTGCTAAATTCTCAAGAGATATGCATTTAAGCCAGTTATTACCTTTTAAATTAATTGCAGTTTCCAAAGTTAACCTAACGTTAATGGGGGGTGGGAGTGGACATACGTAGAAATATATATTAGGCTCTTCGAAAATGTATCTAAATATATGTGTCCAGTAATTTGACGAGAAAGGATCAATTTCCATGTTGTGTACGTGGCTGAATTTTATATGAAGAATTTTTATTGTATACACAGCAGAATTTTATATAAAGAAGAGACATTTGCAAAGTCAAACTTTTCTCAGTTTTCTCCTTCAAAACAATAAAGGGAGACGTTAACGTGACATTTCTGTAAGTGTCGCCTTACACAGCCCACATGGGAGAGGCTTCCGATCCACATGCGACACCCTCACCTGAATCCACACACGACGTCCTCACCTGAATCCACACATGACGTCCTCACCTGAGTCCACACACGACGTCCTCACCTGAGTCCACACACGACACCCTCACCTGAGTCCACACACGACACCCTCACCTGAGTCCACACACGACGTCCTCACCTGAATCCACACACGACGTCCTCACCTGAGTCCACACGCGACGTCCTCTCATCTATCAAAGATTGTCCAGCATCTCCCTGCTCAGCATAAGGACTCCCCATGGTCACCCCTGAGCACCCGACCTTGCCCGGCTGCCGCATCCCTGTTAGTCTTGGGCCTGGGGGGTTTGTCGGCACCTGTGAGAGTCACTTGCTACTGACCTGTGTGTTCATGACGACAATGTCAGGACAGCTGTGGGCGAGGATGCAAAGGATCTGAGCTCAAAGAAGTAGCCAGAATCTCAGTGATGAAATGGTTTTCTATTTCTGTACGTGACACTGTGCCCGGATGACATCAATCGAATCCAAAGGTTCCTATGTGCTCTACATCGTATTAAACTCTGAATCCAGTTTGCTGTTCCCACATTTACTAAGTCACACTGAACACAAAGAGAGACCAAAATTGGTTAGGAAATTAAAACGGAACCAATTCCAATAAATACTCCCAGGACTAGAAGAGTTACCTGGAGAAGAGGAAACAGATATAAACCCTGGGACACCTCCTGGCGGGTGGCACAGTCATAGACTCCAGGGGAAATGGCTTTGAGAGGCATGATGACGAATGTACTGGGTATAAGGATTCACTCCCTCGTCAAAGAAATGGGTGAATTACAAACTTGGTCTTCCATTTCCTAGAAGTATTTTTCAAATGACAGAGTCACTTGCCTAATAAGCTTCCGTTGGGATCTTCACAGAGGCCAGTACATAGATGCATCAACGTCGCCTGTAGGGCCCTGGATCCATGAAAGAGAGAAATTCGGTTCCCAAGCTCTTTATACTGAGGGGCGGCTTCAGCAAAGTCTAAGAGAGAAGGCTCGCAACTCTGCCTCCTTCAGTGGTCTGCAGTGATAGAAGCTGGGAAATAATATATCCCAAATGACCTTTTTTTTAAAAAATAAAATTTTTTCTTTATTGATTTTAGAGAGAAGAAGGGAGAGGGAGAGAGAGAGATAGAAACATCGATGAGAGAGAACATCGACTGGCTGCCTCCTGCACACCCCCCACTGGGGATCGGGCCCACAACCTGGGCATGAGCCCTGACCAGGAATCGAACCCATGACCTCTTGGTGCAGGGTCGACGCTCAACCACTGAGCACACCGGCTGGGCCCAAATAATGACTTTTGATCCCACTAGGAAACAACTCATTTGTTTGTGGTTTACCCTTTGTGATTGTAATTTTGATTCTAACTCTGTGTCTAGAATGTTGGGAGGGCCTGGCCGAGACGTCAGGGATGCAGGGCTCCCGGGGATGTGACAGAGTGAGACCTAAATAAAAACGTTCGAGTTTTTCCACCCTGAACAATCCTGAGGGTTCTCTTGAATGAGCATCGCCCTGGGGCGTGGCTGCAGAGCTCACCAGCATGCCCTGTGCCTGCACACAGGTGTTCCCAGCTTGGTTCCCGCTCTGCCACCTGGGTTAAACAGCACCTGTCACCGGCAGGGTCTGTGTCCTGGCTCAGAGAGGCTCGTCCTCGTTGCCATGGTGACCAGCAGACATCAGGAGGGACGGGCAGCTGGCTCCGCGCCTGCCTTACCTTGACGAGGAACCCAGCAAGGGGTCTGCTGTACAGTTCGGGTTTTAGTCTCCCAACTTCAAAGAAAAGTCTGTGTGGCAAATTCTCAAAACAACTGCAGCAATGCCAGAATTTAAGTGACAGGAAGAGACACATTGTTTATATTCTGGATTACAGCTCGTGCCTGATCTGGATAGAAAGTACCCTGTGCTTTCTCTCCTTTCCCTTTAGATCCTAAATCCGTGGCTCTCAGCCAGAAACCGTTCGCACCCGGGGGGGGGGGGGCATGTGGCAATGCCTGAGGCGTTTTCAGACGTTGCAAAAATGGGGGTTGTACTGGCATCTAGTGGGTAGAAAGCAGGGGTGCCCCTGAGCACTCCAACACGTAAGTCTCAGCAGACAATTCTCTGGCTCAAAGGTTTGCAGTGCTGAGGTGTGGCTCCTATGGGAAATCCACGGACTCACATTTAAATGTGTGCGGTGGGCCCGGCTGGTGCGGCTCAGGGGTTGAGCATCGTCCCTGCCCCCAGAGGTCGCTGGTTCGATTCCTGGTCAGGGCACAAGCCCAGGTTGTGGGCCCGATCTTTAGTGGGGGGCGTGCAGGAGGCGGCCAATCGATGATCTCTCTCATCAATGTTTCTATTTCTCTCTCTCTAAAAAAAAAAAAAAAAAATCAAGAAAAAACATTTTTAAATGTGACGCTGTGCTGAGAATCTCCTAGGTTTCCTTGGGACAGTTCTGCTCTAGAGCTGATATTTCAGCTCAGGGTGTGGGGCAAGCAGGAGAAAGACGGATCTTAGACGTCTATCAGTGTGTTGCTCTGTACCCCTGAAATCACTGGGGGACAGAGTCTCCACATAAAAATGCCTGAGGGTCCCCTCACCATCCATGCCGCTCCCTGCTCACACTAAGACAGTCTGACAAACCTTTCCCTCCCACAGAAGACTGAGATGATGCTTCAGCTCCAGTCGCTTGACCTCTAAGGGCCCCCCTGAATTGCGGGGAGTCGATGCATATGGTACAGAGCAGGTATCTGCCAGCAGCCCGGGTCTGCCTGCGTCTGCATTTCCCGAGGCAGAGTCTCGGCCCACAGGAAGTTGGTTTTTCTTGTTCAAGTCACTTGAAACCCTGAGCGTCAGCACACGCCTTCCGAGCCAGATGCACACGGGAGGCCGTGTGTGCGCAGGGGCCTTGGCCGTCTCCCCGTGCAGCAGCACACCCCGAGAGGAGCAGCTCCAGGAGGGCGCTGTGCACAGTGCCCTGCCCGCCCGGGCCCTGGCCCTTTGGGGGCTCTGGTACTACAGGATTCCGGGGGGGGGGGGATCAGACACTGTTTCCCTCCTAAAATGAGTTGATACAATGTATACATGTGGAAAGCTCCTGCCACAGGATACAAGACAGCAGAGCACTCGGATTGTTCTCTAAGCCTCCGTGTCCTGGACTTGCAGGGGGGAGTGTCGCACACCCACCTTTTCAAGGGCGATGACACAGGAGCCTTGGCAGGGGGTTGCTTTGCCTCCCAGCACCCACGTCACCTTGTCCAACATTAACCCACTGACTTCCTTGGGGGCTGACAGCCCGACTCCATGTCCCAGGGTGAGCGGGTTGGCCTGAGCCCAGGTGTGGCCCGCAAGCCTGCCCTGCCCCAGGCGGTGGGCCAGTGAGACGGGCACAATGACCCTCCACGTCGTGAAAACCTAACTGAAGTGGAGACGGGCAGAGAAATCTCAGGCGGAGGCGGAGGGCCCGCTCCCATGCTCAGCGCCTGCGTAGGGCCCTGGGCTTCCCCCAGGTGCACCGGAAGCCCATCTTCCTGGTAACCAGTCTGACTTCCTCTCTGCTCATACATAGCCACAGCGCCGAAACTGTTGAGAAGGGAGCAAACCGAAGGCCGTGTCTTAGAAAACGATGCGTCTATCCTTCTTCTCGCCCCTTTAACACAGAACCTCCACGTTCAGGGGATGCTTCCGCCAGTTCAGCCCCTGGTTTCCACCAGACTCTTTCTCCCAGTGGGGGCTCCGTTCCAGAGGGTTGAGGCTGCTTCGTGAAGAACTGCTCCTCTTTGTCTTCCCACGAGGACAAGGACCTTCTCTCTGTGTGTCGGTCATGCAGTGGACATGGGCTCACGAATCACACACACGTGCCGCCGACCCTGTGGACTGAACAGACGCTGCCCTCTGAGGGGAGACCTTCCGGCCCCTGGAGACACCTTGCAAACCGCTTGTGATGACCATGCCTGGAGGCTCCGGGCATCTCCCCCACGAAGCAATGATTTGAGAAATAAGAAAGGAAATTGTTCCATGGAAGAAGCAACCTTGCACCACAAACACTTTGAAACTGAATCATTACCATTCGGCCGTCTTTCTGGATCTCCCTGCCCACTTGTCAGTGTGGACCTATCACAGCTCAAAGTGACTGTCGGCAGAATCTTAGACACCTCGTGTGGTCACAACGTGGGAACTTAAGCATCACTTTCTGAGACAGGTGGCATTGATACCTGTGACCTCTCGGTTGCCAGGAGCCCCGAAGTGGCCGTAGTATTTGGGAGCTGGCCAGGGTCCATTTCCCTGGAGATGGCAACACCCTCCAGCTGGTCTGGCTGTTGGAATCACCTGGGGATTTAGAAAGTGCTCACAATTGGAGTGGGTGGTGGGGAGGTGCCACCTGCCCCAGGCCCATGTGAAGCCCGAGGGGAGTCTGCTGGGCGCTGGGAGAGCCCACTTCCACAGTTTGGGGTTCACGTAAGTAGCTAGGACACTGTTAAATCCGACTCGATGGGCCTGGCCGGGGCTGCGGTCCCGGGTTCCACTCCAGAGACTTCCTGGGGACACTGCTCTGGGCGGAGTCCCCCAGGGGAGCTGGGCTCTGCAGCGTCGGGTGCGTTTCTGGAGTAAATGGGAGCAGGGGCATTCTCTAGGGCCACCAACGCCCACCAGCAATGAAGACAACATCCCTGGTGATGGGGGGCGGGCCGTCCCATGTGATCGCTGTGATAGAGACGGTGAGCCGTGAGCCTGCGGAAGCGGCACCTGGCTGGGAACCGGGAGTAGGAGCTGGGTGCTCATGAACCTGGGCTGACAGCCTGTGGCTCAGCTCCCAGGGGTGAGCCGGCAGGGGGCCAGGCTTGGCTTCCACCTCCCCTCCCAGCTCCCCTTCCTCCCCTCGGCCTCGGCCTTGGCTTGAACCCGGTGTAGGCCTGGCCTTCCCTGGGAATGGCAGACATTCCCACGGTACCTCTGTGACAGGTCCGCTCTTCCTAGCTCGTCCTCAGCGACAGACCCCAGCATCCCCTGGAGCCTGCGCTGCTGGGCAGCTCCGCCCCCGGGACGTGCTGGATGGGCTCTCACCTGGGATGTCTGTCCTGGGACAGGCCGCGGACACCTGGCCGCCAGGTGCAGGTGCACGTGTCCCGCGAACAAGGCAGACCCTCCGGGGCAGCCAGATCAGGATCGGCCTCCGGCGGCTGCTGTAGCAGGCTGGTCCCAGGTCCCCTGCCCTGCTGCTGCGGGCGAAGGTTCCCGGTGAGCCCACCCTGCGTCTGGGTGCAGAGAGATGAGACCCAGACACTGGCTCAGCTCCAGGGAGGCTCCTGGCAGGTAGGTGGCTCCCGCACCTCCCTCCTTCCTTCCGCACAGACCTCCCAGCAGCTCCTTTGTGCTCTGGGCCCTGAGGAGTGGCCCTTGCAGCCGTGACTGTCCCGAGGGCTTTCACAGGCCTTCAGGGGGAGATGGTGTGTTGTTAACGCTCCTTAAATGCTGCTTTGTCTCAGCAGCTGTTCGTGGGTCTCTGGCTTTGGTCCTTTTTGAAATGTTTGCCAGGCGTTCGCGTTGCTGAAAACATCAGCAGGTGGTAGAGAGCTCGCCCGGCGCAGGTTCTCCTGTGTGCCAACCGACCTTCTAGCCACGTACGGTTTTACAGCTTCGTTAACAAGTAGCTGTGCTGGGTCAGCTCACTGCCCCAAAGTGGGACCCAGGTGTGTGCGGTGCTTCAGCCGAGGGATGTGACAGGCAAGAGCAGAGCAGTGTGCTGGCCCCTCCGTCTGCAGTGAGTTGAAAACGCCCCCTGTGAACGGTGCCTCCTGCACAGGAGGAAGAGGAGCACCTGTCACCAGGGCCTGGGGTTGGGGCTGAGCAACCCTCACAGACACCGTGTTAAAGCCCCCACCTACTCCTGGTCACCTCTGCAGCCACCGGCCCCTCGCCACACCTGCACCCGGTCAGCACGCCCCAGCCTCCCGCGTCTCTGTGCCCGAGGCAGACCAGCTGTTGCTCTGGCCTATGCTGGCTCCCCGTTCCCTGTGAGGGCTCCCTGTTCCCCGTGAGGGCTCCCCATTCTCTGTGAGGGCTCCCCGTTCCCCGTGAGGGCTCCCTATTCCCCGTGAGGGCTCCCTGTTCCCCGTGAGGGTTCCCCGTGAGGGCCCCCTGTTCCCCGTGAGGGCTCCCCATTCCCCATGAGGGCTCCCCATTCTCCGTGAGGGCTCCCTGTTCCCCATGAGGGCTCCCCGTTCCCTGTGAGGGCTCCGTGCACCTGTAATGTCTCTATCAAGTGTGTGAGCTCCTCTGTTCCCTCTTGGAGCTTCGTTCCAGACCCAGCCAGGGCCCCCGCAAGGGCCGAGGAAAATTTTTCTCCCCTGCAGCTGAAAACGGTCCTGATAAAACAGTGCGTCTGTGATCACAGCCTTTCCTCCAAGTCTTTGCGTAGGAAAGTCTTAGTTTACAGACAAAAAGAAGCCCTGGTTGGTTTGGCTCCGTGGTTGGAGCGTTGGCCTGCGGACCAGAGAGTCCTGGGTTCGGTTTCCGGGTTCAGTGCACACACACACATATGCACACGTGCACACACGCACACACAGTCCAGAGTGCAACATACACTTGAAGTCCAGTGTAATAGAGGCCTTCTCACTCCGCATTCACTTGAACTTGGGAATGACAGGAGCACGAGCCGAGTGAGCTGTGTTTTCCTCTCTCTGTGACGTGGCACCTGGTTTAGAACATGAGATACAAGGCGTCCACCTCTGTGTGACTTAGCAGCTCCTTCTCACCGTCTCACTGTCCGGGACACTCACAGCCGAGCCTCGAGCGTGATGAAATATTGACGTCCTCGTAATTCATTCTCGGCTACTCCACACCTGTGCGGGTGCGCGGGGCTCCCGTCGGAGGCTGGAATTGAGTGGAAAATCCATGGGCAGGCTCCTCAGAGCAAGTCCTTCTGAATATCGGGAAAGCGTCAATTAAAATTACCTCCAGTCTGCGGCGTGAACACCCGCTCCCCAGGCTGGAACAATACCGCTCATTATCATGTCGAGTGGTGTCAACACATGTAATTCAGGTCGCGGGTGAGTGTCTGCATCTGCCTGTATGTTCACAGCGAATTCCAACGTATTCCATGTGCCCGCACATTGAGCTGGCGTATGTTACCCACCTTCACCATCATGGTGTACGTGTGCCCTCTGGGCAGTCCTCACTTATTAAGACGTAATCGATTGAGCCGAAATTAACAACTCCCTGCTAATTCCCAGTGTTCAGCCATAAAACCCGACAAGCCGCATCGGTCATAAATTAATGTACAAACAGAAAAGTAGAAATAGAGTAACAGCTGTTTTCTCACGGGTACCATGTACCTTCACAGGAGAAAGAAAACTGAATGGAAGAGGAAGCCCTCTTTCCCCAACAGCTTTCTGTCACTCAGAGAAACCTGCTCAAGTCTGAGGCCGAGCACACACCACCCTCTGAGCTGTGAAGGCGTCGGTTCTTCAGGTCCCCAACGTGGATGGTAGTGCAACGTCCCAAATGGAGAGGTTCCTTCGGAGCTCGTCGTTTAATAAAACCCAAATCCCTCCTGCAGTGTCATCCTGGCCGCTGGCCACAAGGTGGTTCAGAAACGGAAGCGAATCCTCACCAGGGACCTGGCGGACCCAGAAAGAACCGTGTACATTGGGAGATCTTCTTTCAGATCTTAACTCTGCATTAAAACTCCCGCCTTCTGTCTTTAAAGAGGGGCAGGTGGCTGAGGAAGGCGGGGAGGGTTCTGCTTTGGGGGACGCAGCTCGCTGAAGGCAGTGAGTGTGCCCAGTGCCCACACACGAGTCCACAGACAGCGGTAACGGCCACGAGGAAAGGGATCCACGGACGTTCAGTGGAAGCAGGAATGGATGTTACTTATCATTGTCATTTCTATTATTATCATCATCACCATTATCATTATTGCTATTGACCTGACTGACCAACCCAGCAAACCAGGGCCTCAGGTCCCATTTCGATATGTATGAGCTTTGACCTGGAACCAGTTACATAAACTTGTCAAAATCTTCATTCACGCAGCTTCAAAAAGTGGGCAAATCTACCCTTTCAGGCCTTTTGCAAGTTGAACGTGACATATGTCAACTGGGGGACACTTAACAACATAAATCCTCTCCCGGGGACACAGGCAGACGTGGAGAGGAAGACAAGGGGCCCTGGCGGCAGGGGGCCAATCTGAGCTGAGCCCGCTGCACCCCAAGCTGCCCCGGGGGGAGCAGAGACCACTCCTCTGGAAGGCAGCGTCGGGCAGGTGACCGAGACATGCGAGAGAAGTGTCCTCATTCCCATCCCAACAGGGAGGTGTTCCGGCAAGGTCGCTCCTCCGAGGGTGCAGGGCAGGCACCCTTCCGGCCTGGCGAACCTGAACACCCCCTTTCCCTTCCTTCCAACTTCAGTTGGTCGTGTTCGCATGTTGAAGTCATATGTTCGAGCAACACCGGAGAGAGCCACCACTCTTACCAAGTCGTTGCTAACAACACGTCTTCACGAGGCTTGAAGGTCCAGTGTGTTGCTCAGATGTCAAAATGTACATTCAAGTTGGTTATGATCCAAAAGCAAGGTTAATGGAGGTACACCAGCTTCAGGCACGGCTGCATCCAGGAGGTCGGACCTCATCAGGGCTCAGAAGACGAGGCTTGATGAGAAAGTGCTGGCCAAGTGCCAGAGATGCCCGGGGACGCTCCTCCTCCCACCCATTCTCCTCCGTTCCCAGTGACATCAGGTCCCTGGCGAGGATTCTCGTCCATTTCTGAGCCATCCGTGTGGCCAGCAGCCAGAATCACACTGAAGGGTGGATTCGGGTTTCATTAAAGTCAGACTCTGGAAGGTTCTGAGCGAGGCTCCTTCCCCAGGTGGCCGCCGGCTGATGAAATGTCGGCCCTCGTCACATAATTGGATGTCACTGGGGCTGTAGGAGAGGGGTGGGCTCCTCTCCAGGAGGGGTTGCCCCTGTTTCAATGTGCTTTGGACGGATGTACTTTCTATCCTCGGACGTGACTGAGGAGGGAGCACAAGACACATGAGAACCTGTTCAGGCCGGTGGACCAGGACAGGGAACAGGATTTCCTAAGCGCCCGTCTGGTCTGCCTTGGGCGTCCCCTCCTCTGAGAGCGAGCGCCTGCGTTGGGAAGGCGTGTGGTCGCCGCTGCTCGTGTCTGGGCACCTCTGATGGGCGGACACTGGGACGGCCCCTCGTCCTTCAGCCCTGCGGCCGTTCTTGGTTCCCGGCCTCTCGTTCAGTGGACACGTGGCCGACCGTAGTCTCTGCCCCCCGCCCGCAGCGTGCCTTCAGTACTCTGCTGGCACTCAGGGCCGTGGGGACGTCACGCCTGTGTCCTGGTTGGGTGAGGAGTGGAAGGTTCCTGGTTCAGAGCCCCCTGGGTGGGTGAGAGGCCCGTCTCCGCACCTGCTCAGGACCTGGAAGGTTCTGAGGAAGAAATAGGCAGCCTCTCTGGGTCGTTCAGCTCCTGGGGACCCCATGTTGCTCTTGATCTTCTCCCGGGACCCCAGGATCCAGAAACTAGGAGGTAGCGACCAGTCCACGGTCCCGCTCTGCAGAGGACTTCACGCTGCCTGGGGACTTCAGCCCTGCTGGCTGCCGGCCACACCCCTCGTCCTCAGGCCCCTGCCCCCTCGCTGCCCGGGGTGCAGGCCACACGCCCGAGGGCTTCTGATGTGGGAGAGATGTCAGGGTCTCTGTGCGTCGTGCTGACGATGTTTCGAGTTGGGAGCCGTTAGGGTAGAACAGTTACAGTTGACGAGCGAGAAGACCTTGGGCAGCTCTGCACCTGTTCCTGCTGGAAGAGCCGAACCAGACGCAGGGAGGCCTCTGTTCACGCTCAGGCTGGGTTCCCAGGCCCTTCTGAGCCCAGAAATGACCGTTCTTCGTTGACAGCTCAGGTTGGCCTCAGAGTACTTCCAAAGCAACGTGCCTTTGAGTGGATGGATAGCCTGTAATTTTTTTGAAAATTCATTTTAGTTGAATATTAAAAGTGCTTTCAGGGTCCTGCTGTAGATTTTTAATAAACGTTTAGAGAGTGGGACGTGATCGACACACAGTCTGGTGCGGGCTGCTGGTGCACAGACAAGGACTCGATGTCTGTGTACATCGCGAAGTGACCCCAAGTCAGCCCAGTGCACAGCCTCACACAGGTCTCTTGCGATGAGAACTTTTTATTAAAAAGTGCCCGGCAGCTCCGCGTGTGCAGCGGCGTGTCGGTCACTGCGCTCAGGGACCTGGGACATTCTCTTCGTAACTGGGTCACAGGCTGGCGGACGTGGGGGCCGCTGTGCAGATGCTCGGCCGACACTCGGCAGGTGGGAAGCTGTTTGTTTTGCAGCAAAATGGCTGCAAGCGAGCGGGCCCGGGAGCGTGTCCCTGAGCTGAGCCTCCTCGCGGTCGGTGTTTAGTGTTTTCTCCACGGACCCGTCGTCCGCAAGCAGAAACCCAATGACGATGTGCGGTCGACCGTGTCCAGGGCTCCCCAGGCTGAGACACCACCCAACACTGACCTGACCTGGTGCTGCTCTCTGGCCGAACGACTTCCATCACGTCGAATACTTTTCTCATAACCAGCTTTAGAATAACCAGCGGAGCCCAGCCGTGTGGCTCAGGGGTTGAGCGTCGACCCTGCACCAAGAAGTCGCAGGTTCGATTCCCGGTCAGGACACACGCCCAGGTTGTGGGCCTGATCCCCAGTGGGGGGCGTGCAGGAGGCGGCCAGTCGATGTTCTCCCTCATCGATGTTTCTACCTCTCTCTTCCTCTCTCTAAAATCAATAAAGAAAATAAATAAATAAATAAATGAAATAAAATATCACTGCAGACCTTTCAAACCGGCAGCCGGCACAGCAGGTGGGACCTCGGAAGCTTCTTTCACAGGCAGAGGGTGGATCCCCGTTGGTGGAAATGCTCGGGTCCGGGCACCTGGCCACAGCAGCTGGTGGCCCCCACACTCTGACACCGTTGCCCAGGTCACTCACGGAGAAAGACTATGAGGACCCCCAGTAACCCCAGGTCGTGGAGATGGCCGCCCCCGTGCCGGCCTGTCTGCTGTCCACTGGGAGCAGGCAGGGCCCTTGGCCCTCTGACCAGGGTGCTCCCCAAGCTCGCCTGTCTGCTGAGCTCATACGGTGGGGGTGGGGTCAGCACTCGTCTCTCAGAGAGAGTTTGGGATCCTTTCCCGATTTTCCTAGTCTGTGCCCATCAAGATCAGATGCACACACCAGTCCCTCCTTCCCGGTGCCTGAGCCCCGCTGAGGGACACGGACGTCGGCTGTTTGTCTTCATCTCGCCACCACGTCTGATCGCCGTCAGTCCGGGCGGGTCGATGGCCCAGCCAGGGAGCCGACGGTAATTGGCTTATTTGATTCAGCCTTCAAAAGACTGGAAGGAAGTTCTGGGATAAAACGGCAATTATTTCAATTATTGAGCCAGTCGATAGCATTCCCTTTTGGCCAGTTGACCAATGGAGCAGTTATCAACTTGGAAAACAATTTACGCTCCGAGGGGTCAGGTCTTGACCACGTAGTACGGCCTTGGGGGGACTGTGACTGGAATTGAAAACTGAGCTGAGCCCTGGCCGGTGTGGCCCAGCGGTTGGCGCATCAGCCAGTGGACTGAAGAGTCGCGGGTTCAATTCCGGTCGAGGGCACGCACCTCGGTTGTGGTTTGTCCCCGGCCCTGGTCAGGGTCGTGCAGGAGGCAACCAGTCGATGTGTCTGTCCTGTCGATCTCCCCCCCACACACACTGTCTGAGAAAATGGAAAAGTGCCCTCGGGTGAGGGTGACGAAAGGAACAAAAATGAATGGACGTGCCCCCTGCAGACCTGACCTATCTCATGGCTCCTGAAGAGGGCGTAGGCGAGCGCATCGCCGCTCAGGGTCCCCAGCGCCAGAGGAGGTTCAGCTCCGCGGCTGCGCGGGGCCCAGGACCCGGACCTGCGGCTGCGTCGCGTGTGCTCTGCTTCCTGTGTTTCTCGAGGGGACAGGCTGCCCTGGGAGCAGGTGCCCGGGTCCCACCGGTTCTCAGTGCAGCAGCTCCTGGCTTTCCGGGCAGGAGGCTGCTCGATGGGGTCGCTGATGAGACCAGTCTGCCCCTGGAAAATGAGACGTGAGCGAGCGGCAAGGACATTGTTCTGTTCACCACTGACGAGCACTGGGGACCCTTTCCGCTGGGGCGGGGGTGACCGGGGGGAGCCCCCCTCCCCAGGACTCCCTGCCTGGGAGGACTCATGCGTCAGCAGACGGGGAGTGGAGGGCACTGCTCACGGTCCAGGTACGCGCAGGGGCGCAGGAGGCCAGGGCAGGTCACCCGCCCATCTCGGTGACGGACGACCTCTCGGGAGAGGTGACGTCTATGCTGAGAGGAAAGGGAGGTGGCCGTCCGGGAGGCCTGGAGACGTGGACAGGAACGTGTCCACCCAGAAAGACACCAGGTGCAAAGCTCCCTAGCGGAGAGGGAGCAGGGACCCCGCAGGGACCCCGCAGGGACCGCCCGCCCTGCACAGGGTCACGTGACCACGAGCCTCATACACACAAGCTCAGTGAGGGGCTAGGGAAGGTCTGTCTGTCCGTCCGTCAGCCAAACACTGGAGTCACAGAACCTGCGGGGGTGGGGTGGATGGATTCATTAGCAGAACTCAGGAAACAGAGAAAACACAAACACATCAACTTTTATTTTTAAGCAGATGTGCGTTTACTGAGCAGTCAAACACCGCGTCGAGGCCGAGAGCTTCTAGGACAGAAATTCTGCGTTTCCGAGTGCTGGCGGCCGTCCGGGGGCAGTTACAGGGACTGACCAGAGCGCGGTCCTGTTCTGTGCGACACGGAAATGTCTGTCTGTCTGCTGCAGGCTCGGAGAAGCCAGACCACAGCTTCGCGAAGATGAATTTTAAAATAAGTCGGTGAAGTTGCCCAGGTCTCTGCTGTGGGAATTCACGCTGCTGCTGATGTTTAATTCCAGCCCAGTGTAGGGCTGTGAGAAATAATCAGAAAGCGAACCTCACTGCTGATTCTTTTAAAAATCACTTTAATTGTGGGGCAAAATCCCTAGGAAACAAGAATACCTTTTACTGGAACAGATTCTATCGTTACATTTGGTGAACTTTCAAGGTTTTGCCCAATTAGCACGATTTCCCCTCGTTCACGCTTCAGCACCCAGACCGCCCGTGCCGGGGCCCACGGCCGCAGACCCAGGGCGTTCGGGACGGCTCTGCCCAAGTCCAGGAAGTTCCCGCGGCACCGCCCCGCGGCCTGGGTCACCTTGTCCTGTCCCTGTTCCACGACGCGGGGTCCACCACGCAAGCCACGCTTGAAGGATGCCCCCCATAACAGACTCCGGAGCAGGGCTGCCCGGCCCGGAGGAGGGGGTGACCCGGCATCTGGGAGCCAGGACATTCCCTTGTCGATCTGAGGGGCAGACTTTGCCGGCATCGCTCAAGGGTCAGCCCAGCCTGCAGCCTGTGGCCCACCTGCCCTTCACACACGGCCCTTCCCGACTCCAGTCCGAAAACATGGGGGCGCGTTCCCACCAAGCCGCCCTGACCCCTCTGCCGCCGGCCCGGAGGTGGTGCGGGACCCTCGGGTGAGCGCTCTTCCCTGGACACTGTTCGCACCTGGCCTCGGACGGCAGGGCCCAGGCTGCTGGACACGAGTCTGCGGCCCCCACCTCCTCACAGGACTCGGGGAGCGTCCAGATATGTTACCGGCTGGTTGAAGGACGTGTTCAAGGACACAGATAAACAGCCAGAGGAGAGACGAGAGGTCTGGGGCTTCCTGCACAGAACCTCTGTCCCGTGGCCTTGAGGGGGCTCCCTCCTGGCACGAGCCGTGTCCGCCCACCTGGGGGCCCCGAGCCCCACACCTCGGCTTCTGTGGAGGCCCACGTCCAGCCGGCCGAGAATCCCAGGCTGGTAATCAGGGAGGGGTTTCTGGGGACACTGTCTGGGCCCCCCGTGTCCCTTCACAGAGATGCCGCTACTGTGCTTGCCCCCCAGGGAAGTTGCGAGGGTCCCGGGAGCTGGGTGTCAGGAGCTGGGTGAGAGCCAGGTGCGTGTTTCCTGTTATCTCACAAAATCCGACGTGCGTGTACAGAGGCCGCTTTGCTGAACGGGGATCTGGGGACATTTCCCATGGAGACAAGCGTGTTCTTCCTTCTACATGAGCTTACAGTTTCTCTTTCCACACATTTGCCAGAATTTATCCCATCTCTGTAACAGCCTGTCCTTTCTGGCCCCCGCCGTGGCCTCCGCCGTGGCCCCCCGTGGCACCTCCCGTGGCACCTCCCGTGGTCCCCCTCGCTCCGGCCCTTTGTCCTGCAGGCTGACCCAGCTTCTCTACAGCAGGACGTGGGACGTGGGAGGGAGAAGGTGGGGCCTGGGAGGGAGGCGCCCAGACGACCCGGCAGCCCGAACCCCACCACGCAGACAGGACCCCCAACATCTCCTCCTGGGAATTTGAAAGTAAAGTACGTTCTGTCAAAATGAGAAACCATCGCGACTGTTAGGCAGTTACATGAGCTCTTGGGGCTTAAACTGTTTTCCTGTCTGCTCCGGATTTCATCGCGTTTTTTAAAACCTTTGTTTGGCTCTCCACGCGCTGTTCCCGCTACAGCTACTGGTCGTAGAATCGGAGCTAAACTGTGTCGTTACAGTTAATTACGTTTTGGATGATCAAGCAAAAGAACTCACCTCTAAACTAAAACACCAGAAAATGTGCGTCGGTCATTCCAGACGACGTCCGTTAGGAGACAGACGCGGAAGGTGCCGCTTTTCATTCAGGGGAAGAGCCCTCGACTCCTTCGTTCTTCGTACATGACGAGGGACCTCGCAGCTCACTGTGTTTACCTTCCACGGAAAACTCCAGGTTCACTGTTAGGAGATTCACCGCCATGGCACTAGCGGCAAAGCCGCGCGGCACATAATTACCCTTCTAGAAAATGATGGTTTGGCAAAAAGAAAACGAGAAAGAAGAACCTCTCAAAACGGTCGCCTGCGTCTAGGACCTCTGTCTCAGGGGACGGAACGGGGGCATTTCAGAATTATCGACACAACCTTACAAAGACTTTCGGTCTGTGGCCTCTCATGGAGACACTGAAGGCGGGTTGTCATTTTGGAAGGAGATGGGCTAACCGATCAGTGTAAAATCAGCAAAGGATGGAGTCCGTGTTCTAAGATTTGAAACATCTGCCTCAAAACGCAGGGATTTCCTGGCAACACCCCACGGGGACCCCCACGGGCCCCTGCTCTGTGCACCAGCTCCTCACCCGGGGACTCGCCCTCCTTCCAGGCACCGTGACTCAAGGTCGCTGAGCCTTTCCTCATAGAAATATTAAAAAGTACATATTAACGTGTTTTCTTGGACCTGAAAGTTCTTTTTGTTGTTCATCCTCCCCCGAGGACACTTTTCCATCGATTTTAGATCCAGTGGGAGGGAGAGAGAAACACGGATGTGAGAGAGACACGTCCGCTGGCTGCCTCCTGTACGACCCTGACCAGGGCCGGGCATCGAGCCTGCCACCCAGCACGTGCCCTTGACTGGGAATCGAACCTGTGACCCTTCAGTCATGAACAGACAGTCCAACTGCTGCGCCTGACCGGCCGGGAAGAACGTGAAAAGGGCGTGGCCCTGTCCACTGGCCGGGGGCCCCAGCCTGCGTGGCGTGGGCATCGGCCACACGTCCTGAGTCCACGGAGCCTGTGGAAGCAGACGCGTCGACGTGTCGGTTGCTGGTTGCAGACATCACGCTGAGTGTTCAATCCGTCTCCCTTGGGGACCACGCGCTTTCTGTCGGTTTGTTTTCGTGTGCGAGCCGGTGGCCCTCGTCTCGTGGGACCTCCTCAGGCGGAGACTGAACAAGGACCCTGGTCTCTTTCCCGGTGGACTTGAGAACAGCGTGAAGTGGTTGTGCTCATTCATTGGGTCCTTCTTCTGTAGCTGCCGTTCTCCTAACTTCAAGGGCACCTTTAGGAAGACGCGAGATCGTGAGAAGGAAACTGCAAACGAAGGCGTGGGAGGAAACCACGGCACACGCGACCCCTTGGGCAGGAGGCCCGCCTGGCGGTGTGGGCCGCGCAGGCGCCCACCTGGGAGGAGAGCCCGAGCCACCGCAGGTCCCGGCCACGTGCAGGGTCCCCACCGCGTCAGCAGCAGGGCGGAGGCAGCGCCTGAACCGTGCATGTCAGATCCTCAGCCCAGTGCTCCGAGCTCACTCAGGATCTCTGACGTGTCGCTAAACGGGGCGAAGGATCGAGGGGCCACACACCACTCACGCAGCGTCAACAACACAGAGCAGTGACGCCCACGTCCATTCCCGCGGATCCGCAGACCGAGAGGTGGACTGGAGGGTGGTGTGTGAGTGCCCAGGAGGGACACCAACGGGTCTGCGAGCCGCCGGAACGAGAGGGCAGGGCAGGCTGATCGCGGTCCTGACCTGACGCGTGTACCTCCCGGCCAACGGGTTTCCCTCCAGAGGAAATAGTTTCAAAGGGGGACATCCTGACCACGTGTGGGAAGTAGACTTGGCCAGTGGACTGCTCAGGGGGCTGGGAGGTACCTGACCCCCTGGCCACACGCCGTCCTGCCCGCGTTCCAAAGAGGACGTCCAACCACCCTTTGGGGTGTTATCTCCGACGTTTAAAACATTGGTTATGTTCAAATATACTTCTAAAGAGGAGCACAGTCATGACTCTCGTACAAGGTACGTGAACACTTAGCAAACATTTCTCTTCACTAATTAGCAGGGAAGCAGCCAGTTCAAAGGAGGGCGTGTGGGCGCTGGGACCCGGGAAGACGCCTGCTCCGTGGAAACGTGGTCACTGTCCACGGGGCAGGAACAGCCAGCGGGTCTCCCCTGGGACCAGTTTGCATTTCTGTGGATAAGAGAATTTCTGTTGTTATCAACTCTTCACGGGCTTGAACCGCGGCTCAAGGACCCGGTGATGCAGAGCGGACCCCGGGAGGCAGACACCCCAGGCGGTGCCCAGCGCTCTGTTGGGGAAAATAAGCACTAATGTTTTGGGCCAATATCTAAGTATTTCCCCTTTTCCCTACTGTGATGAATTCAAAAGTAAGCACTGCACAGCACAAATGAAGCTGCCTGGTGAGCCCGGGGCGGTTCTGGTGGGTACGAGAAAGGATAGTCCTTCGGGCTGGGGTGGCCGTGGGGTCTGTCAGAGCCCCTCACACCTGCGCCCCTTCCTTCAAGCCCCTTCTTTCTGCTCCATCGTCATCTGTGTGTACAGACCAACACCGGCGTGGCCCTGGCCGGTGTGGCTCCGAGGTTCAGCACTGGCCCGAGGACCAAAGGGTCACGGGGTCAATTCCTAGTCAAGGGCATGTATCTGGGTCGCAGGTTCAATCCCCGGCCCCTGCCAGGGTCCTGCAGGCCACCAGTCACGCGTGTCTCTCTCACATCGATGTCTCTCCCTCCCTCCCTCCCCCTCTCTAAAGATCAATGAAAAAAATATCCTCAGGTGAGGATTAACAGAAAAGAAGGAAAGAAATACAGGTGTTATCTACAGCGTTAAAAAGCATGGTGAGCCCAGCCCGCGTGGCTCAGTGGTTGAGCGTCGACCCTGCACCAGGAGATTGTGGGTTCGGTTCCCGGTCGGGGCACAGGCCCAGGTTGTGGGCCGATCCCCAGTGGGGGGCGTTCAGGGGGCGGCCAGTCGTGTTCTCTCATCAATGTTTCTCTCTCTCCCTTCCTTTCTCTCTGAAATCAGTAAAGAAAAATGAACGAACAGGGAGAACTGGAGCCCACGTCGGGACACGGACGGCCTGCTCGCGGAGCTGTCCAGTCGGGCCCAAGCCGTCCTGGGCTGCAGAGGGAGGTCGCAGAGCGATGGCTGGAGGCTCGCGGGCGGCACAGGCCGAGGAAGGTCGTCGAGTGGTTCCTGTGGGCACCCAGTTTGGGAACTTGCCCGTCTCTGAGCTGTGGCTTCTTTTCAGAGTTTAACAGTCACCAGGAAACGCCCACTTGGTCGTCAGCTTCAACCCTGCTTGAACTTTTGCAGAACTGACAGTCTGTCATCTCATCGTCTTTCCAAAGCCCAGCTGGCTTCATGCCCCGTGCACCCCTTGGTCATGCGTGAGGGGGTGCTCTGTGTCGGGGTACCCGCCCCAGACGGCGGGCTCACGCAGGCGACAGTCGGATCTCCGCTCCCCCAGGTCCAGTGTCGGTTATAAATCCTGAAACAGCGACTTGAGCCAAGTTCATTGCAGTCTTGAGTCTGAAACACCTGCTTCGTGTGCTCTCTGTGGGAATCACTCCTGCCGACTCCAGAGCCTCTGCCAGGCCGGGGTCAGGAGACGCGTGACCCAGGGACCCATTTCCAGACCAGCCCTGCTGGAGAAATACTTCAGCGCGTCGGCACCCGTGCGGACGGCATGGCCTGCGGCAGCCGCGGAAAGAACCAGTGTCCTGATGTTTGTCCTGGGCGGGCGCACGTCCGTCTGCTGTGTTCTGTCCCCATCCGACCCTCCTGTCTCGGGGCAGGAGTGGCGGGCAGACTTCCATGTGCTTCTCAGCCAGGTGAGCGTCCGTCTGAGAGCGAGGCCCTGTCCTGGTCTGTCTGCGGGTCCGCCAGGACCCGTCTCTGGGCGCCACGGGGATCTCTGCCTGACCTGGCTCTCGGCCCGGAACTGGCTCGGTCCCTGCGCCTTCGGGACGGCGGGACGCGGATCACAACACAGACGGCCTCGTCCGGGGCTGCGGAGCCCGGACGGTGGGGGGCGCCTCCCAGACCCAGTCAGGCTGCCTGGGGCTGAGCTCCCGTCGCCGAGGGGACCCCGGGGAGCTGTTGGTCCGGTGACGGCCAGGTCACTGCCCTTCCAGGGTCTGAATGGACAGGTCTGGTCTCTGGGATGAACGGTTTCTAGAAAACGTTCATTCTTTACTAGGAGAAAAGTCAGGGCATCTACTTGAGGTTCTTTAAACTTGGCATTCTGGACATGTGTGGTTTGGACTTCCTGTGCCGTGTGGGATGCTGAGCGCCTCTGGCCCCCACAGGCGGGATGCGGGCAGCACCACCCGCCCCCGCGGGCTCTGCCCAGTGTGTCCCGAAACCAAGTGCCAGCGCCCCAGCTGCAGTCGCTGGCGTGACTCAGGTGGACAGACGCTCGGCGGGATGACATCCTGCCCTCGTTGACCGGCGAGCAGCTGGGGGAAGCAGAGGAGAGAACACGCTGGTATCGGCGAGAGATCCGCAGCGTCTCGGCGTCAGTCTGATTCAAAGGACTGTTCCCAGCAATGGGCGGGCCTGGGGCGTTGGCTCCCGGACCCCTGGGGCGGCTCGCGTGCTCGGGGTGGGGGACGCGCCCCGCAGGTGCCGCTCCCAAAGCGATGCTTTGATTCATAGCACAGTTCATGTCAGCCCCTGGTGGACGGCACCCCTTCTGAGAACAAGAGACGGCGGTTTTCCCTGCCCTTTCCCGGTGTTATCAAACCGGACAAACCCCCCTGAGACCACCCACCGTCACGCTGACCAGGTCCAGTACAGCGGCTGAGACATTTGTGTGAATGGTCAGCTCTCCAGTTACATTTGCCGGTCAGTCTACATTCTTCTTTCGAGAGGGTAGACGTCCCCCAAGTTCAAACCCCAAAGAACGTCACACGGAGCGTGGATGAGGCGTTTGCTCAAACCCGGGGCCCACGCGGCAGCTGAGCCCGCCGCCCGGACCCCCACTCGCTCCGACTGCAGTGGGGGCCCAGGTCGGCCACAGGCCGGCCCGTGGTCGGGAGAACAAGTCGGGGGGGTGCCGTTTCCGTGGGTAGCGGCTTTCCGTCCGCGGAGAACCTTGACTTAATAGCACTTTAATCGTCCTCAATTACTTTCAATTTGTTCAGAAAAACAAAGACGGTAAATGGCAGCCTGAGGACCAGGGACGGAACCTTCACCGGCTTCTGCGCTTTTCTGAGACATCAGAGCGTCTCCGCGTCCTGCGGCACAGGAGGCGAAGCCGGTCACCTGGGTCCCGGCCCAGGCCTCCAGGCCGGAAGTGGTCTGGACGCCGCGCAGTGTCCCACGGAGCCCGGAGCCTCACGGCCCTGTTCCCGGGCTCCGGCCCACAGGAGGCTCCGCTGAGTGGGGGTCTCTCCAGAGGGACCGGCTGCAACTTCAGGCGAGGGCCCCGGTCCCGGGCTCTGCCGTCTGGGCCGAGCGGTCTCTTCCCCCCGAGTGGTGTGGTCTAAGAACACCTAACGCGCTGCTGTCGGACTTCGCTGGGGTTGGTTTAAATATCACGCAGGACAAGGGGGGTGCTGTGCGCACGGAGCTGGGGAAGCGTTACGGCTGCACCCACATGCCGTGCTGGCTGTGCATGTTGAGTCAGCCTATTCTAAGCCTTTTGGGTTCTCGAGAAAAGGGGTCTCGACGGGAAGCGATATAACACGGACGATGACGTCACACATCCGGTCGACCCTTCTCACTGGTGCTGCGGTGGGTCCCCCCGGATCCAGATGCCACCTCCTTGCTTTCCAGGTTCTTAAACCTGCTCTTCGGCCCGTTTAAGGGCTTGTGCTACGGCCCCCTCACGAAACAGTCAGTTGTTTTAATGTTTGATTGTGTTTTCTGTGGCTCTGTGGGGAGCAGAAATAACTTACGTGCATTTAATTTTAAAAACCTAGAAAAAGCTTTATGGTAACACTGACGTCAATGCCTGGGCACCGCGGGGCCGTCTGCGTACTCACCAGGGAGCAGGAATCAGGCCACAGAAAGCCACATGGGGCCCGGCCGGTGTGGCTCAGGGGTTGAGCATCGACCCTGCACCCAGAGGTCGCCAGTTTGATTCCCGGTCAGGACACAGGCCCAGGTTGTGGGCCCGACCCCCAGTGGGGGGCGTGCAGGAGGTGGCCCATCGATGTTCTCATCTCTCTCCCTCTCCCCTCCTCTCTCTAAAATCAATAAAGGGAAAAAATAATTTTAAATAAATAAATCAATCACGTGGGATTTTCCAGCCCCTCGAACATCCTGAGAAACGGTTCTCTGACACCTGCTCCTGCTCGTCCCCCTGCAGACGCTGGAGAAAAAGCTTGGGGAGACCGAGGGTCATCTTGGGGACCCCGTGTTGCGAGAAGAGTGTGTGAGTAACAGCAGCAGGCTCAGAGCCACCCACCTCCGGGCGACACCAGCCCCTGTGACCTGACCCAGGACACGGTCTGCACCTCATTTCCACTGGTTTCCTCCAGTCAGAACCCCCTGCGGCTCCTCGCTGCCGCCTCCGGTGTGTGGGCTCCTCCGTGGCAGACCCCACCTCACGGCCTCACCCTCACGTCCCTGGGCCCTGCCCCACCCCCCCACCCCCAGGCCCCGAGTCTGCAAACGTGAGAAAGTGTTAAGGACAACTTCTCGGCATCACACACAGCGGCCGCCCACCGCAGTGACCACTTCACGGAGCTGACACCGTCCCTCCCGCGGGGAGATCGGTCCAGCTTGTCCGAGCCGAGCAGACGGTCCAAGCTGGTCTGAACCTGTCGCTCGGTCCACTGGGAATTGACCGCTCGGCAGAGGCAGTCAATGCCGGTCAGTGCCGGTCTGTGCCGGTCTGTGCTGGTCAATGCTGCTCAGTGCCAGTCAGTGCCGGTCAGTGCTGGTCAGTGCCGGTTTGTGGTGGTCAGTGCCGGTCAGTGACAGTCTGTGCTGGTCAGTGCCGGTCAATGCCGCTCAGTGCCGGTCTGTGCCTGTCTGTGCCGGTCTGTGCCGATCTGTGGTGGTCAGTGCCGGTCAGTGCCGGTCACAGTCTGTGCTGGTCAGTGCAGGTCTGTGGTGGTCAGTGCCGGTCAGTGCCGGTCAGTGCCGGTCAGTGCCGGTCAGTGCCGGTCAGTGCCGGTCTGTGGTGGTCAGTGCCGGTCTGTGCCAGTCTGTGCTGGTCAGTGCAGGTCTGTGGTGGTCAGTGGTGGTCAGTGCTGCTCTGTGCTGGTCAGTGCACGAGTGTTTATTTCGGAACAAGCCCTTTACGAGGGACAGAGCACACGCGTCAGGCATTGAGACCAGGGTCTCCAGTTTTCAGCTGTTGTCAGGGGCTCAGAGGGACCATTAACTCCGTGCTCAGTTCGTGTCCAGTTTGAGGAGAAGAAAACACCTCTTCCCCCAGGTTATTGCCCTCAGAAAAAGCTTAGCTCTCTGGACCGGGCAGGACTCAATGAGACGGTCCCCCTCCTGCCCACAAAGACCAGCTCCCAGAGCAGCCGCTGAAGGAACCGGCTGGTCCGCAGCCTCCAGGACGGGAACTGGTCGTCCCCTCAGTTTTAAAACCGCTGGTGGAGTCTGGGGAAAACGGATCGTTGATGGATGATGTATCTACCCCGTATCTTTATTAAAACAACACTCCACTGGTTCTTAGACTGGATTTCTTTTTCTTTCCATCTTTTTTTAAAATATGTTTTTATTGATTATTTTAGAAAGAGAGGAAGGGAGAGGGAGACAGAAACATCGATGAGAGAACATCGACTGGCCGCCTCCTGCTCGCCCCCCACTGGGGATCAGCCCACAGCCTGGGCCTGTGTCCTGACCGGGAATCGAACCACCGACCTCCTGGTGCAGGGTCGACGCTCAGCCACTGAGCCACACCGGCCGGACAGCCTTTAATTACTGTGTATTTAGGTTATTGGTTTTTGCAGAATTGTTGGAATTATTTATATATTTGGGATATTAGCTGTATATTTAATATGTAATTTACCAATTTTCTCCTATTACAAGTTGTGTTTCATTCTGTTGATAGTGTCTTTTTTTTTTTTTTTTTAATCCTCAACCAAGGATACTTTTTTCATTCATCTTCAGACAGAGTGGGAGGGAGAGAGACAGAAACATGGATGTGAGAGACACATCAACTGGTTGCCTCCCGCACGACCCCAACCAGGGCCGGGGACGAACTGCAGCAGAGATACGTGCCCTTGACCAGAATTGAACCCGTGACTCTTTGGTCCTCAGGCCGATGCTCTTTAGCTGCTGAGCCAAACTGGCCAGGGCTTGATAGTATTTTTTTACACAAAAGGTTTTATTTTCAATGAGGTCCAATTTGTTTGTTTCTTTTATTGCCTCTGTTTTCAGGGTCATATCCAAGAGATCACTGCCAAGTTCAAGGTCGTGACACTTCCCCGAGTTCTCCAACAGGTCTACAGCTTTTGCTCTTGCGTTTAGGTCTTTGATGCACTTTGAGTTCATTTTTCACACGGGGATATCACTGTCCAGGTACTTTGCTGAAAAGGGTACGCGTCTTTCAACCTGTCTTTCACTCGGCGTGATTACTGGAGACTCACTGGAGTGGTGGCCTCCATCCGTAGGTCGGTGCTTCTGCCGCGTTGTGTTCTGTTGCGTGAACAGGTAGCAGTTTGTCTCCTCCTTGACCCCCTGATGAGGATGTGGATTGTCCCCACTTTGGGCTCTGACACAGACGCTGCTGTGGACGTGGGGCTGTGCACATCTGCTCTGCTATTTCTTGAGTAAATACCTCGGAGCAGAAATGCTGCATCATGTGCGTGTTTAACTTGTTACGATTCCATCAAACTGTTTTCCAAGGAGATTAATTTCACGTTCTCAACAGACGTCGAAGAGAATTCCAGTCGCTGTGCATCTGCTCTGGGAGGTGAGACTGTGACGTGAGCCGTTCCGAGGGTCTGAGCCTCGCGCGCTGCGTGGACACCAGCTGCGATCTTATTCAGCAGAGTCTGCTCACATTTTCTGGCCGTGTTTTAAACCAGGTTTCCTTATTTTCAAACATTATGTATCTATTTTAGACACAAGGCCTCTATCAGATACATCTGTGATTTGCAAATAGTCCCTCCCCGTCGGTGGGCTTTCTTTCCGTTCCTGTAGCAGCGTCTCTAGAAAACAGTCAGGTGCCCATGATGACCCGTTGGCTGATGTGTCCTTTGGGACATGCTTCTGGGGTCACGTCTAGGAAAGGTTGGCGTGACCCAGGGACACAAGGATTTTCTCCCGTGTCGTCTTCTACAAATTGTGTAGTTTCAGGGTTCCCATCGAGTTCTCTGAGTGCACGTCCCAAGACAAGGGCTTTTCCACACGATGTCTAGGGCTCTAGTTTCTCCCCACGAACTTGCACCTCTGTGGAAAGTCAACTGTCCCCGGTGCGCGGATACCTTTCTGAAGTCTCACTCGGCACGCTGACCGGTCGGAGCAGCTGGGCGCGAAGACCACAGCGTCTGAACCGCTGCAGCCGTCTGCTGCGTCTCCATCGGGGGAGGGAACCCCCAGCTCTGCATCCAACTCATCTTGGCGGTGCTGGGTCCTTGGCACGTCCGCACACACCGCAGCATCATGTCCCCCCCTTCGAAACACAGGCTGGGACTGCGGTTGGGATTTCCCGTGAGCCGGAGCGTGGCCCTGGCGTCCACGCTGCAGCTGTGATTGCCCATCTTCTCTCAGTTCGACGTCTGCTGCTTCGTCTGCTGTGCGGCGCTGTTGTTAATGCACAAACATCTCGCATCGTTTTCCCTGCGTCACACACTGGCCCTGTTCTCCTCGTGAGACGAGCTGCCCGGCACCAGTCCGGGGTCTGAGACCGAGTCTGTCTGACGTGGGCACAGTCCTTCCGCAGCTATTTGCTCAGCGTGACTTTGTCTTTCAAACCTTAACGTGTGTGTCTGTATATTTAAAATGTATTTTTTTTAGCAATTTATAGTTGATTCTTGCTTCTTCACCTGTTTGACATTCTCTGTATTTTAGTTGGATATTACAAACATTTGTCCCAGGCCGGTTTGGCTCAGAGGTTAGAGTGTCAGCCCAAGGACTAAAGTGTCTCGGGTTCGGTTCCGGTCACGGGCACGCACCTCGGTTGTGGTTGGTCCCCGGTCCTGGTTGGGTCGGGCGGGAGGCAGCTAGTCCATGTGTCTCTGTCACATCGATGTTGCTCTCTCGCTCGCTCTCTCCCCCCTTCCCACTCTGTCTGACATAAATGCAAAATGTCCTTGGGTGAGGATAAAAAAAATTCTTTTTAATAATTAAGGCATTTATTCATTTGATGTGATTAGATTTCATTTTTCATCTTGCTATTTATTTTCTATGTAAAATACTTTCCTGTTTTTTTGTTTTTTTTTCTTCCTTTGGCTCAGTCATTTATTTTGCCTCTTCCATCGGCGTCTTAGCTGGAAATGCGGGGTGTTCCTTGGAGCGCCTCCGGACCGGCCGTGAGCAGCTTGGGCTGCGCTGACCCTTCCCCCTCCCCTGCCTACTGCTGCTGTGGCCAATATCTCACTGTTACAAGCGTTGCAAACCCTACTCCACACTGGCTGTTTTGCTTAGACACGTAATTACTGTTTAAAGAGATTTGATCATGAGTCCGGCCAGTGCGGCTCAGTGGCTGAGCGTCGACCCTGCCCCAAGAGGTCACCAGATCGATTCCCGGTCAGGGCACATGCCCAGGTTGTGGGCCTGATCCCCAGTGGGGGGCGTGCAGGAGGCGGCCAGTCGATGTTCTCTCTCATCGATGTTTCTATCTCTCTCTCCCTTCCTTTTTCTCTTTAAAATCAATAAAGGGAAAAAAAGAAGAGATTTGATAATGAAAAAAGTCTCATATATTCACCCCGTAGTTAGGAACAGGGTCACACTGACTGTTGACACCCCGGTCTGTCGGCTCCAACACCCCCTCCACTGCGCCAGTTTGGTTTTTCTCCTCGTTATTGTCTCGTTTTCCTGCATCCCTGGTCCTTTGTGATAAGATTCCAGATGCTGGTCATTTGGTCTTGGTGGGTGATGGATATTTCTTATCCCTATAAAGGTTCTTGAACTTCGTTGAGGTTTGCGAGTCCATGATTTGGAAATAATTGAATGTTTCAGTTTCCTTTTCTGAGGTTTCTTAGCCAGTCCCAGAACAGGTCTAGTCAAGACCATGATGACTGAGGACTCGGGTAAGACCCCCCTGACTTCTCCGCGACCCCCTGTGAGAGACGGATCCTCCCCCCTGGCCGGAGAGGGGCCCAGCTCTCGGCCCTGCCTGGGGCCCCGTCCTGCTTCCCTGGTCTGTGCGGGGTCTTTACCTGTTTACGTTTCCTCACCTACGTGCGGGTCAGTCCTCTGCCGAGTCCCCTGTGGAGCCTCTGCGGTTCCCGGGATCGGCTCTGGGCGCCTGTCCCCAGCACAGCGCCGAGCTCACAGCGCCGTCTCCTCAACGCGGGCCCCTGTCCTTCCGCCGGTCCCTTCCTGTGGCCTGGGAACGGGCTCACGTCCCTTAGCCGAGTCCCTTGCAGGGCTCGGCCCATGTCTTCCCGGCTTCCCGTGTCACTTCTCCTCTTTGCCGCAGGCGGTGCCTGAGGACCCCCGCTCGTCACGCGTGGTCTGTCATCCATCGTCCAGGCGAGCAGACACCTCCGTCAGTCCAGTCTGCTGGCAGAGGGCCCTCTCTCAGCCTGTCCTTTCTTACCGGGAACGTGTTCTGACCTCTAGTGGCAGACCCTGAAGTCGTATCCTCACGCTTCGCAAGCAGAAAGCTCTGCCCGAGTCCTTCATTACGGGAGACTGCGTGGGGAAAAGAAGTAGAGGATCAAAAAGATTACACACACGCGCACTTGGTGTCCATCCTGGGGAAGGTGTCCGTCTGTCTCTCCGGGAGTGCCCGGCCCTGGACGCTGCCCAGCGGGTCTGTGGACGGAAAGCGGCTCCCACGGTGCCAGACCGTTGTCCGCCTGAGGACCACGGAGCCGGGCCGTTCCCACGATCACAGCTAAGCGCCTCACTCAGTGAGGTCCACAGCTCCGTCCTTCTTGTTTAGTGGGTAAACGGCGTGAGGACCGTCCAGATGGCGTTTAAAGGCAACGCAGGCTCTCCTGAGCGGCGACGCCCCCGGCGGCTTCCAGGCCCCCGTGAATCTCTGGGGGCAGCTCCCTGCTGGTTCCCCGCAGACGCCGCCTGGGAAGTGACGTGCAGACTCTGTGCACCTGCTTCTCGGCGTCTGTGTCGCGTTGTGGCAGCCACTCTTCCCGGAGACGCGGGACCTGCACACGGTGCTGGCGGCTGAGCACCGGGGTCCGCACACACGCAGGGCTGTGTGACCCTGGGCACGTACCCCAGATTTCCGACCCGTGGTTTCCAGCCAACCCTGTAATTAAAAAAAAAAAAATGCTGTACAACTTTTCTGAGGCTCAGACAAGGAAAGGAATGTCCAAGCCCACACCAGCCGACCGGAGTGCCCACCGAGCTGACCTCTGGGCTCAGGCGTCTGACCAGTGAGTCCAGTCTGCTCTGCCCTCCCGGTCATTTCAGCAGAACGGTTCCTTTCGGAGCCTAACGAGCGGCCAGTTCTAAGCCGCGGACACACCACCGTGCTGCTCAGCGGGACGCCTCGCAGTGGTGGTCCAGGGCACTCTGCAAGGAGTCTGTAAACATTAAAGCCGTCATTAAGAAAAAATAGATTTCCCGTAAAGTCCCGATTTCAGTAAAAATGTAGATACCTGGCTTCCCTGCATCTTCGGAGCATCTGCTAACGGTGAACTCACAGGCCTGTGCACCGTGATGCCGGGAACCAAGGGCCGGTTGTCACGCTGAGCAGGGCGGCGCCGGCCGGTCCCCTGACCCCGCATCGCTGCCTTCCCCGGGCGGACCCGTCGCAGCTCGTCCGCTCCCCACCTGCCTGCTCTGTGACCCTGCATCGGGTTGCGCGTTGTCCCCGAAGGTCCTGTCAAAGTGCTGCCCCTGGATGTAGTAAAAGTTCTGCAGAGTCGGTCTGGGCATTCAGTTTTCGGAGGTCTGTGCAGAGACCACACATAGTCACTGAGCACGAGTTCTCCCTGGTTTCTCAGAATGAAACCCTCACCTGAGCCGGGAGCGTCACTCAATCAAATAAAGACTCTGAGTCTCCCTGCTGGGTCGGTGTGTGATGAGACTAAGTGAGAGCAACATCATTGACAGAGGAGGCCAGAGCGTGGGTGTGATGGCCGGAGCTGGAGCAGCCGTCTTGTGCGCTGAGGTTGAGGCAGGAACTGGTGGTGGCACAATGAAAGAAAAGGCCCTGAATTTGTTTCCGCCCACCACCTGCGCTGGGCCACCTGCGCTGCATGAAGAAGTATGTATTTCAGTCATGTCTGTGCCGCTGTGATTTCAGATTTCTGTCACTTGTAGATGAAGTGAATTCCAGACTGATGTTATTAAGATGCTAATCAATGTAAAAGTAATTTGCATAACTTGAGAAATGGAAATGAATATCTTAGAAACTTTGCAATCCGTGAGATTTCGTTATGTCTTCCCTGGGGCTTCGCTACAAAAAAAATATTTTGCAATTTTTCAGAATCTAAGAGAATTATTTTATCATCTCTTCTCACTAATTCCTTTTCATTTAATTTACCGTTTTTCAGTATTGTGTAGGTACCGTATAGTATTTTTGTGACATAGTTAGTGAGACATAAATCACATACCGTGCGAGCAGCTCTTTCGAGGTGCAGCTCCAAGTGCTGAGAACCTCACCGAGTCGGTGCGGCCCCTTCTACCCGCGGGGCTCAGCGAGTCGCCAGGCTTTGCACAGGTGTCGTGCTAAAGGTGGAGTCCGGACATGATGCCGTCTGCCTCCCGGAGCAGCCTCACCGGACGTGGTCCGACCACAGCAACCGGAGGGCTTGAGGGATCCTGGTTCCCGCGTCTGGGTGGGATTTGCTGATAGACGGCGTCAGCATTCGAGATGAAGTGCCGTTATAACAAGTCAGGTGGAGTGAAAAATAAGGAAAGTATTCTTCTAAGACAGGAAAACAGAGGGTTTTTCGATGTTTTTATTGATTTTTTTAGAGAGAAAGGGAGAGAGAGAGAAACGTTGATGAGAGAGAAACATGGATGGGCTGCCTCCTGTGCGCCCCCTACTGGGGATAGAGCCCGCACCCTGGGCCTGTTCTCTGACTGGGGATCGAGCCCGGACCTCTCATTCCTGGGAGGACGCTCAGTCCGCTGAGCCACACCGGCCGGGCAGGAAAACAGGTTTATGACGTGGTAAGTTAGGACGTAATGTGAGAATACATGTCCTAGAGTTTTTTGAATGATAAGCTACAGTGATTTTGAAAACCCAGTATAACAGTAGTAGCGCGTGTGTCCTGACCTTTCTCTGTAACAGGTTCTGTGCTAATAGGTTCTATGTGTTGTATCCTATAAACTAACTAAGGCAGGGCTCCGGATCGTAGCTCCTGTGTCAAGTGAAACTCAGAGAGGCAGAGTCACTCCCAAAAGTCACACAGCACAACAGCTGCTGCTGCTTCCCGTCAAGACCCAGGAGGGGCACTGAGCAGAAAAACCTCCCGGGTGATAGACACGGAACCGGTGGCAGGGAAACTGTGTCGGGGAAATGTCACCAACTTTTCTACGTGTGTCTGATTTCCTCCGACAAGATCTGCCGCTTTCCGTGTACGAGTCTTGCTGCTCGGGGTTAAACGTATTCCTAAGCATCTTATTCTTTCTGACGCCGTTGTAATACCATCGTTTTCTAATTTTCCTCTCAGATTGTTCATTACGGCGTCTAGAAATAAAAGCGATTTTCCCACGTTGACCTTGCACCGGCGACTTTGCTGAGCTTGTTTATCACGCCCAGTGGTTGTGTGTGTGTGTGTGTGTGTGTGTGTGAGCTCTCTGGGGTTTTCTCTGCACAGTCAGGGCATCGGTGGATAAGACGGTTTATTCTCCCTTCCCGGTTGGGCACCTTCTCCCCATCCTCGTCACCCAGTGGCTCCACTGGAACGTCCCTGGGGAGCCAGCCAGCTCTCAGCAAGGGGTCCCCTGCCCAGCCCGGGCGCTCGGGCGCATCAGCATCTGGGCGCGTCGCCCTCTTCCGGACGACTCATCCTCCAGCCAGTCGGAGGTCCTGCCAGCCCTGCACGGGTTCGAGGCGTCAGCCTCATGCTGCCCATCGTCCGTGAGCCCTGTTGTCCCAAACGATGCCCGGAGGCCCGTCTGCAGAGGTCGGCAAGCCGGGGCTGCCCCCGTCCTGGGCCCTGGGCCAGAGCCAGCTGACCTGGCTTTGCTTGGGCGCAAGCACTCACTTGGCAAGTGGAGCTATTTTCATCTTTCCAGCGGTGCTGTGGGGCTCAGGAGGAAGAACAAATATGTGATTCAGGCCCAAGCTTTCCTGGAGCCACATGCCGTCTGCCCAACCGGACTTCAGCCCGTCTTCCTTGTATCTGACATTTCAGCCCTGGCCAGTCTGGCTCAGCAGTTAGACCTGGGCCCGTGGACTGAAGGGTCTCAGGTTCGAATCCCAGTCAAGGACATATTCCCGGGTTGGGGTCCTGGGGGGTCAGCCTATCGAAGTGTCTCTCTCACATCAATGTGTCTCTCTCTCCCCCTCTCTCCCTCCCTAAAAATCAAGGGTAAAATATCCTCAGGCGAAGATGAACAAAAGTAAGTAAATACCGTACATCCTGAGACCAGGCCCTAAACTGGAAGCTCCCGGGGCCATGAAAGGGAGCAAAGCAGCCGAGCAGGACTCGGCCGATGGCCGTGAGGCCCACGTGGGCAAAACCGGGACACGGAGCAGACCCTGTGTGGATGGAGCGGGCGTTTCTGGGCCGTCGGGCCTGCTCACCTCCAAATTGCAGGCCTTCTCCTCCGACGAGCTCCGCTCGGATGTGTCCGTGAAATTTCACTGCAGGAAAAGTAGAAGCAGGTGCTGTTGCTGGTGAGCCCTCATGTGGCCGCCCCCTTGTGAGAGCAAAGCCAACGGCCGGAGTTCGGAGCTTGTCACGTGGGCGCCGACCTGGACTCGGGGCCACGAGCGGTCGCGCCCGGCTCTGGGTCTGAGGGTGTCAGCCCGGCTCGAGGGAGCCCGACGCCCGAGCCCGAGGTCCAGAGCCCTGTCATGTCCGCGGTCCCTCTTCAGGCTCTGAATGGGCTTTCCGGGTCTGTTTGCCATCATTTAAATGTAAATTATTTCTACGACAGCAGCCAAAGCAGCATGAAATTTCATTCCGCAGAGTTTTATTACGGAGCTGACAAGGTTACATATGTATTTATAGGCTCATCTTCTGACAACACTCGCGATGAGTTTACCCACCGGAGTGGAGGATAGATTAGCCCTGTGTGCCGCCCCATCGATCTGCTTGGTCAGCCGGCAGACGACACGGCAGCCCGTCTGTCCCGCGAGGGAGACCTGCAGGGGAAAGGCCAGGTGTGCCCAGAGCACCGAGCGCTGGGCCGGGGGAGCCCGCCGGCCGCCGGCCGTGGACACGTCACGGCTGAGGTTCGCGGGCAGAGTGCCCTGGGGGCGCCGTGCTCCCCAGCAGGGCACCGTCTGTACACGTGTTTCTAGCGGTTTCCGTGGCGATAGTGTGTCTAAGCTCCCGGGGCCCTCGGTTCTCCGGGGGCAGCAGCTCTGTGCTGGCTCGTCCAGGGCCCAGCGGGGCTCCCCCGTCCCTGGGAAGCTGACGCGCTTTGAAGGGCTGATGTTTAAAAATAACCCAAGTCACCCGGCCGGTGAGGCTCAGGGGCTGAGCGTCCACCCTGCACCAAGAGGTCGCTGGTTCGATTCCCGGTCAGGACACACGTCCAGGTTGTGGGCTGGTCCCCGGGGGGGGCGTGCAGGAGGCGGCCCGTCGATGTTCATCGATGTCTCCATCTCTCCCTCTTCCTTCCTCTGTCTCTAAAATCAATAAAGAAAAAAAAAAAATTTTTTTAAATGAAATAACCTGAGTGAATGCTTTCCGGAGGTCAAGCATACTTTGTGACTGAAATAAAAAATCTGGCATTTGGAAGATCTACCTGCAGCTGAAGCTTGTACCTTCTCTATCACCTTCTCACGTACTATTGTCTGTTAGGGTCACCTTATTGCTCGTATTTGCCTATAAACCAACGGCCCGGGTTCGTTTCTGTCGTCAGAGATTCAGGCTGAATCAATGAAAATGTCACAATTGTGAAAACTGGTCCCGTTGGTCTGTGTCCAGCAGATGCCTGTGGCTCCTGCAGGGAGCAGGCTCCTCTGCAGCGTCCGCGGCCCCTCCTCCGGGCCCGTCGGTGGCTGTCCGTCATCCTGTGCCCTCGCCCGGGCGTGACCTTTGTGCCGGCCCCGCATTGCGGGGGCTGCCAGTGTGCGTGAGCGTCCCCGCCTGTCCGAGGGCGGTCAGCGCTGCCCCGTGGATGAGACCCGAGCCCACCGCCCTCCTGGTCTGCGGTTGCGGGACCCAGAGGGCATTTGCTCTGCAGCTGGCGGCCAACACCGGACCCCAGCAGCAGCCGTGTGGCCCCCCACCTCCCGTCGTCCAGGAAAGCGTCTGAGGCACATCCCCTCCCAGCCTGCGGGGCGCAGGGGCTGCTCTTATCGTTCAGGGACCCCTGCCCGGGGACGCAGACGCTCCGGGAAGAGGGGAAACCCCTCAGGCAGGGCTGATGCCCTGTCCCTCCTGCCCCTGCCCTGACACGGCGGCTGCCGACGGACCGGGGGTGCAAGTCCAGCACATGGAGGGGCGTTGGAGGCTGCTTGCAGCGTCTCCATCTCCCCGTCACCCCACGCAGGCCTGAGCGGCTGAGAATCGGGCTGTTTTGGATACGTCATCACAGCTGAGCCCCCCCGAGGTTCCCCCAGAGCCAGGGACACGGTCAGTGAGAACAGCGAGTGGCGCCGTGGTGGGAGAGGACCCTTCTGCCAGCCCGGTCCTCGGCCGCGGTCCTTCAGCAAACTAACACGACTCGCTCCATCTTGACTTAAAGTCATAGGAAGATCGCGTCTGGTCGGGATGATGATCCACCGAGACGATAGTCTGTGACGACGACTCGTCTCCCACAAGCCCCTGCGCACAGGCCACAGCCGAGGGTCCGAGTCTCCGCCCGGGCACCGGGCGTCCTGCGGAGTGAGCGTCACCGGGCAGCCTGTGATGGGTATCACGGGAAACGGAAATAAATACCACCCGAAGGAAGACGTGGTCCAGGAAAAGGGACGTGAGGTTGGGAATGTTGACGACACGCTGGTGTCCGTCACTGGAAACAACAAAGTCCGTGATGAGACCCGAGCCCCCGGACGGTCTGGAGACGCCTTCGGATCACTGGACACGCGTGATTCCTGAAGCTGATTTTTGGAAACCCACCCAGTTCTCATTCCAGATAAACACCAGGCCGGCTGCCCGACCAGGGCCCCTGTGGCCTCTCCGGCCACGTCCCCAGGTCCTCGCGTGGCCCCGAGCGTCCTCTGACCACTGTCCTCAGAAATGCCGCTCTCGCATTTCAACGGCCAAGTCTGCGGCTAGACATTCCTTTTATCAAAACCATCAGCAGAGAGAGAATTTCCACGCATTACTTCACTTCCCTCTAGTAACTACGGCCCTTAGAAGGCGTGATTCTCTCTTCCTCCTAATTAGACGCCACGATTGGAAAGTGCATTAACCGCCCTTCTGCGCTCATCGATCCCCTTCTCCACTTTAACTAATTTCTGTGACGCAATCCAGCCTGTTTGCCTCCGGGCCTTTGTCCGTGTGTGTGTGCATTTGCGTGTGTGTACATGTGTGTGCGTGCGTGTACATGTGTGTGCACCGGCCGGCGTGCGCCTGCCTACAGGTGCCCAGGAAGAGTCTCGAGAAGAGAAGCAAAGACGATACTCGGTGTGTGAACAGGGCGGCAGCGCACAGTTGTGAGGGCCCCGTGGAATTCGGTCTGGTGCTCTGCCCTGACCCTGCATCACCCCACAGGGAAATGATGTGCTTCTCGGCCCGAGTCTTCCGCCCTGAGATCCGGCGAGAGCTCTGTTCTCCCGCGGTGGAGTCTGCGCTTCCATCAGGAGGCGGCAGGGACGCGGGCACCAGGGGCCTCGCCTGAGACGTCCCCGCAGACATGGACCCTCCCGGCCCGAGGAACTGCGGACGCCACAAAGCCCCGGTCCCCGTGATCCCAGGAGGGACAAGGTCGACCTCGCGATGGAAGAAACAGACGGAAAACAAGGTTCTGTTTCCAGACCCCGAGATTCCAGGTGCTGGACGGCGGTTCCGTTCGCTGGAAACACAGCCTCTCCCTTCGCTGTGAGACCACCCGCTTTGCTCGGACCGCGTGGTGGTGCCGAATGCGAAGCCAGTTGTAACGAGAAGCTTCGACGGCACGGACACCGCGTTGGAACGAGAGTGTGTGGATGTCTCTGCTGTCTCCAAAGAAAGGGTGTCGGAGTCCAGCACCCGCGCTGCGGGGCCGAGCGAGCCCTGGGCTCCGCGGGCTGGAATGAGCCCGGACAGGGTGTTTGCGCGCGGGCTGGGGGGCTGCCTCCGGGTCCCAGGTGCCCGAGCTGAGCGTCTGCCGCGGGCTGACGTGGCCCTGGTCCCGAGCTCAGTGGCCCCTCAGCCTCCGCCCTGGAGGTGGACCTGGGACGGGCTGTGGATGAAGCACCGTCCTGTCCCTCACGCAGTTCTCGGCAGGAAGCACACGGACAAGGCTGGGCCCCCCAACACCCTTCGGTCTGAGGGGGGACAAACGCCCCGCACGGCGTCTCAGTAAATAGCAGCCCACACATCAGTTCCCATGGCTGGGGCTGGCCCCCGACAGCCCCACTTCTCTCCCAGGTGTCGGGACACAGAATATCCGTGTGGCCCAGCCTCAGTCAGAGATCAGCCCTGGCTGCTGTGTCCTCTCCAAGTCATTCCGAAATTAGGACACGAGCCCCTTTTTTTGGACATTTTTTGAGCTCGGTCACCCCCCAGCCAGAGGCTGCTCTGTCCTCCGTGGCATCGTGGGACCCCCACGGACCCCGGGCCACAGGACCAACCTCACGTGGCTGTGAAAAGCCGTAACACGTGACAGCGCAATTGGTGTAAATCGTGGGAGCAGACTCTGCGGGGCGAGTACGCGGCCAGTACTCTGACTACACAGATACGCACGGGGGCCACACCCTCTCACTTAATTTTAACTTAAATATTTGAAAAATGAAGCAAAAGAGAAAACTGATCTACAAGAAAGAAATTAAATACTACTGCCACTTCATGCAACAAGCCAGAGTCTTAGGGTGCGTGATCGCGGGGTCACGTGACCCCTCTGCCTGGAGTGTGGGGTTCCCATGGGGACGCCGGGGTAACAGGTCCGTCACGCTGCGTGTCCCCCACGTGCCGTGGCCTCCACACGGGTCAGTGCTGTCGTCCACTGCTCGGCCACAGGAACCACGGTCCAGCTCGGGGCCGGGGAAGCTGCACATGCCGAGAGCCCTCGTGTCTGCTCCCAGGGTGGGGAGCAGGTGGGGTCACTGGAGAGCTTGCACCCCTGCAGCCGAGAATACGAGGCACTGCCCTGGTCGGTGTGCTCAGCGGTTAGACCGTCGGCCTGTTGACCTAAGGGTCGGGGTTTCCACTGGGGTCAAGGACGTGTGCGTCGGTGGCGGTTCAATCCCCAGCTCTGGTTGGGGTTGTGCGGGAGGCAGCCAATCTGTGTGTCTCTCTCACATCGATGCCCCCCCCCCCCTGAAAATCAGTGGAGAAACATCCGCGAGGGAGGATTAAAGAAATAACAGCCTGTGACGAGTGGACGCTGCCGGGCGGTGGCACCAGGCAGTCTGCTGGGCAGGAGACTGTCCTGCTCCCACGCGGTGTCACCCTGGCGCCTTCAGACGGACACCCCGGGAGCTGCGACCCTTCACCTCTCGGTCCTGTTCAGATCCACGCCTTGGGCGTCGGGCCTACGGACGCTCACCCTCCGTTCATTATCAGTGACTGTGAGACGTACGGCAGAACCGGGACCTGACCACACGGATTCTGTGTCCTCGTCTGTGCAGCCCACAGTGGGCCTCTGGCCCCCGAGATCCCCGCTGCGCGCACCTCCCCCAGGTCAGGAAATCCTGTTCCGCACGCGGAGCGGTCTGGGGGATTTGGTTACCGCTCTGTTCCGAGGAGCGAGGAAGGCGTTTGGGACACGGAGAACATCAGGCGGAATTGGGCACACGCACTTCTGAGCGAACTGTTGAGATCCATACTAACGAGATTCTATTTTCACGAGTTGTCCCTCGACGGAAACCCTTCAACACGAAGACAGGACCACTGTCTCGGGCACAATTCACTGCTCAGTCGGAAAATTGAGAAATACCTTCATCACATCACCCCCGAGCCGCAGCCCGCGTGCGAGATCAGCCCTGACAGCAACTGGGGTTAACAGTAGCTGCCAGTTGCGGCCCAGGGTTTAATTTGAGCGAATGATAGAAAAGTAGCCACAACAGTTCTATGCACTTGAAGAATCTGTCGGACACATTTGAAATGCTGTTCACAATAAATGCAAGAGGACTAGAAAGATAGTGTGGTTTCCGGTTACTCCCTCGAAGGCCCGGGCACCGTCGAACAGCCACACAGGTCCCGCCGGGCAGGACGTTCGCTGAAACGTCAGGTCCCTCGCAAGACACTTCTTGGGGGCACGTTAGCACATACACGCATGCAGGGGTGTTGAATCACTTCCCGTGATGGAGGTTCCCATGCAATCGAGGCTGCACCATCGCCTGGACTGTCCGTCTTTGGGGGAACATCTCTCCCAGGTAAACCCTTTGCAAAAGATGCTTTTCTGGCTGTGGTTGGTTTTTCTCTCATAAATCTGCACCGGGGACAGGACCTGCCTCCTTCACCCTGTTCTGGGCTTTCCCGTCCCCGCCGCGGGGCTGCACTTCGCCGTGTGGCTTTTCTTTTCAATCCCCACCCGAGGACACTTTTCCTTTTATCTTCCGAAGAGGTGGGAGGGAGGGAGCGAGAGAGAGACGCACAGCCTGGCTGCCTCCTGCGTGACCCCGACCGGGGCCGGGGACCGGGCTGCAACCGAGGTCCGTGCCCTTGACCAGAATCGAACCCACCGCTCTTGGGTCCGAGGGCCAACGCTCTGACCGCTGAGCCGAACGGGCCGGGCAGCCGTTTTCTCAACAGCGCCTGTGCCCACTGTCTGCACAGACAGTTACTCACAAAGACATTGAAACACAGAGGTCTGTCCGAGTTCATGGCAAACAAGACGGGCCTCTCGTGTCCGGGCAGAAGCAGACCGAGGGCATCGGTGTGTCGTCAGACAATGTGCCCAGGTCGCCGCTGTGTCCTGGTTTCCTGGTGTTTTTTTGTTGTCTCCTGACCGTCGCCCGCTAAGACCCTCATCTAAAAGTTTTAGACTCGAGACTTCAGAGGAGAAATGACTTGGAGGGACACACACGATCCATTTTTGGTGTTTGACTTTCAAGAAGCATAATTATTCTTCTGGCAAAAGGTAGAAGCTTCGTGAGAGAAGAGGTCCTGACCCCACAACCCCCCAACCCCAGCCCAGTGACAACCTTCCAGCCCCCGACCCCAGCACAGTGACGATACGGGGGCTCCTGCAGAGCAGGGGGATCCGGGCGGGGGGGGGGCTTCCTGGAGAAGCCGAATCCTCAGACCAAGCCCTGAGGTGGGGACAAGGACAACCGAGAGCAGGACGAGGGTGGTGGCCCTGCCCTGGAGGAGCAGGTTCCCCTAGGCACCCCCCACGCACACGCTCACTCGCTGTTTTACGCAGCAGGGAGGGGGAGGAAGACAGTGGCTGGATGCAAAGCTGCCGTTGGAGACGCGTGTCTGGTTCACGAGAGGTCGTTTGCTGACCCTCAAGCTGACAGAACTGGACGTGCCTCAGATCTGCCGAGAGAGGAAGCTCCTGGCTGTCCGAGGACACGCGTGTCCTTCGGGGACGGTGCACGTCCCTCGTCCTGGACGCTAACCCCGCAGGCGGGCTGGGGTGAAGTTCTCCGAGGACGCGGGTGGAGCACCTTGGACACCCCGTGGCGGAAGGGTCTGGCGTGAAGAGCAATGACAACCGCCCCCAGATGGCTGAGCCGGAAGGCAGATCCCACAGGGTGGATTCAGACTCCATTCTGGTGCCGACCGGTAAGCTGTTCCTCCTCAGGACGACAGACCCCAGCGCTGGCACAGGTTCCAGACTGTGGGACATAGTCACCGTCTCGGACGCCCACACCTGGGCAGACTCAGGCGCCACAGTGTGAGCTCCCGGGGCAGGAGGGGGCCAGGAGGGCGTTCAGACACCCCAAGGTGCTCCATCTGCCCATCGGCGTTAAAATCAGAAAGAAAAACAGAAGATTCACTTCAGAAGGACCGGAGCCTCCCCCTGAAGTGTGGATTGTCCAAGAGTCACAATTGTAAATATAAAAGTAAGTGAATAAAAGCAAGGGACCTGGGAGCACAGCGTGGTCGCTTCGTACCTCATTCCCGCCTCCCTGCAGGGCCTCGCGCCGGGGGCATCACGACCCTCCTGCACAGAACAGAAAAGGTGGGCAGCTCCCCACCAGGTCAGACGTCGGTGCCTGGTCGACCTGGGGTTCAAACCGGGCTGTGCAAGGGGTGTAACCACTTAGAAAATGATGCATGTGACGGACTTGGAAACTAACTGGTCTTGGGTTTTATCAACACCAGATGCTCTTCAAACAGGAAATCCAATGGCATGTGGTGTATTACTCCGTAGAGTCACGGACACATTTGTTTCCCCAACGTGTTTGTTCGGTGATATCGCACCTGCTGCCCCTTCTCACCTTCGTGGGTTTGTGACACGATCTGCGAGTCTCACTCAGGAGGTCTGTGTGCTCTGGGTGCCAAGAGCAGGTCCAACCAGGGTGTCGCCCGGGGGCCTGGCCAAAACAGTGTTGGTATTTGAGGATGGGTCATAAATAAGAGGAGGACAAACAGGTTTCTGGGTCTGGGTGCTGCACCCCTGGCTGTAGGAATTCCCAGGGAAGACGAGCTCACTTCGTGGGTTCGTGACGACTGGCTACCATCCCCTCCGGCAGCCGAGCACGGTGCTGACAGGACCCGTCTCCCGGGGCAGCGCTGCGCGGCGTGTCCACGGCCTCCGTCCCTCCTCAGCACCCCCAGAAGGCCGGCGTGAAACAACAGGCACAGGTGGGCCCTCCGCAGAGGAATAATGGAGCCTCACTACCCTTACCTCCCTCTCAGAAAATGTTCGGAAGGACATTTCCGTTGATCTTGCTTCCACCGTGTGCGCGTGCGTGTGTGTGTGTGCGTGTGCGTGTGCATGTGCCCCCCGGGGTCGCTGTCTCTGTTTTGCAGGAGAACCAACTGCATTTCTCGAAGCCCGGGATTGGATGCAGCCCGCGGCCCCTCTTCCTGAGACCCCCATCGGGAGCCCGCGATGGCTCGGTCTCCGGAGCCCGGAGCACCGGCGGAGCCGTGGCCGACTTGTGTACCCCGTGTTCTCCGGCGTGGACGGGGGTGACTCCGGCTGTCCGTCTTCACGCCACATCCTCGGTCTCATCTGCCTCGTCCTTCTTCATCGTGTGCAGCGTTGGCGTCGCGAATCCCAGCCCGCCCTGAGCACCCCATTGTGTCCCCACATCTTCGCCTTCGATTCCCGGAGGCAGACGTCTCCTGACCCGGGGATCGCTCGCAAACCCTCCATCAGCCCTGGATTTTGAACTTTGTCATAAATGCTTACAGACCATTTTCATTACCAAAAACAAAACGCACACTTGGATTTCAAAATCCATTTGATTTTAAAGTGGAAACGTATATAAAGGACACGTTCCAGACAGACAGGACTCCACACCAAGTAGCCACGTTTTCTTGGGGGAAATGTCTCATTATGCAATAGGCCCTGACAACTAAGTAAGTTTTAATTGCATTCATCCGAGGGGTATTCGTGAATGACAAGCACAATGTGTATCCTTCTCAGGAAGGCGGCGCACCACTGTGGATTCATGCAGCCACGAATCACCAAAGCCGTGTTCATTCAAAAGGCGTATTTGTCCCGGGTGAATGCAGGTCCCACCACCAGCCGTACTGCAGCTCCGAGCCTCTGCGTTGATGCTGAATGAAACGGTGGATTGAGCTGTGGGGAATTTTTAAAAATACAGACTAAAGATTAAGCATGTCTCCAAAGCTGTTAAAAAAACAACAATAAAACCCACAAGTGAGCACCATTTTCCTGGACACCCCCAAACTGTGGTCCCAAAGTTTCCCCTCCCCAGCTGACAAATCTGACATCTGTTTGTTATAAAGTTTGTCATGTGTGTAGGATATTGTTTTTCTTCAAGTCTAATACCAGCAAGGCCTTGGATAGTCCCTGTTTTTAAAGTTGATTGGATTTCTTTTTCAATAATATGATGAATCAAAGAGTTCAAGATATCATCATAATACTTTCATGTAGGAATACATTTTGCTGCAAATCATAGAAAAACCTACCGTAGTGACTAAAAAACACATTTTGGTCAGGTGTTGGTTTGGGGTTCAGGGGTGGCAGTTCAGTGATAAGAGCAGGTGCACAAGCCCTTCTGTCTTTTCAATATCGATAGTGGTGACCTCATGGTCACAAGGTGGCTGCTGTCCCACCAGGCATCACATCTTTATGCCAGGCAAATGCAAAGAGATATGGGTTATTTTTTCTCCCTCCAGGAGGTTTTACCTTTATTTCAAGCAAGGAAATCCTGCTAGGAAGTTTGACCTCGCCAGCAAAGATGATGCAATGTGGCCAACTCTGCACCTCATCTGAGTCAGGAAATGTCACTGTTTTTGTGTGTTTGTCTGAATACTAACAGCAAACAAAGGTGAGCAGGACTGTGATGACTTGGAGTATTCAATCTGTTGCATCTCCCGTGTGTTCCGATTTCGGGACCTAAAAGGATACGGTGAGAGATTGCTCGGGATATTAAGGAAGACGAGGGGATTTCTGTGAATAATAATGAGCCTACGATACACAGCAGGAGTGTGGTGGAGCGCGGGGGGGGTTGAACCTGCTTTGAAAACCAATGACGCCGTGTGCAGAACAAACTTGGCTCTGTGGCCCTGGCCGGTTTGGCTCAGCGGTTGGAGCGTCGGCCTACGGTCCGGAGAGACCCGGGTTCGGTTCCCGCTAAGGGCACGTACCTCGGTTGCGGTTTGTCCCCGGCCCTGGTCAGTCGTGCGGGTGGCAGCCACTCGATGTGTCCCTTTCACGTCGATGTTTCTCTCTCTCTCCCTTCCTCTCTCTCCCTCCCACTCTATCTGTACAAAAAATGGAAAAATATCCTCGGGTGAGGATAAAAAAACAAACAAACAAACAAACTTGGCTCTGTGAGCTGTTCTCCACTGGGTGTCACCTTAAAACTGCTTAGGGGACTTTTCAGAAATAGGCCAGTGCCTGGTTGAGGGGTTCAGCTGGTGTGAGCGTCGTCCCATGTACCAAAGGTCGGGAGTTCGCCCTGACCAGTTTGGCTCAGCGGTTGGAGTGTCTGCCTGCAGTACAGAGAGACCCGGGTTCGGTTCCTGCCAAAGGTTGGGAGTTCGATTCCCAGTCAGGACACATGCCTAAGTTGTGGGTTTGATCCCCAGTCGGGGCATATCTGGGAGTCAATCAATCCATGTTTCTCTCTCCCTCCCTCCCTCCTTCCCCCGTGTCCCCACAGCACCGTGGACGGTCAATAAGTATTTGTTGAATAAGAATAATTTGTTGAATAAGAATAACTGCAAAAACACTACTTGGATTCTCGGATCAAACCACTGGAGGTTTTCTGAGTTAGCATTAATCAGTCCATCAACTTTAAATGTATCCGTCAGAGGTGGCGGCCCCCTGAACCACCGTCACCCCATCTGGTTTCTGCACCAGGAAGCGCGGGGCCCCGGAGCCTGGACGTCACGCCGCAGGCTCTCTCCGGCCACACCTCGAACCAGCAAACACCAGAAGATGAAGTCGCTCTGGGACGGTTCTCAGCCAACACGCGCTGGCTTCTAAGATTGCAGGTGCTTCTCCTCCCTCCCACGCCCGACCCCGCAGCAGGCGTGTTCATCAGTGACCCCGCAGAGGTGGGGGCCTCTCGACGGAGCTGTGTTCTCCTGCGCGGGTGGGCCTGCCGGACCGACCGGATGCGTCGCAGATGGTCCCTGTGCCACTTGCTCCGTCCGGATCGGTGTTAGTTTCCAAGGTTTCCGAGCAGCGGCCTCCTCTCCCCGCAGAATGACACCCCCTGTGTGACGGGGGGGGGGGGGCGCATCGAAAGCAGACGGCTAAGGTTTGTCTTTCTTTTGTTATAAAGTCTTCCTGGATCTTCCGCGAGACTGATTTCTTATGGTGCAAATTGAAGTCGCCCGTTTCTACCAGACAACGCAGGGCGAGAGAAGAAACCGGAAAAGCCAGCAAAAGGCGGGCGGGCGGCTCCCCTTCAACCTGCCGCGCGGCGGAGAAGCAGCCCCACCGCTCAGACGCGCGGCAGCAGGACCCTTCTCCGTCTCCGAGGTCTCGGGAGGATTTTGACAAGAAGTTTAATGACACGAAAGAGTAAGTGAGGTACGATACGCGGCGGTTTATTTTCTGAAAGAAATGGATGAGAAAGTCACTCGATGTGAGTCACTGTTCTCAACTCGTTCTTTCGAATCCATCGCACCTGCTCCTACAGCAGCGGCCGGGGGGCCCAGACCAGCCCCTAAAGAACGTCGAGGGGGGCGTCCCTGCGCCCTGGAGTGTGCGAGGCCGCCCCCACTGAGCATCACCCCACACCAACCAGCCTGTCCACACCGGCAGTACAACCATTCGTTCCAGATTCCTCATCACAGAACTTGGGATGTTCATCGGGACTAAACGTCCGTCTCTCCCCTGGTGTCTGTCTGGTCTCATCCACGGACGCCCGCTGTGGCCGACCGTGTCCCCGCGCTGGGATCGCTCTTTGCTCCGGGAGGGCTGAGCCTCCCTGACCACTTCCTGGCGGGGGAGGAGGGCCGAGCCGCGGCCCCGCCGTTCGCCTGTGTGTGATGATCCCGCACGCGCCGGGGGGATACCGCGCGTCCGTGGGAACGTGTTCCGAAAGGTAGGCGTTTCCACGGGCTGTCCAGGCTCCGGGCGTGGCTCAGTGGTCCCCGTGGACAGACTGTGGCCTCAGAACCGCTGTCGTCCGATTCGCTGCCACGGGCCAGCTCAGCCTCCCCGAGCCCTCGGGGGGACCCGCGTGAAGGCGGCGAGAGCAGGTCGGCAAACTGTTCCGAGGCTCTGAGATCCCGTGTGAGGAGAAACCCAGGAAACGAGACCTGCACATAGTAGGTTTGCAGGTTCAGTGCCCCCTTCAAAATGCAAACGTAGGAACCCTCACCCCAGTCCTTCAGAGACGACCTCACTGGAGAGAGGCCTCTGCAGGGCTGACGCGTCCGCCTGTGGTCACAGGGGGCGGGGGGCTGACCCTGAAGGACCTGTGCTCTCCTAGGACCGGAAATCCAGACACAGGTGCACGGACAGGAGAGGGGCTGGGGGCAGGGCCTCCCTCCGCCTCCGAAAGAGCCAGCCCGGACCCTGCCGGACCTCAGCCCCGGCCCCCAGCCTGGGAAGACGTCTGTGGCTGCTGCCGCCCGGAGCCCGGCAGACCCGGGTCTGTGGAACCATGTACTTCCCACTGTCACCACGGCCTCGGTCTGTGATCACGTCCAGGGCACCACGAGGAAACGGGCCAGAGCCCCAACCTGGGCTCTTGTCCATCCTGAGCTGTGGCCAGGAGACTTCACCACGACCCCCCCTTGGGGCCAGGCCTCCGACCGCGGGCCAGGGACGCGGCTGTCAGACCCGGGGGCCGTGAGGGAAGCCCTGGGATTCACAGGGAGCAGGGGGCACCCTGGTTTTGTCACGAAACCCACAGCACCTTGGGGACCCGTCTACATGAGCCGCCCGAACAGGAATCACAGCGGCGCCTTGGAGGACCCTCTGCGGCGCTGGCTGGACCGTGGACGGGGTGGCCACCTTCCCGTCACCCATCAGTTTCTAGTCTTCCTGGGGCGCCCTGGCCAGTGTGGCTCAGCGGTGGGAGCATCGGCCCGCGGACCACAGAGTCCCGGGTTCGGTTCCCGCCGAGGGCACCTCCGGTGCAGTTTGTCCCCGGCCCAGGTCAGGACCGTGTGGGTGACAACCACTCGAAGTGTCCCTCTCACATCGATGTTCCTCGCTCTCTCCTTCTCCCTCCCGCTCTGCCTGAAGATAAACGCAAACATGTCCTCGGGAGGATAAAAAAAATTGTTTTAAATAAATAGTCTTCCCGGGGTCTTGGCGTAATGACGCTGACCGCAGCCCTCTGCAGTGGTGTCCTCGCCTGGACGTGCAGACAAACCATCGCCTCAAGATTCTGACCTCGCCGAAGCCCCACTGTCCACTCCGGGTGGACCGAGGCCTGGTCAGAGCCCCGAGGTCAGAACCTTCAGGCCGTCCGATGCGGCTCCTGCCAGGCCTGGACCAAGGGTCTGTTTCCATGGCGATCTGTGTTTGCTTCCTGCAGCTGAAGGGCCCCCCCTTGGGTTCAGTTCCCCCGGTTTCCCAGCTGTGAATTGAAACTGTAAAAAATTACAAACTTACCCCGGCCGCTGTGGCTCAGGGGCTGAGCGTCGACCCTGCACCAGGAGGTCGCCGGTTCGATTCCCGGTCAGGGCCCAGGCCCAGGCTGTGGGCTGATCCCCAGTGGGGGGCGTGCAGGAGGCGGCCCGTCGATGTTCTCTCTCATCGATGTTTCCATCTCTCCCTCTCCCTTCCTCTCTCTCTCAAATCAATAAAAGAAAATTTTTTTAAAAAAAGAAAGAAAATAAGAACGTGCCCGACCCCAGCACGGCCCTGGGCAGCCTTCCCGGAGGACAGCGGAGGGTGTGACGAGCGCGTGAACTGTCAGCACAGCAGAGAATGTTCCACTGAAGAGCCACCTCTCCCAGCTCGGCGTGAAGGCGCCACTGCAGCTGGAAAGCGTGTGATTCGCAGCTCGGGACACCGCGCACCCATCACGCTGTGCCCGTCGCTGCGCCCCGATACCTGGGGGGACTCTCCACCTCCCCTGGTCAGCACCACCCGATGCCAGCAGCACCCCCCTCGGGAGCAGCCACGAATGTCTCCAGACGTTTCCAAAGGGGCCGAGCCCCCCGGGACCCGCTGCAGGCGGGACGCAGACCAAGGTGTCAGGAGGCGGACGGTCCGCCGGCTGCGGCTTCTTCAGCTGCGGGCGTGTTCCCGGAAGGAGACCCCTGCAGCCGCCGTCCAGGGAAGCGTCACCTCTCCGCAGGCGCGGGCCTGGCGCCCCGTGAAATGGCGACGTTCCCGGAGGATTTGACGCTCGTGCTCTGAAGCTGTTTGCTCTGAAACCTGCACCAGGCGGCGTCCATTCTGACCACCTCGCGCTCCCTCAGAAGTGGCTGTAGGGGGAGGACGGCACCTCTCCTGGTCCTTGAAGGACAGCCTGGCCCGTGTCGCACACGCGAGCCCAGCGCAGCTCGGCCCAGGTTCCTGGGGCTCCGGGTCCCCCCCATTCGGCTGCTACTGCCCCCCATGCCCACCCAGCCCCAGACCCGCACAGTCTGCTGACCCCTCATCGTCTCATCAACACCCCCAAATATCAGCACACACGGGGGGCGACATAGCAGCGCCTGCCGCCCGCCCAGACACCCCTGCTCCGCTCCGTGAACTCAGGTCGCACACCAGGCTCCGTCTCTCCCACAACCCCGGGCGGGGCGGCACCTCCTCGCTCCCCAGGTGAGGACGGAGCCCGAGAAGCTAAATGCTTGGAGTGTGGTGCCGGGAATGAGCCCCAGAGAGAACGCTACAACCCGGGTCACTTGTTCTTCAAGTTTTAGTATAAAAAACGCCAAACTGGGTCTCAGTGGACGGAGGCAGTGGCCCCGTGGGCCGCAGGCGGTGGTGTGGGGGGCACGTCTGTCCTTTGTCGGTCTGAGCGGCCCCTCCCAGGGGTGTGCTCTCCCCCCTTGGGAAGCGGGGTCTCGTGTCCCTCATTCGTCCTAACAGCAGGTCCTGTTGTCCGTGGGGGTCCTCGGCCTCGGAGAAGGTCTAGGTGACTTAGGAGGGCGTCAAACCACCGTTGAGGAAAACAGAGCGATCCCCAGAGAGGGGTCCTCACTGCTGCGGGGGGGGCGCCGGGCCCTTCCCTGGACTCACACCAAGGACAAACTGCCGAGTGACCGGCCCTCGGGGGAGGAGGGTCAGGGCCTCTGGGCCAAGGACGCTCCAGGAGCTGGTGTGGGTGGGATCCAGAAGGGTAGGTGGGGGGTGGGAGAGAATGTGGGCTGCCGGCCAGGTGTCGGGGCGCATGGAGGGGCAGAGACCGAGTCCGGCGTCACGGAGAACCTGGGACCCCAAGGCACAAAATCCCGGAGCCGAGGGTCCTGTGGACACCGTGTCGTCTGGCAACAAAGGAGCAGGCGTGAGCACGGCGGTGTCCGGGGGCGTCTTCGCCAGGGACCCCCCTAAGGGCCCGGCCTGCGGCTCAGACTGGAGCCAGAATGTGGTCGCCGGGCGCCCTCTGGTGGCCGCAGCGGGAGGTCCGTCAGGGAAGAGGAACAGTCGCTGGGGCTTCTGCTCTTGTAACAAAGGAGCCGACCTGTGGGGCCCGATGGATGCGGAAGAACAAGACCCGAGGTGTCGAGGGGTCGGTGGGGCTTGGAGGGGGCGCGGCTCTCTTCCTGCCCGGTCAGGCCCCGGCAGAGGGTGCACATTCGCGGGGTGTTTCCCAGGGACCCCACCAAGCAGAAGGCACCTGCAGCCCTGTCCAGCCCGCCGGCCGCCGGCTCGAGCCCCACGGACACTGCAGACATTTCCACTCGGACGACTCGGGTGGGTTCTCGCAGGAAGACGCCATCGCTGGTCTCTTCCCTGGTGGGTCCTTTCCCGCTGAGAGCACCCCGGGCCCGTCTGAGGTTCAGCAGGCGGGGCTGCCCCCAGCGTCTGCCCAGTTCAGCCTCCGCCCCAGGCACAGTGACCCTTGGCCGGGTCACCGCCTGCAGACGGCCCTCCCTCTGCCACCTCGTTCCTGAGCCCGGGGCTGTCCCTGCACGACGGCCGGCCTGGCGCCTACCTGTGGGCAGTGGGGTGCCCTCAGCCCCGGCTCCCTCCCCTCCGAGCTCTGTTCCTCCCGGCAGCTGCCCGTGTCCACCACGCTGTGGCTCAGGGTCACGTGGACAGGGCACAGCCTGGTCTCTGCAGAAATCCCACGGACGGAGCATGTCCTACATGTGCGCCCGAGATCTCCGGCCCGGTGCCGCGCGGAGCTTACCACGTGCAGAACTGACCGCGGAGGCGTCAGGGCAGGTCCCCCCTTCTCTTCGACTGTCAAATGAAAATCAACAGCAGCCACCAGTGTGAATGGATCGAAATCATACCCATTGTTCTGTGAGAACACATTCCCGGTGCCTCGGGTTTTAGTGGTTCGGACACACGTGCTGAGGTGACCAGGCTGAACACCTGGCGGATCCTGGTCTGGATCCTGTTGCGTGAGGTGCACAGCCCGTCACCTCCCCTCCCTGCGTGTCCCCGAGCAGGGCTCTCCCGGCAGGTCAGCCCCGTGCCCGACACCCCCCAGGTCTCCTCGGCCACGCACACCTCGGCCTCAGCTCTGGAGGCAGCTGTGCGGCCCCCCGCGCCCCTCCCTGGACAAGGGGAGTCCCTTCTGTTCTGCGTCGGCGACAGGAGCAGACCTGTGCAGGTCTCGGCAGCGGTGAGCCGTCGGCCTGCAGGTGAGCATCAGGGCCCAGCCGCTGTCACCTTCGCCCCTTGAGGTCCGTCTGTCTTCCTGACAGGACGGTGGCCCCGAGTCGGGGAGACTCCCCACTGATTCATGACCTGGTGCATAGCACAGCGATGATGTTCTGAGCACTGGCTCCCCATCACCTCCCGGAGGGAGCCCCAGGGAATGCTGTTCAGAGCAGGTGCCGGCCCAGGCGGCTGGTTCGAGAACTGCACCGACCCCTGGTGCCCTGCAGATGGCAGACTGTTCCGGCACGAAGGCCCTGGTCCCGGCTTGTGGGAGGCACGTGGTCGGCAGCTTCCGGAGCTCTTACCGAAACCGCTCTGTGTGCGAAGGGAAACCCGTCCGACGAGCGTCCATGCTCGCTGTTCGCAGGACTTCACGGCGGGTCTCGAAAGGGACCAGCATTCGAGGGTGATGATCACCGACGGAGCCGAGGCTTTGAGGTGCATTGGCCCAGGCGGCTTCTATGTGCCGAGCAGCCGCTGTGTCCGCTGCTACCTGTGAAGTCGAAGGCAAACCCGGTTCCAGCTCACTGGTCCGTCGCGCTTGCGCAGCCTTCCGCGTGGTCAGGAAGCTGGTCTCGACGGCCACGGGGCCGGGCTCCTCCTCCCCGTGCCGCTCAGGGTGACTCCTGGTCGTCCCCAGGCTCCTGGTGTCCGCGGGCCTGCATTCCTCCTCCACGGGACTCTGAGCACCGGGAATTTCACATCAGTTACAGGGGAGCCGTCTGCACAGCGGTGAGCGGAGCGGCGGCCCCGAGATGCGTCTGTGCCCTGATCCCCGGGACTGCGCAGGCAGGTCTCTGCCGTGGGAGGTGGGAGGTGGTGGCCCAGACCCAGCGAGCTGTCCTGAGCCCACGCAGGGCGTGCCGATCGGGGTGCGGCAGACACGGCGGAGAGGGTAGGGGCGCCCCACGCAGGGCACAGCCTCAGCTCGCGGGGCCGGCTCCAGACGTCCGTCCGTCCACCACCGTCGCTCCTCTGGGCTTCGCAGCAGATGGAGGCTGAGGCGCAAACAGGCCCCTTTGGACAACGCCCGAGTCCACGCCCTCTTCACTGGAGGAGTCTACATCCCGAGGTACTCTTGCCTTTGATTTAGAGAGAAGGGAAGGGAGAGGGAGAGAGAGAAACACCAATGAGAGACACCGACGGGCCGCCTCCTGCACGCCCCCCACCGGGAATCGAACCCGCGACCTCTCGGTGCACGGTCGACGCTCAACCACGGAGCCACACCGACGGGGTGAGTTCTCTCCCAGGGACGGCGTCATGAAATCGTGCTCTGACTGCGGTAACGGGAACAAATCTGTTTTAGGTCCATGAGGAGAAACAGACAGAAATGAGATTCTCCTCGGACACGCCCCGGGTGTGGGGAGTCTCTCAGCGGCCTTGAGGGGCGCAGTCCGGGCTGGAAGAACATACTGGGGTGTGCACTTGGCGTTTCTTAGAAGACAAGGTGGTTCTAGCTGAAGACACTCCCTTCGGGGTGCCCCCCTTCCCAGCTCCGCGGAGGCAGCCGCTCTGTCCCCGCAGGCCCACCAGTGTCGGGGCTCAGCTCCCGCTTAGGCCTGGATGCGGTTGAGGTGCCACCCGAGGGGACCCCACGGCGGAGGACAGCGGGGCCCACACAGACTTTGACGTGGGGGTTTCGGATAAAGTCTAAATCCACCACTCGGCAACCTGGTCGATGTGAGCACTCGAACCCAGCGCAGTGAGCGGGGCGGGGCCTGGAGCCTGGGGCGTGGGGTGTGGGGTGTGGGGTCGGGTGGTTCTGGGGAACAGGAAGCCACAGTCAGCGGTCGTAACATCACCCTGAAAACAACGATCTCCACTGCCCTGGAAGGCGGCTCCCTCCTCGGTGGAGGTGCAGACTCTGACCTCGGCCTCGACTGTCCCTCCGCTGACCCAGGACGGCACAGCCGCCCCCTCGCCAGGTGCGCGGAGGGCGAACAGGTTCGCGTGGTCACCTGTCACCTGCGTTCGCACCTCACACTTGACGACGGCCTCTGCTCTGGGCAGGTCCCCACAGGCCTCGCTCACCCGCCAGACGGCGCCTCCGAGGACGTGTCTGTGGACGGCTGCGCCCTGACCCACTGACCCAGTTCTCTCAGCAGGAGCTCGGGTGGGCCCCACCTTTAGCGTCGTGGTCGTGGGAACGTGATCTCTGAATCCAGCGCTTTGCACGTTTACGGAAACAGCAGTTTCTAACGTGATCGAGAACGAGGCCGCGGGGTCTAAGGCCGCACACACCGAAGGCTGTGGGCAGAGGCGTGTGCTCGGACTGCGCTGCCACGCGGTGACCCCCAGCGGACCGACGGGGGGCTCGTCGTCCCCGCCTTCGCCCGGGGCATCGCCGAGGGAAGCGCCCAAGGGCTGCGTCGCCCTGCGGGTCTGGCTCTGCCTCGGCCCTGGTTCTCCTGGGTGTACGTCCAGAGGTTGGTCCTTACAGGAGGGGCGCCGGCCCGGGAGGGGGGCCCAGGCCTGTCCGACCCCGGGTGAGCCTGTGCGGACCTGTCTGGGCCCTCGCGTCGCACGTTCTCTCTCTGTGCTTCTGTTTGCATCGTTTTAGTTGTTATCTTCGGTTTGCGATTCTTATTTTTGTTGTGTCCAGTCTGCCGTTAACCCTGTTCCACTTGTGCGTCGTGTCGAATGTGTGCTTTCCGGGTCGACGACGTTATAGATTCCAGGTGTCTGTAGAGTCCGATCTGGTCCTCGTGCCTCGGTCCGCCCTCCGCACACGCAGCTGCTCGGCCGTGCGGCTTGCGGTGGTGCGTGTTCCCGTCCACCCTCGGTGCGTGTCCCGCGTGTGTCCTGATCACCCCTCGCACATCGCGCACGGAGAGCCCCGAGCCGCGGGGACGTCCCCAAGCGCAGCCCCTTCCTGTGTCCTCCCAGCAAGGGGACACCTCGCTGGCTCACTGGGGACCAGAGGGCTGGGTTTGATCTGCGGTCAAGGAAAGTGATGTCATGCAAGGGACATAATTCTGACCTCGCGGGAAGGGGCCTGGCCCCTCTACCCAGGCAGAGAGATTCGAGAAGATGGAACCGCGGAAACACCCGTCCCGGCCGGGGCAGGACAGCCAGCGCCTTGTCGGCAGGACGGGCACAAACTGGAGCAGGGTGGGCCTCTGTCATCGGGCCACCGTGAGGACGCCGGTTCTCATGAAAGGTGACAGAGATTTGGGTGAGTCCGAGGAAGACGGCACATGCAGTCTGAGCTCCAGTTATTAGTACCATGTTTTAATCCTCACCTTTTCCATTGGTTTTCAGACAGAGTGGGAGGGAGAGACAGAGACATTGATGAGAGACACATCGCTCAGTTGCCTCCCTCACGACCCCGACCAGGGCCAGGGACCAGACCGCAACCCAGGTGCGAGCCAGCAGCCGGAAACGAACCCACGACTGGTCCGCGGGCCGACGCTCCGGCCGCGGAGCCACACCGACCCGGGCTCCACGGTTACTGTTGACACGCAGATGGATGAACATGCACTCGAGTCTGCGGGGGTTCCCGGGAGGACCCCTTTATTCCATCCTGCTGCTGTTCTTGCGAATGATGCCAGTTTTGCGATGGCCGGTGTAAGGCCAAGCTGAGGGGAGAGGGCACCCTTCAGGGCCTCGGGAGGCGTGGACTACGGTGAACATCAGACCAGCGGACACGAAAGAGGCGGAGAACCGGCTCAGCCACCAGCCCGGCCTCGGGCACCAGGGAGCCGCAGAGGGGCGGTGCCCACGGGTGTCGGGCTTCACGCGGGACGGTCTCCGGCCTGATGCAGAGGCACCTCCAGCAGCGAGCTCTCGGCACAGGAGCCTGACTGCAAGGCCGCCCTCTCCCCCGACCTTGGGGACCATTTCCTCCCGGGGGAGCCTCTCCTTCGCGTGGGGCACCCTGGACTCTGCGCAGCAGACCGGCTGCCACTTCAGGGAGTCGGACCCCAGGGCTGCCTGTCCACGTCCAGCCGCCTGGCCTTGGGCAGGTGACCTCGGAGACACGGGGCTCACTGTCGGAGAAGGGGGGCAGCGTCCAGCGTCTGAGCACGAGCCAGGGAATGTGGGCTGCCTGCTGACAGGTCACTCTTCAGAGGAGGAGACGTCGGTGACCCCTGACGGAGGATGCCATGCCGGTGAGGAGCCGGACCGCGGGCTGCCGTCGCCTTGGGGGTGCCGTCCGCCGCTCCCCTTCCTCTGCCTCAGGTTCACAGAGAGGTTCCCCTCTGCGGCCTCGACCGGATCAGAGCGTGTCCTCGGAGGGGCAGCACCTCCGCGCCGCCGTCTGTGAGGTGGGCTGAGAGGGAGGAAGCGGATGATTCTCCGTCTTTTTCTCCGGCACTTCTGCCTGCGGAACCTCCTTCACGCAGACCCAGGAGCCTTCTTCGTGTTTTCAGTCGCCCCGAGATCCCGGGGATTAAGACGAAGGGTCTCGGGCTCCGGGCCGCCCAGGCTCCCTCCAGCCGGGACACGCACACCGGACGCTCTGCACCCCTCGGGCTGGCTCTCACCCCCACGTGGGGACCCGGCTCCGACGCGTAGCTGGCGGGTCACGGTTCCGTCCGGGGTTTGGACGCACGACCCCGCCCTCACACTCCGCTGCGTCCCTCCGGAGGGAGGCCCAAGGGGGGCTTGGGGACTCCTCGGTTCTGATCTACCCCAGCGCCAGGAATCCAGGCTCCTCGACTCCTCCTCCAGACCATCGGCTCAGAGCTGCTCTTTAGACTAATCCAGTGCTCTGGACACACATCCCCAGGTCTACCCCAGCCAGCAAAGTCAGACTCCCAGGGGTCAGAGCAGAGGTCCGGATCTTGACCACAGTCATGAAGGGAAAATGGTGGGGAGCAGTGGGGGCCCTACCTGAGTCAGGGCCTGTCTGGCATGAAGGGAACTGGTCCCAGAAACACACGGTTGAGCGGCAGGCCTCAGGCACAGCTGGATCAAGGGCTCCGTGTCCTCGGGGGGAGGGCACCCCTCTGAGCTCTGTTGTCCTCTGCGCCCCTCTGCCGCCTGGGGCCCGGCCTCGGTGCGACTCTGCCCGCAGCTGGAGCCCCGCTGAGGTTCCTGTTCGTCGCTGCGTCTTCCCCACCAGGAGCCCTCAGAACCTGTCCCTCTGTCCACTCGGAGGCTGACTGACCGTCTTATCATGTCCGCTCTTCGTTTCAAAGGGACAGAAATGATCCTCAAGGCAGTGACGTGTACGTAAGACAAAGAGTTGTGGTCACTGGGTAAAAGAACGACCAATAAGGAAGAAAATGATCATAACTGCTGACATGTATGAACTCAAAACATATTAACGTATTTTCCGGCCAGAAGGTGTTCCGAAATATTCACGTGCAACCGCCGGGGGTGAGCCCACGGTCCCCATTTCAACCACAGAAACACGGGGCACGAAGTTCCCGGGCGTGTGGTCCCCGGGGGCCCCTCGGCCGCCCCCCGAGTCCCCACTGCACCCACACAGACGCCTGCTCCAAATTCTCGTCCTGTTTCCCGTTCTGTCGTTTTATGTGAAATTTGATAGATTATCTTCCAGGTGCTTTGTTTTCAAGTAAACAAGGGTTGTTGCCCGGAGCAGAAGCACACTCAGGACAGGGCGACGGGAAGACGGAGGAGCAGCCACCGGAGAGCGAGGGCCTGGCCGCTTCGCCCTGGGAGTCAGGACGAGGGGCCCTGAGGACAGGGTCAGGGCTGGTCTGGGCTGCGCCCGGCTCCTGGGGCCCCGCAGCTCAGGAGGCGCCTGCCTGGGGCTGAGGGCCGGGTGGGAGGAGTTGTCGCAGGTGATCAGGTGGTTTCACCCGGAACAGACGCAGGAGGGTGGGAGCGAAGCCGCTATCCCTGGATGGGGCGAAGGGTGCGTCCCAGGGAAGACGGGGGTTTTCTGCATCCAGAGCAGGAATTCCAGCCCCGATCCCAACCCCACAGCCGCCGTGATCCCGGCCGTGGTCCTCGTGGGAACAGACCGCAGCGCGAACCGGCCTGTCCTCGGCGGCGTGTTCCTTCCCCGCGCGCTCAGACACACGCACTTTCTGGGCCTCTCCGCCGTGTGGACACAGAAGCTGTGTGGACGAGGGGCCCTGCAGGGACACACCGCCGGCGCCCACAACCCCGCCAGCCTCCCCCTTCGCCCGGGACCCAGGGCTTCCGGGCCTTGACCGCGTGCCGCCCGCCGAGCCTGGAGCCGTGGGTGCCTGGGGCTGCAGCTAAGTTGGAGTTCAGCCCCTTCTGTTTGAATCGGCGCGAAACAGACTTTGAGAGATGGGTTCTGATGATGACGTTTCTGTGTGCGAATCCTCACCCGAGGGAATGTTCCCAGTGGTTTTCAGAGCACGTGGAAGGGAGGGAGGGAGAGAGAAACGTCGATGTGAGAGACTCGTCTACTGGTCGCCTCCTGCAGGGGCCCGACCTGGGGACCGAACCTGCAGCCCCGATGCTCCCCTGACCCGGAATCGACCCCGGGAGCCTGGGGTCCGGGCAGCGCGCTAACTGCTGAGCATCTGAAGGTTGGTCAGAGCATCCAGGCTGGGTCCGCGCCAGGGGCCACCTGTCGCCTCAGGAAGATGCCTTTGTCTCTGTGCCGGTCGATGGGGAAGGAGAGGAGCCACGTTTGGCGTGTGTCACGGGACCATGTCACTGCATCTTTCATCTAAAAGGCGAGAGGCAAGCCAGACTTCCCTGATTTTTACATGAAGAACACACACTTGGAATCACAGAATTTCTGTTGAACTCTCATTCAAAATCAAACCGCATCAGTGAGAGGGGGACACTACGTTTCCAGAGCACCAAGGTCCGGTGGGACTGTGACTTCGCTGAAGCTGACGTTTCCTCTTCCGTGGAGACGTGTCCCTGCAGGACGCCCCCTGCGCCTCCGCGTGCTCCTGCCTGGGGCCCTGGCGCAGGGGCCTGTCTGTGTACAGACGCCCCTGTGCCGTCCACGAAGCCCGGGGGGAGTGAGGCAGCTCAGACCCTGCGGAGCCGTGTCCCCCGCTCAGGTCCTCCTGCAGCCTCAGGTCCCAACGCAGACACCCTGTTGGGCTGTCCGAGCGGACGGGTCACCACCTCTCACCTCCCGCGGGCTGCACCGGACGCATGTCCTTGCGTGAGGACCGCGCTCTCCTCGCATGCTCTGCGGCAAACACGCCAAGGAAGACCCACCCGCGGGTGGGGGTCCGCTCACCTTCCCTCAGAGCTGCAGTGACTGACGCCAACTCGGCTCCAGACCCAGGCCGGGCACTTTCACCTCTGGGAAATGTCGCCCCCTGGCCCGGCCAGACCCCACCTCTGCCGCCAGGGGCAGGCGCCCTCCTCGGAACCTCGCCCCTTCTGCCCCAGGAGGAGAACGTTCAGAGCAAACGTCTTGGTCTCTCCAGCAGCTCCTCCGCTCCCCGTGCGGCAGAGCGTGGCGTCTGGAACGGGGCAGGGAAACCTCAGAGACAGAGCAGCGAGGCCCCGGGGTCGCAGACAGGGCTCCCTCGACCCAAACCGCAGCAAAGGCCCCGCACCGCTCTCGGATTTTAGTTAATGACCAGGCTCTGCCTCTCTGAGCCCTCTGGGTACCAGGACATTTTTCTGTAAATGAAAAAAATATATATTTTTTAAATATATGTTGTTCCCCGTGCCGCCAAAATATAATTTACTCTAAATTATGATACTTGGAGAGAAAACAAAGACAGGCCCTCAGACTTGGTTGTTTTCCTACGTGGTTTCGAAGACTTGTCGCTGAATTCAGACCCGGACGCCGAGATGCTGCGATGTGAGCGATGTCTCGGACCTCGGGGGGCTCTGCTAGGACTACAGAACTTGTTCCCGGAGCCCATGGGCGCCCCCGACGAAAAGCACGTGAAATCCAGGTGGTCTCACCCCGTAAACAAGAAGCAACAGCCGGGGACACGGAGGCGATGGCACCCGGTGGAGGTCGGAGGGAGAAGGAATTTCCTCCGGCTCTTGCCAGAAGAAGAAGAAGCTATTTTTATCTCCAAAGGAAGACATTTTTCTTCATGACACTGTTTCTCCCTGCGAACGGCAGCCTGTCTGCGTTGGGGGGATGGAGAGCTGGGTTGCCCCCCAACCTCACAGCTCAGCTTTGCTGTCTGACCGTCGGAGGCCTCGGCGCTGTGACGCGAACACAGAGACGGGTGTGTCCCCCACTCTCCCCTCCCAGAACCCCCGTGGCCGCCCATGACCCCACTTCCCCTGAGCCCCGACTGTCCCGCCCACAGACCCGTCCCGAGACAGCGTGCAGAGAAGTGGGAGCCGCAGCCTCCTGGGCCCTGGACGTGCCCCGGCCGCGGCCCGCGCACAGCGTTACTGGAAAATGGGGAAGAGCGGTTTCCAAAGGTGGGGGCGGGGGCGGGCCCCTCGCTGGTGGATGGGAAGCTGTGTGGGTGGAGAAGCCGGCAGGGCTCAGAGGGGCTCCTGGTCCGAGCCCAGCTCTGCCCTCGGCTCCTGACCCCTGTGACCACATGGGAGACAGAGGAACTGGGGGACGAGCATGGACCCAGAAACCCTGGCTCAGGGAGACCCGCCCCAGCAATAGGAGCAGAAGAGTGGCTGAGTTTTGGGGAGCACCTGGCACTGTGTGGGGTGCCCACTGTAGGGTTCACCACAATACCCCCAACTCAGCCCACATCCACTCTGTGTCTCCTGTGGGTTCAAAGGCTGCCGTCTACTTGTGCACCCCCAGCTCCTGCTGTGACATGTGGGGACTCCCCTGACCCACAAGAGGCGAGGGGCTGGACGGGGGTGTTGTTTCGGGAGGGGGGCTCTGTGCTCCCCGCCCTGCGGCCCCACGTCCCTGCTGAAGTGGAGAACCAGTAGTGTCAGCAACAAGAATCGGAAGCTCACACTCAGTCGGCTTATTCCTCCTTCTCGGGACGTTCTCGGGGTCTGCCGCCCAGGATGGAGGTGACCCCCCCCGAGATATCCAGCATCCAGTTCGCTCGACTCCGACACCCTTCCCGCGATTTCTCCGGCACCTGGTCCAAGGCGGCTCTGCCTAAGCCCAGGGTCCAGCTCGCGGGAAGGAGGCAGAAACGAGGTGCAGAACCAGGTTGCCTGGACGGAGGTGTCTCGGCAGAAACGCCCGCCGCTCCTGCCCCACAGCTGACAGCTGCCCACAGGCCTGGCCCAGGCACAGAAGCTTTGCTGGTATTTCTGACCCAAACCCCAGGACCTGCCAGAGATGAGCGAGGTTGAGCGAGGTGCTCGGAATGAGGGGGGAGAGTGCGTGGACCTGGGGAGCAGTCACGGTTCCCTGTGCCCACAGCCTTTCAGGAAAAGGCGGGAGACAAAAGGTCTTCTCAGAGACCACACACACACATGCACACAGATGCACACACAGAGATACATGCACACAGAGACATGTGTGCACGCAGACATATGTGTGCATGCACACCGACATGCATGCACACAAAGACACACAGATGCACAGACATGCACACACAGGGATACATGAACACAGAGATGTGTGTGCACACACAGAGACATGTGCACACATGCACAGACACGTGTGCACGCAGACATGTGTGTACATGCACACCGACATACATGCACACGCATAGACACAGACAGATGCACAGATACACGTGCACAGACATGCACACACAGAGATACATGCACACAGAGACATGTGTGCACACAGACATGTGTGTACATGCACACCGACATACATGCACACGCATAGACACAGACATGTATGCACACAGGCGCGTGCACACACATGTGCACGCGCACGTGCGCGCGCACACACGCACAAGACACATGCACACAGAGACACACATGCACACACAGAAACACACACACACAGACACACACACACCCCACAACCAGAGGCATCTATCTATAGCCCCTACGTGTTCCTTTTCTTTGCTGAACAGCAACAGACAGAGAACTGGTGAGGAAATTCCCCTTTGTCCGCTGTGGGTCAGACCCCACAGTCCGGCTCTCAAAGTCCCTTCTAGTGTTTATCCCAGGACGAGAGAGACTTCTCATTGTGTTGCCACGGAAACTACACGTGTGCTGCAATGTTCCATTGGAAAAAGTCCCTCCTCGCCCAAATTTTATCTTTAAAACGTTTGTCCAAAGAAATTTAAAAAAATGTTTTAAGTCTATCCAAAAGTAAATAAATGGACCTAAACTCATGTCATCGTGCCCTAAGTCTGTGCATGTGTGCCTGCATGACGGCGTGTACACACGTGCTCATGTGTGCGTGTTCACGCGTGCCCTGTGTGCACGTGTGGTGTGTGCTCGTGTGAGGACATGGCCCCTCCGCTGGGGGGAAGACAGCCGAGCTGCCAGGGCCCCCCGGGCCCCCACACCCTTGATCCGAGTGGCTTCACGGGCCCTCAGAGCAGCTGGCCCCCCCCTGCGGAACCCCGCACACACCATTTATTCTCAGAACTTTAAAGCTACCCCCTAGGGTTTTAATTCCACTGGAAACTTTTTAAGAAACTTCGCATTTAGAGCCAAGTTTCAAGATGACTCAGAGAAGGTCTTTATTTACCACTCACCAGGGGCCACCGCTTTCTTCCCTCAACCTCCGAGCTCGTCCCAGAAATCTCATTCCAAGACGGGTACAATCACTGCTCTCGAGGAAGCGAGGGAGGGGCGGCCAGGCGCACTAACCGCTGGCCCTCCCGGCCCTCCCTGCCATCCTCGGCACCTGTGTGAGCCCCGTCCCCTGTGAACACGTGAGACCAGGCTTCGTGGACCCTTTGTTCCTGGCCGGGGTTCAGCGCAGGAGAACGTCCCCCTTTTCTAGGTGACACCTGTGCCGTGTGCCGGGCCCTGGTCAGCGTGGGAGGAGGCCACCGGCCAGGTCGGGCGCCATGTGGACAGAGTGGGGTGTCCTGAGGGGACCCGTGCAGGTTTGAGCAGGACATGCTGGTCCCCGGGGCCAGGACCTGCGCCCCTTAGGATGGAGCAGATGCTGTGCTGGGCCCAGAGGGAGCTCAGCTTCCCGTCCGCGAAGGGACCTGACGGCTGCTCCGCGGCACCGGCTCCGGCACCTGCCCCGGCCCCTCCTGTCCCACCAGAGCTCAGCACCACGACAGCCCTTCTGCGCTTGTTTGCTGCGACCCGGAGCCCAGGGCAGGTGGGCCGGAGCTGGTGTTGAACACACACGAGATGGCAGAACAGAGGGATGTGTGCGGAGCCCCATGTGGACGGGCCCGCAGGGGCCTCCACGCAGCCAGTTACCCCGAGGCCTCCCTGCCCCACAGAGGGGCTGGTCACCGCTGCAGTGACCTCACTGCCTCCTCCCCCCAGGGTGTCTTCCGTGTGCACCCTGGTCACAGCAGAGGCCCACAGGCCAAGGGGCGCGGCTCTGGGCAGCACCTCGGCGGCTCCCCGTCGGCAGCGAGGGGAAGGGAAAGCCGCACCTGGTTGGCCCTGGCCTGGAAGGGGTCCTGAGGTCCCCCCCCCCCCACCAGGTCCCTGCAGCCTCACCGCAGGCCGGCGGCCCCTGGCTCACTCAGCACCAGAGGGAGCCTTCAGGGGGTGTTGGGCGCGCACTGGACACGTTGGTGACCAGCACAAGGGTCCCTCCCAATGGGAGGGGCCGCTCACGGAGCAGGAGGCTCCGGGTCCGAGCCGGATGCTGGTGGAGGTCCAGGTGTCTTCCGTCACTCGGGTGGCGAGGGCAGCCGTGTCCGCGTCTGTCCTGTCTGTGCATCTCGCCCGTCTGTGTCCTCGGCACCGTCTCGGCACCGCCGCTGCTGTGTGCGCCGCTGCACCGGGGAGCTGAGCGTGTTCGTGAAACAGCAGACACACGCGGTCACACAGAACCCTCTCCAGTCGGAAGGTCTTTGCAAACACCTTACCCAGATCTCTTTGTTTCATACGAGCTGCATCAGAAAAGTGGAAATGATTTGCCTGAAATCAAGGTATTGGAACCCAGTCTGGGGCCCCTAACCTGTGACAGCTCCCTCTCAGCCCCTGGAGACGAGTCCCAACCCTTCCCACTGGGAACTGCCCACAGAGGGAGTGCAGCCGCCGCCCCTCTGCCCCAGCGCCCCATGAGGGGGCACCCGCCTCCCCACCCCGCCCCCCACCCCCACCCCAGGCAGCTGGATTCCCAGAAGCTTCCGGAACTCTGAGTCACCGCCCTGCACTGGGCCCCGGCCGCCCCCTCCCCGCTGACCGCTGACACGTAGCTCCTGACGCCCTGGCTTGGGAACCCTGACCACACGGCATCAGACCCAGGCTCTTGGAGTCAGTGGGGCAGGAGCCCTTCCTCCCGGAGACCAGGGAGCATGCAGACAGACAGACGGCCCACTTGGGCAGCCTAAACACCCTGCATTTCTCAGATAATGAGCATTCGCGACGCTGCCAGACGATGCTGGGGGTCAGCTGTGTCTGGGTGACCTCACCTCGCCCTAGTGCCCGCGGGCTTGGCTGGGAGACGTCACGCGGAACAGTTGTTGCCAGAGACCCAGCAGAGGCTCTCGAAATCCCGAGCTCGATGGGGGCCCTCGGTCTCCCCCCTGGAGACTGTCACCTCCCCCACCGTGGGCTCCCTGCCCCCTGCCTGCACCCACACTCACACTCACACTCACACTCACACTCACACTCACACTCAGCAACACACTCATGCTGGTAACATATGGACACAACGCACAAGCACACACACAGCTCACAATCCACAAACATGCGCACTCGGCCTCACACTAGTGCACACACACAAATACACACTCAGACACACACACTCACACTCATCACTCACACACACTCAATGGTCTTTTCAAACTTCTGCCAACAAATCCATGCATCTCATTTCCTGTCTCCAGAGGTGGTCTCTCCCGGGCTGTGGAGGGCGGTGACCTGGAGGGTGGAGGGCACTGTGGGAACCAGGGGCGGAGCCCTGAGGGCAGCTGTGCGGAGCCGGGTGGCCCTGTCACGGACGGAGCTGGGCGCTGGGTCCGGGGGCCACCCGGGTCTCCCCTTCGGTCCCCGCGCGGCTCCCAGGCTCCCCCTCCGTGCACTCGTGGGGAAGGAGGAGGAGAGAAGGACCTGCACCAACGTCCTGGGGGACCCCCAGCACTCCGGAAGTGGAAGGTGACATGGGGGAGTCTGGCAGGCTCCTGCGCGAGGGCGGGTGGCAGGCACGTCCCCCAGCTGCCCCCTCGCCCCCGGGACATCCTGTGCTGAGGGGCGAGAGCGCGCAGGCTGGGGTGGCGCACAGAGCAGCCTGTGTTATTTTCAGACCGTCCATGTGATGTGATTCATCCCGAAGGCATTTCTCAGCCCGAGGATCTGAAACCGTCGCCAGGACTTAGTCGGAGAGCACGTGACGGGTCTGGAGACAACCGTGCGGATGGGACTGTGCCTCTCTGCCTTCGGCCTCTGGCCCGCGGGGCCCCTGGAGGCGGCCTGGGCCCCCGGCCGCGCTCCGCTCAGGGACCCGGACCTCGGCGTCCGGATCCGTGGGCCCAGGTGAGACTCGCGGAGATGAATTCTGTGCGAACATCTGAGAGTCATCATTTCTGTGCGTGTGCGAGTGTTTGGAGGAAAGTCGACCAGAGGATCAAAAACAAGATTAAACCACATCTGTTTAGGTTTAAGGGACACTGTTTGCAGTTCAAAGTTGTTTCCTTTCGTATGAAATCCGGGCCCAGCTGGTTTTTATCGGAGCTCGGCCTTTATCAGAGGAGTGTTTTCACTGGCCGGCCGGTGTTATTTCTAGACGTGGAGCTGGTTGGGGAGGGTGGAGGGAAGAAAACACTTTCTTCGTGTCTGTTTCCAGAGGAGAACTGAGCAGGATTTCGTTAGTCTAAACAGAAACATTGTATCCACTGTACGTCCTGAGGCCTGACTTACCCCCGAGCCGATGAGACGATCGCCATCGGTCCGGGGAGAAGCGTCGGGCGGACCGCAGGGCGGACAGGTGGCCGGTGCGGGCTGGGCCGTCCGAGGGGGCCGCCTGTCCGCCCGCGAATCTTCCAGGCAGCAGGGGCCCTGGAGGTTCGCCCCTCGTGTGCTTCCGTGGGGCCTCTGAGTGTGATGCAGCCCCCTCTGCTCCAAAGCCCTGTGGTGCGGACACGTGAGGGCCCCCTCGCCCTCTGGGTTCAGCAGGAGGAATCTCGACCTCGACGGGGAAAAGCCAGGGAGAATCGAAGACGCTGGCTGACACCCGGCTGCCCTGGGTGAGACGGTCTCCACTCCCCAGTCCACAGCCGCAGCTCGGGGACATTAGCATTTTTAATTCTTTTTTAAAGAACTTGACTGGTTTTAGGGAGAGAAAGGGAGAGGGAGAGAGAGAGACATCGATCGTGACCTCTGGTACGCGACCTGACGGCAGTCGAACCCGGCACCGCTGCTGTATGGGAGCCTTTCCAGCCAGCGAGCCAGGGCCAGCGGCCGGGACGAGCGGGTCGTGTGACTGAAAGACGACCTTCGCCCTCACGCTGACCACCAGCTCTGCCACACGCGGGGTCCTGTTCTCTTACAACTTTATTTTATTTTTTGTTTTTTGTATTTATTGTCAGAACGGGAGGAAGAGAGAGAGAAACATCGATTTGGGAGAGACACATCGACTGGTCGCCACCTGCACGACCCCAACCGGGGCCGGCGACAAACTGCAGCCGAGGTCGTGCCCTTAGCGGGACCGAACCGGGCCTCTCTGGTCCACGGCCCACGCTCTGGCCCTGAGCCAAGCCGGCCAGGGCTGGGTTCCCCTCCTCACGCGGTGGCTTCGATCCGTGTGCGGTGTCCGTCCGAGGAGGACCTGGCTCCCTGGGGCTGGGCGGCCACACGGACGCAGCCCACAGAGAAGGTGGTCTCACCTTCCGGAAACACTTGGTGGATATTTGTGAGCTAATCGGGCAGCGTTGGTGCAGACAGGGGCGGGCTGACCGCGAGTTGACGGTCAGACCAGGGGTTTATTCCATTGTTCTCACTACTCCGAGTTCTTCCATAACAAAAATGTTTAAACCATTTAAAAAATGAGTATAAAACAGCCCCCCTCACCCCACCCACACCCCTCGTCCGCCTGTCTGTCTGACATGCCCCTGATCTGCTCCCAGAGTCAGTCTGCACCACCCCCCCCCCGCAGAGCACAGCTCCTGGGGCGGCACCTGGGGGGAAGCCGTGGTCTCAGTGAGCACAGGAGTCGGGGGGTCGGGTGCAGGCTTCCAGCCCGGCCCCCAGGTTCCCAGCAGACACCTGGGGCAAGCCCCCTAGTTACTGACCTTGTCTCATGACCACACACGTGGTTTCTCTCCTTCGGGGATGTTTGAGCCTCGAACAGAAACACCTGCGAGGGGCCGGTCAGAGGCCTGGTCGCTGACGGGCTGTGGACACACTGACCTCGCTTAGCCCTCCCCCCGCTGTGTGCATCCGGGACGTGGTTGACATTTACACTCTAATCATTCCGACCATTTGCAAAGAGTGAGCAAGGAAAGGAAACTGTCTTCGCTTAACAAGAGACCAGAACGCAGAACCTCGGTCGGCGGCTTCGCGGTCCTGACGCCCTGTGACTTGCTGGCTGATTCTCCCACACGGAGCAGACCCAGCTCGTGGATCCTCAAGACGAAATAGGAACGACTGAAACCCACAGAAATGCGGACCCCGACTTCGCAGGGATCCCAAGTGCGTCTGAGATGCTGAGCTGTTCCGGCCGATGGCGCCTGGGGGCCCGATTTCCCTCGGATGGTGGTTCCGGGGCACAGCAGTCCACACGCAGCACGTCGTTAACGCTTACGAGCGTCATGAAAGTACACGGAGCAGAGACCTCCGGCCGGAGACACGTCACCTCTGCAGACAGAGGCCGGTCACGTCCCTCCGGGCAGCTGGGAAAACCACCAGGGGGGGCGGCACCTGGTCGAGAATGTGCCTCCGTGTCCCTTTGACGTCGGGAACAGTATTTAGAAACCCACAGAGTGTGGGTGTCGAGAAATGGGGTCTTCTCCCCAGTCAGGTCCCGAAGCCCGGTGGTGAAGGCAGTGACCTGGACACACTGCGCTGGTGGCCGACCAGCAGGTGGCAGCCCGCCCTCCGTCCTGCCCCCAAGGTCCCTCACGGTCCTCACGCACCCCAACACGTTGGCTGTGTGGCCTTTCTTTGACGATACACCCTTTAAAGGAACCTGTTAGCAGTGTACCCCTTAAATCCCAGGGGCCAACAGGGCCTGAGCAGTGTGGGGGACGGGGCCACCCACAGCCTGTCCATCCCTTTCTTCAGTGGTGGGTGAGGTCTCTGCGGCTGAGTGTGGGAAATGTCTCCTCCCCATCTTCCTGCACCCCCCAACGCAGACTCTCCCGAGGACCCCGCAGGCACAGGGGGTCTGCTCCGCCCCCCACCCCGCCGCCACTCAGGCTCACGGAGCCCACACGGGGGGTTGTTTTGTACCTAAAGACGAGATCACTGGCGTTGAGAGGTGCCCGGCAGGACCGTCGGCCGGGGGTGGGCAGAGGCGGGACTCGGAGGTGCTGACTGCGCCCCACTGTGCACCAGGCGCGAGAAACGAGCAGCGTCCTCCTCGGGTCACACTCAGCTGTGCCGCTGGACAGGGCCGTCTACAGCTATTTTAAAGTAAGATTAAAAATTCGGGTTCTGCCCTGGCTGGTTGGCTCAGAGGTTAGAGCAGAACAAAGAGTCGCAGGTTCGGTTCCGGTCAAGGGCAGGTGCCTCGGCTGTGGTTGGTCCCTGGTCAGGTCGTGTGGGAGGCGGCCAGTCGCTGTGTCTCTCACATCAGTGTGTCTCCCTCCCATTCTAGCTGAAGGTAAGTGGAAAATATCCGCAGGTGAGGATTAAAAAAATTATTTTTAATTAAAAAATAAACCGGCTGGTATGGCTCAGTGGTTGAGTGTCAACCCTGCACCAAGAGGTCGTGGGTTCGATTCCCGGTCAGGGCACATGCCCAGGGTGTGGGCCTGATCCCCAGTGGGGGGCGTGCAGGAGGCGGCCAGTCGATGTTCTCTCTCATCGATGTTTCTGTCTCTCCCTTCCCCTCTCTCTAAAATCATTAAAGAATAAAATATTTAAAAATAAAAATAAATGGCCCTGGCTGGTTTTGCTCAGTGGTTAGAGCGTCGGCCTGCGCTCCAGAGAGACCCGGGTTCGGTTCCCGCTAAGGGCATGTACCTCAGTTGCAGTTTGTCCCCGGCCCTGGTTGGTCATGCGGGTGGCAGCCACTCGATGTGTCCCTTTCACGTCGATGTTTCTCTCTCTCTCTTCTTCTCTCTCCCTCCCGCTCTAGCTGAACAAAAAACAGAAAACTGTCCTCGGGTGAGGATTAAAAAAATAAATAAAAATTTAAAAAATAAAAATAAATAAAAGTCCAGGTCCTCATGTGCCAGGCCCCTCTCAAGGGCTCGGCAGCACATGACCCCGTCCCGGACAGTGAGGTGGAGACAGATGCTCCGCTGGGTGGACGGGCCTGAACCCTGAGCCGTCGGCCAAGCGCCATCGGCACCACACGCAGTCGGGGGGCGGGGCATCTCGGGTATGGACAGAAGCAGGATGAGGTAGCAGAAGCCTCACACATAGGCCGACCCTCGGGAGTCTGAGGACTACAGGGCGGGGTCCCCGAGGAGACGTGAGGTCTCGGCAGCCCTGTGGTGAGGAAGGTGACAGGGGAGGGAGCTGGGGACAGGGTCACCCACAGCCCCTCGGCCTTTGCGGCCGACTGCCTCTCAGGAGGAAGAGCCATCCTGACCCCTCTTGTGGATCCGAGCGGGGCAGAGGGTCCTGACCGACTGTTCCCACAGCTGCATAGAGTGGAAGGTGAAACCCACCCCGTCCAGCCCCCGCTGCGCCCCTGAAACCAGGCCGCTCTGCTCACAGGCACCTGGGCAGGGAGCCCGGCGGCCAGGTCAGCGAGAGCCTGCCGTCCCGTCGGCCACAGACACGCCCCACGAGGACAGCGATGCCCCTGCGGCCCCGGCTTTGACCCGACGTCCAGCCCTGTGGCTCCGTTCCGTCGACGGCCAGTGTGACTTCAGCCGTGCGGGGAACGGCTTGGGCGGAGGGAGGAGACGCAGAGACACTTGACTCCACCCACGGCTCGTGCAGAAGGGACTTGGACGAGGACGACGCACAGATGAATCTGAGTCACTCCGACTGCGTCTCAGAAAATGTGCGGACTTAACATTTCAGAGGATGAGGTTTGGCAGAAATACGTTGGGGTTTCAGCCCCGGGAGGGTGGGGAACCAGGAGGTGTTGCTGATTTGCAGCTGGGGGAGGGCGGGGTTCGGGGGGGGGCCGGTGCGGGGGGGGGGCGGTGCGGGGCTCAGTGGTGGCCAATGTCTCAACCTGGGTCTTTCGCAATCCCGGGTGGGGGAGGGGAGGCTCTGCTCTCGTCCGGTTTCATTTAACTGGTCGGAGATGGTCAGCTCTGCTGTCTGTTTCCATCCCGAAAGCTTGGCCAAGCTCTTCACATTCCTGGCCCGGAGGACGCTCCCAAGACACTTCCGGTTGCCAAGGGGATCCAGAGACGCCCCGGGGCCCAGAGCAGCCCAGCAGCCCCTGTCCCTCCCGGGTGGCCAGTGACACAGGGACATCACCTCACACTTTCCCTGCCCTCACCCCGCGGGGGGCTGGGGGGCTGGCACCAGGTCAGCTCCCAGCCCTGCTCCGGTGGTGCCAGCAGGGCCCGGGGTGAAGGCGGGGGGCTTCCCTGCGCAGCTCCAGCCTGGCCCTGGGACACAGCCCTCGACTCCTCTGGCCTCAGCATCTGGTCTGTATTGTGAGGTCCCGACATGCCTACAGGGCCGTGTGGTACCCCTGACTGTGGGCTGTGCCAGCGCGGAGCGGGGCACACAGGAGCCCTGTCCAGGTGGCAGGGGCTGAAGGGAAGCACCCCCCCGGGATTCATGTCGTTTCTTTAAGAGTGAATCGGGTGTCTGCCCGGCTGTGTTTGGTAAAAACACTCACCGGAGGTCAACCTCCTGACCGTCCGTACTGCGCACAGGCCTGTGCCTGGGGCACCGTGCAGGTGGCCGGCCGACCTGCGTGACTGAACCCCCACAAAGCAGAATGGTGACCCCACCCCTCTTCTGACCCCCACTCATGACTCCTCATGAGGTGATGTCACCAGCGTTGTCCTTGGTGAGGGGCATGTCCCTGAGCAGTGTCCTCAGGCTCCCTCCTCCAGGCTGATGTCTCCCTGTCCGTCCACAGCACCCCCTGTCCGTCCACAGCACCCCCTGTCTGTCGACAACAACCCCCGTCTGTCCCGCACGCACCCCCTAGCCATCTCCATCCCTTGAGGTCTGCAGTCCGCTGTGAGTTGAGGTCCGGATCTGCCATGAGAGGGGCCTGGGCCCCCGCATCTAGTAGGGGCCACGCACCCCGATGCCCCTCTCAGCACCGAGCAGGCTCAGGGAGGCCTGTCCCCTCTGACTTCACGGCTGGAATCGTCCATCAGACCCTCGCGCAACCTGATTCCACCTCAGCCCACCCGGGTGACCGCAGGGCAGGGACGCGTCCTTGGGGTCCGTGGTTTCCCCGAGGGTGCCCGGCCCCCTGTGGGTGCAGGGCCTCCCTGTCTTCAGGGTCCCTGCCCCCGGAGAAGGAAGAGCTGCCGTGGCTGTCGGTGTCCTGCCCTCGCGCGGACGCCCCACACCCGGCCCCCGGCCGCGCGGCTCCCTGTCCCAGGAGTCTCCCCTCCACTCCGGGCTGGCGCAGGCTGATCAGGGGGAGAACGCTGTCGGCACGGCTGACGGGGGTCCCCAGATCCGAGGTCTGGGCGAGTCCTCTGGGCACCCGCCCCGCCCGCCCCGCCCGGCAGCGAGCTGTGCCCAGCGGAGGGGAAGAAACAACAGCTGTCTGGTTAAGAGGAGACTTTTCCCTTTGCACTGACTTTGAAAAGTACAATGAACTCCTCACGCAGCCAAACGGGAGGGTGGACGCGGATCGCGTGGCTGCCGCTCAGTGTGGAAGGTGCCCTCGGAGGTCGGCGTGGGTGACACGGGGTCCCCTCGGGCTGGGGGCAGGGACCTCAAGGTCGAATGCCCCCAGGGGTCAGACAGGTCCAGTCCTTGAGGAAGCGAGTGAATAGAATGCGTTTCTCAGGGCTCACTCCCTGCAGGGCCGCCTGTCCTAGGTGCTTCCATTCTGCTCGAGAAGCCAGGCCTTTTCGTTAAACCTTCTAGACCTCGAATGTTGGCGAGTGACGTGATCAGGGCCTCGGGGTGCTGGGCCTCGGGGTGCAGGGCCTCGGGGTGCAGGGCCTCGGGGTGCAGGGCCTCGGGGTGCAGGGCCTCGGGGTACAGGGCCTCGGGGTGCAGGGCCTCGGGGTGCAGGGCCTCGGGGTGCAGGGCCTCGAGGTGCAGGGCCTCAGGGTGCAGGGCCTCGGGGCGCCTACGACGGAGGTCCAGGCAGAACGGCAGGCGCTGGGTGGCAACGCTTCCTCCATCTTGGTCACGAAGGGCTGGGCACGTGCACCGAGCTGGGCACGGCCTGTGTGTGGCCGTCACCGAAAGGCTGTAGTGCCCTGGCGGGGACTTCACACGGAGGACGGTTCTTCAACATTGTCTCGGGCAACCTCCCCCGGCCAGACGATGCCCGTCTGTGGGCTGCCAAGGGGGCGTCACCCCGCGAGCTCGGCTAGAGAACTTGGACGGGGAGGAGTACGCGGACTTCGCTGCTGTGTGGACAGGACAGGAGGCTGGGCCCCCGCGGGAGCCGGTCTATTTCCAGGGCTCGGCCTTGGTCCCAGCGCCCCCGCGCCCAGGCGCTCGGCCTGACCTTCTGGGCCCCGAGACAGCCGGTGTTCGTCCCCCTTCCCGGTGCCTCCCGGGCCCGGGATCAGGGTGTCCAGTTCTGGCTTCCCCGCGGCCCCAGGTGGAATCCAGGTCTCGTGTTTCCTTCCACCGAGCGAGAGGGGCACCTGCAACCTGAGCTGTGGGGAGGATGTGGGTCACGCCGGGAGCGGAAAATAGTCCGGCTTTGAAGTCAGGCTCAGGGCCCAAACACCGGCGTGACACCCACCAGCTGAGAATGTGCCCGCGCCGAGGTCTGCGTTCCCCTCCGAGGGGCCGGACGGCATTCCTGTCCCCGCAGCTGTGAGACACCAGATGCCAGGCAGAGCTCACAGTTAATCCAGGAATGTTGCCGATTCTGACAGGGGGCTGGGAAGGCCTGAGCCGAGCTTCCTGCCCAGCCCTGCGCCCGGCCACGCGGGGACCAGAGGGCAGAGGCCCCTCCCGCCGTCCGGAGCTCCCCCCAGGGCGACAGGAGCAGGCACTGGAGGCACAGACGGTGCTCACTTTGCACGAGGTTCCTTCAAGCTCCTGGTGGCCTAGCGACCAGGTCCCCGTGGTGACCTCCACACAGGGAGCCTGGGCCCCCCTCGGGGTGATCTGCAGGGGTCTGGGGAGTCTCACAGGGCCCGGCCGTGGGGCTCAGCGGACTGAGCGTCGTCCCGTGGGCTGAGCGGTCCAGGTTGGGGTCCGGGTCAGGGCTCACGCCCAGGTCGTGGGCTCCATCCCCAGTGGGGGGCGTGCAGAGGCGGCTGACTGGTGTTTCTCTCCTTCCCTCTCTCTCAAAATCAAACATATTTATAAAACATATTTAAAAAGAGTTATGTGCTTCTTGCTGGGCTGTGTCTCCTCCCCACTCAGTCCCACCAAACTTGCTGGTTCGTTTCACCCAAACATCTGATTCCACGAATAGCGTAACGATGTCGTGTTTCAAGTCCATGAATAAACACAATAATAAAAAGCACATGACCCGCCAAGAATGTGTCCGCGCAGTTCTGCGTTACCCGGAGGAAGGAACTGTCCCTCTGGGGAGGCCCTGCGTCCGCCATCCAGAGGTGTGGAGGGAGGGCGGCTGCAGCCTCTGGGTTCCCTCCGGCCGCGCACGGGGGGGACGGATGGTTTTGGAGCAGAGGCCAGGGCCAGTCCGCGGGGTCTGCAGAGTGTAGCCGGGTGCCTTCTCCCGGCTCCAAGCAGAGCACAGGCCTTGGGCTTGAGCACAGCCTGGGGACCGGCCGGCCCTGCGTGGGGACACGGGCCGTGCTCACAGCGGGCTGGGCCCTCGTCCACGGGGCAGATCCTGGGGTCCTGGGAGAGCGAGTGACCAGCCAAGCTTTGCGCTGTCCCAGCTCTATGGGCAGAATAAAAGGTGTCTGAGCCATGAAAAACCTGAGAACATGCGGGCTTCGCGCGACCCCCTGCCGGCCAGGACGACGGGCAGCGGGTCAGGGGGACACTGCCTCCCGGGGGCCCCCAGGTTCCGGCTCTGCCTGCCTGAGGGGGCGCTGCTGGGGCAGAGCGAGCAGGGTCTCGTTCCACGTTCGCTCGGCGCCCCGGGTCTGCGTGGACAACACGAGTCACGGCTCGGGTGCTACAGTCAGGTTGGCTTCGCTCGGAGACGCGGGCGGCGCGGCCTGAGGGGGCACAGGGGAGCGGTGATGCAGGCGTCCAGCTCAGGGGACGGGAGCGGCCGCTGCGGTTTCCATGGAGAGGTTCTCGGGACACAGCGCGCGGTCTCCCTGTGGCCTGGGCTGCTTCCCTCCACAGGAGCAGGCCCGCGGGGCACCCAGAGGCCCACACGCCCCGCAGCCCCCCTGCTGGCCCAGGAGGCGCGACCGTGTCCCCTCCTCTGTGAGTTCAACTGTCAGATTCTTCTCGTGAGCCCAGCAGCACCTGCTCCCAGAGGGAGGGAGACGGAAACATCGATGACAGAACATCGACGGGCTGCCTCCCGCACGCCCCCGCTGGGGATCGGCCCACCACCTGGGCCTGTGCCCTGACCGGGAATCGAACTGACGACCTTACAGAGAACACGAGTGGATGAATCGAATGTAAACGTGTATCTACGTAGCATCCAACCACCACGCACTGTGTTCACTGGATACCTGCCGGGCACGGAACCCCAGCAGCCGGGCCGAGCACGCGCCATCAGCGCGGTTGGTGTCCTCGGCCACGCGGCCACCCTCTCCGTCACGGGGGGGGGGGGGGCTCACAGCAGGACGCCCGAGTCCTGCGTGGTAAGGGCTGACGGTTGTGAGGACGTCCGCCGCGCCGGGAGGGAGCTTCTGTCGTCAGGGGGACAAGGAAGAGCCGGGACGTGTGACCCCAGAGCAGAGCTGGGGAGACAGCGGAGGGGCTGCACCCCACCAGGCAGGTCTGGGGTGCGTGGCGGGCTCTGTGGCGCTCTGAGCTCGTCACCCGTTCAGAACTCACGTTCCCGTCTGTGCAGATGGCGCCTCACACACAGGACCGTTGGCCGAGTTCAACGCGATGACGAGCAGCGACCGCGAGGCCATCGCCCGGCGTGAGGACCTGTCTGTCCTCACCCCTCTGTCCCCTCAGACACCTTGTGCCGCGGGGTCCTGGGTGCACACACACCTCAGCTGGTCGCACGTTGACAACCCCGTGACGCGCCACCTGTGTGCCAGGCTCTCTTCATGGGTCAACTCACGGCACCCCGACAGTGGCCCCGAAGGCAGGTCCGTCCTCGTCCCCGTCTTTCTGCGAAGGAGGCAGAGCAGCTCCTGGTGGTTGGTCCCGGAACTGGCTCTCCTCCCCCTGCAACACCTCAGACAAGCTGATGGGGGGAGTGCGGGGACCCCAAGTCCCAGATGCTTGTTGTCAAAATAAGAGATGATACCTGTGCATCCATGTTCCACTGGGATGGATCTTCTGTGTCACCAAGAGCACCTGCAGCTGGTGATTCCACACAACCAACCCCCTGCTCAGTCCTGACAAGGCCTCACCTTCTCAGAGCGCACCTGCGCCCCGCACCTGTGCCCCCCACCTGCACTCCTCACCGGCGCCCCTCACCTGCACCCCGCACCTGCACCCCTCACCTGCACCCCTCACCTGCGCCCCTCACCTGCGCCCCGCACCGGCGCCCCTCACCTGCACCCCTCACCTGCCCTGCCCAGCGTCAGTGCACAACCCCTCCCAGCGTGGTGACTGGCGGGAAAGGCTGGACGGACACTGTCCTGCGTCTCCACACCGCTCAGATGCCCGGTCCTGGGAGCAGAAAGGCATGTCCAGTGTGTCCGTGACCCTGTCCCTCCGTGAAGCACAGTCCAGGCCGAAGGAAACACCTTCTGTTCCCCGAGAGGCCCAAAGAAGAGGCAGGTCAGAGGCGAGGAGCACTCCTTCCCGAAGCTGCAGACCTCAGGGCCTCCAAGGGCCAGTCCCCCCGACGCTGCTGGGTCGCACCGGGCGGGGCTTGCTGGCGTCTGCGGGGCGGTCTGTGGGCTGTCATCGTCCACAGCTGCAGTCCCAGGGCAGGTTTGGACAGGAAGGCGCAAACCGTGAAGCGTGGCGGGCGCAGAGCCGGGTCGTGGACGCCGTCCCCCGTGCTGCGCGCCGGTCACCGACCCCCTGCCCTCGGCCACTCTCTGCAAGTCCAGCCGGTCGTCTGTGCTCCCTGGAGGCCCATCAGAGGGTGTCTGTCCGGGGCCACTTCATAACAAGTTTGGTTGTGAATTTCATTACGTTTTATAGTCTGACGTGTGTTTATAGCAAGAACTCTTTCCCCTTGTGGGATGACATTTGTTTTTATAAAATAAAAATTAAATCAAAACCTAAGCTTACAAAGGTTTAAAAAAATGTGTGTGAAAAACAAGAGGCAGAAAATGCACATCAGCTAAACCGACAGGAACTGAGCCCGCGTCACGGGTCCGTGGGGGGCTCAGGGGCTGTTTGGCGTGTGAGACTCGTGGGGGCCACATGGAGCCGGGCTTGGGGAGCCGGGTGTGGGGAGCCGGGCGGGCAGCCACGGGCACTGGCCGGGGTCAGACGCACGGATGTCACCCTGGCAGCGGGGAGCAGGCGTCCTTCCTCCACCACAGGAACCATGGGGCCCAGTTGCGTCTCGGGGGGACCCAACCTGGATTTTCGGCTTCTCGGGGTGATGTGGGCACCAGCAGATACCGTGTTGACCTCTGTGTGCCCCGCTCCAGGACCTCCGGCCCCAAACCGAATGAGGTGGAGAACGAGGCATCTGTGGGCTGAGCCTCTGGCCGGACGGCTGCTCGGACGGAGGGTCAGGGAGAAGCGTGGACAGGCCCGTGGACAGGCCCGTGGACAGGCCCGTGGCCTGTTCCTAGCAGATGACTTATGGCCACTAAAACGTGAATCTCGTAGTTTCATGTTACAACGGGTTTTCTTCTGTTCGTTACCACTGTTTGAACATTTTGAAACTGCCCTTGGCTCACAGGTTGTACGAAACCAGGCAGTGAGCTGGATTTGGTGACCCTGATTCCGCCCAAAGCAGGACCCGGCTCGGCTCAGGTTCCCCCGGCGCCTCCGCCCGGTGACGACCTCTCCAGTCTGGACCGAAACAGGTCCGAGGCTACAACGCAGCAACTGCTCTCGAAGCCGGTCAGAGAAAGACAAGTCCCGTCTGACTCCCGTCCTCGGCGGGAGCGAACGGACCAGCTGAACACCAAGCAACAGAGACAGACCCTGGACGGACAGCAGGCCGCTCCGCCTGGGGGTGCCGGGGTGGGGGGTGGGGGGATGAGAGCAGAGAAGAAGAGAACTCAGTCGAGGACACCAGCGTGGTGACTGCGGGGACGGGGGTGCAAGAGAGTCGGGGTTGGACGGTGACAGGGAAAAGCGAAATACTCGTAACAATCTCGACCTAAATGACAATCTTTGTGGGAATCAGCCATTGTTTTCATTTTGACCCTTTGAAAGGGCCGATGATAACCTTTGTTTCCTGACTAGATGTTTGGCAAGATCCATTTCTCTCTGCCTGGGGTCCAAAGCCTCAGTTTGCACATTTAAAATATGGTTGTTACTTAAGATCAAGTGGTGTCCAATCTATTGTTCCGCTAATGCCCACTCTGCACCCCTCCCGGGTGGGGTGTCTCCCCTCTCCCTCCTCCTCTGTGGTCTCAGGTTTCCCGGGGACCCATCTGTCCCGTGGAGGAAGGACCACGTTCTCCCCACAGCTTCAGAGGAATCCAGGGTTTCCACCGGCCCTGCAGGCAATTTGGGCCTCTCACTGAGCACAGCTGGCCAGGTATCTGCCCATCTTGGGGGCCCCGGGGGCCTAGCTTTGACAGGCAGCCCCGAGCAGGTCACCCAGCTGACCACAGACCCAGCCCTAAGCAGCTCTGGGCCACCAGCCCGCTCCCCGCGAGCAAGGAACAGACACGGAGCTGTGCGCCGAGCCGGTAACAGGCAGACAGCTCACAGTGCAGACAGAGCCGGCCACGTCTCCAAGCCAGACCCCCTGCACCGGCCACGTCTCCAAGCTGGAACCCCTCCACCAGCCACGTCTCCAAGCCCGACCCCCTCCACCGGCCACGTCTCCAAGCCCGACCCCCTGCACCGGCCACGTCTCCAAGCCCGACCCCCTGCACCGGCCACGTCTCCAAGCCAGACCCCCTCCACCGGCCACGTCTCCAAGCCAGACCCCCTCCACCGGCCACGTCTCCAAGCCCGACCCCCTCCACCGGCCACGTCTCCAAGCCCGACCCCCTGCACCGGCCACGTCTCCAAGCCAGACCCCCTCCACCGGCCACGTCTCCAAGCCCGACACCCTCCACCGGCCACGTCTCCAAGCCAGACCCCCTGCACCGGCCACGTCTCCAAGCCAGACCCCCTCCACCGGCCACGTCTCCAAATCAGGAAAAGAAGGAAGTTTGCCCCAAGCGTCTCCGGGGGCAGACGGCCCATCCGTGAAGTCTCGCATCCCGATTCCAGAGCTCAGTCGGAGGCTGGTGTTCTCGGGGGAGTCGCTCCTGAGCCCCGACGCTATGGTGCTCCTGGCTAATGAGTGAGCCCCCCCCCCATGCCCACGCACTTGGCTCCCTCGGCTGCCCGTCCCGCTTGGAACAACTGTCGACGTATTTGTTTTCCTTTCTCTTCGTTTTTACTCCCAACAGAGCTTGGCACGTTGTGAGGAGAAGTCTCGTTTTGTTTATCTTGAAAGTGGATTTGAGAGAAAGATCATGTTTCCGCTGAGTGGAAGAGAGAGGTTGTAAAGGGAGGGAGGATGTCAACGTCGGCAGCACAGAACGATCCCAGCGCGTCGGGGCCCCGAGGAAAGCCTGGCGGACCAGGTTCCGGGGAGCTGCGCTGTCCGGGCGTTTTGAGACCAGGTCTGCACGTTCCAGCCTCCACACCACCTGCCTCGTGTCCCTGAACCACGTCGCAGACCTGGATCTGGGCTGGTTCCCGGCCCCCAATGGTGCTGCATCGGCCACAGGGACTGACCTCGCGGAGGTCGCTTTGGGGAGAGAAGACGGCTGATTCCGGGGACACGCTTCTCCTTGTGGCCGGCAGTTTGAGGGGGGAGCTTCCTTATCAGACCAGTTTGTGTGTCTCCCCGTCTGACCTTCAAAAATTAAAATTATTGAAAAAACAGTTCCAAAACCTCAGCATTTTGCCTGTAGAAGGCTCAGAGTGGACTTTCTGAAAGTCCTCCAGGTCCTTCTAGACAAAGAGAAACAGGGAGCATCCGCCCCCGGGAGGCTCCCAGGAGCAGAGCGGATGGAGCCCTGGAGCCGGCCCCCGAGTGAGACCACCTTCATCACCACGAACGCTGGACCACGTGTGCTGGACCACGTGTGCTGGGCCACGTGCACTGGACCACGTGCGCTGGGCCACGTGCGCCGAGTTCCTGTGGAACCCAACAGCCGCGTGAAAGTGGTGACTCACTGGCAGGAAACACTGGGCACCCATCAGAGGAGACTGCTTCTCACACCTGGCTTTCCCCTCACCTGTCCTGTGAAGAACCACCAGAACGCAGACGAGGCCGGCCGCCTGCTGGCCCCGCCCCGCCTGAGTGAGTGGAGGGAAGAGCGGCCCCTGGCGGCCCGCTGGTCCTGCTGCGGGGGCACGTGCAGCTGGTGTGCGGTCCCCTCACCAAGGGCACCGGGGGGCCTTCCCCTGGGTGGGGCTCCTCGTTCACGCGCACACACGCAGGACTGCCGAGCCGGCCGTCTGCGCTGTGTGTTCCGGTCCACACAGATAGTATGTTTGGGCGTGAAGGACACTTTCCTGGAGGCTTCCGAGCACCGTCAGAGCGATGGGAACTTTTGTGAAATTACGTCCCATTCTGCACTTTGTCCGAGAATGTCCCGGGGTTCTGTCCAGGGAGGGACGCCGCGTCCTTCCGTCCACGTGGTTTGCTCTGCAGACGCTCGTGGCATCTCTGCCCCCCGGCAGCAGGCGGCCGGGGTGACCGCACAGGTGACCGAGCCCGCCTGTCCCTCTGCTGCTGACGGGCCCCTCACAGCCCCGCCCAGGCGAGCCGACGGTGAGAGCTGTTCTCAGAGCGACGGACACGTTCAGGTGCGTTTCCTCCATCACGCGGGCTCGCTCAGCCTCCAGCACGGCCCAGGCCCAGGCCCAGGCCTCTCTCCAGGGTCTTCAGTAGGATGGTGAAGGCCGGTGGAGTTTAAAACGGACACACTTCAAAGTGATAGAGGCCTGGAAACACTGTGTCCTTTTTAAAAAACAACCGTGTAATTATTTTATTTATGTTTTGCATTGAACGTTGTTTTGTGTTGGTTTCCGGCGTCCAGAGAGGGTCAGACAATCGTGCTCCTTACAAACAGTCCCCCCGATGTTTCCGTACCTGCCGGCACCACACCCAGCTGTTCGGCTGCACCAACATCCCCAGGACCCTGCACCTGCCCCTCCTGGACCGTTCTGGCTACGTGGGCCCTGTGCTGGCCTTCCCGGAGTCCTCCCTGCTCCCCCTCTGTCCTCCCTGCCCCCCCTCCCTCCTCCCTCTTCCCCCTCCCTGCTGCCCCTCCCCCGATCCTGCTCCCTGGGACCCTCCCCCCCTCTCTCTGCCCTAATTCATTCCCGCTCCTCCTCACACCCCGCTCAGTCCTACTCCCCTAAATTAGCCCAGTCCCCACTCTGGGTGCCACGGGACCCCTCCTCGGCCTGGAACTCGTCACGCCCGCCACCCGCACATTCTCCCTACGTGGCGTCGATCGGCGTGGTGCCCCCCACACTGGGGCACAGATCTGTCCGTAGGCTCCCGACCCCGCCAGGGCCCAACACTGGGAAACAGGCAGCAACTCGTTAGGGACTGAGTTTTGTGTGTCCCCCAAATCCACCTGCTGGAACTGCTGCCCAGCAGGATGGTATCTGGTGGCGAGTCCACTGGGCAATGATGAGGTTGGATAAGTCATGAGGGGGGACCCGTGACGGGATTAGGGTTCTCCCCAGAGTGGAGAAGCGGCCAGAGCCCCCTCCCTCTGCGTCGGCCATGGGGGCAGGGGGTAGCTTCTGTGGGCCTGGACGAGGGCTCTCCCCGCAAGCTGCAAGCCGTCACCGGGACTCGGACTCCAGCCTCCAGACTGGGATGGGTGCTGTGTGAGCCGCCCGCAGGCCGATGGACAGATGGACAAACGTGTCAGAGGGGAAGAAAGAGGATCAAGTCTCCTGAAGGGAAGACCCGTGAGTGTAACGACGGAGCCACTGGGACAGTTTCAGACCAGTGACCAGCGGCAGAGCCTGGGTCGATGTTTCCAGCACCAGAATGGACAGAGAGTCCTTCCGGGACACAGCGACGGGCAGCTGGCCGGGTGCCGTCCCACAGTCCGCATGGACCCACCTTCTCCGAGGGGGCTGCACAGGGTTAGGCAAGTGTGTGCGTGAGCTCGGACAAGGACCCCGCCGTCGACACCCTCACAGCGGCCGTCCGCGGGTAGACATCCGGACGGTCGCTCTTCCCTCTCGCGCCCGTGTTTCCTCATCCCCACGGTGGGTGGCGCCCCGCAGGCTCTGTTTGCGGCAGGCCCAGCACCTCCAGTGTTGTCCAGGAGAGTCCGCTTGAGCCCTGATCACCGGTGAAGCTGAGCCTGCAGTTTCCAGGGACAGAAAGAGGACACTCAGCTCAGAGGGCCCAGCGCTCCTGCGGCACGGCCTCGTCCAGGGCCCAGCGTCTCCTCCGTCACCACACAGCCCGTCCAGGGCCCAGCGTCTCCTCCGTCACCACACGGCCCGTCCAGGGCCCAGCGTCTCCTCTGTCACCACACGGCCCGTCCAGGGCCCAGGGCGTCTCCTCCGTCACCACACGGCCCGTCCAGGGCCCAGGGTCTCCTCCGTCACCACACGGCCTCTCGGGGACCCTGGGCCCGGCCGCGACCGCAGCCTCTGAGTCTCATCAGTGTCCAGGCTCCTCCTCCTCCTCCTCGTGAGGGCCTGTCCACGTTCTCGCCCTGCAGCGGCCGTCACTGCCCAGTGAGGCACCGTCTCCGCAGGAAACGCTCTCAAACCAGCCGCTGAGAAGACAATTCCACCCACTGTTACAGGGGAGCAGTCACATCTGAAGCGATTCATCTACAGATGGAAACACTCGTGTGCAAAGCGCCTCTCCCCACAGAGCACCCCGTCTGCCCGCGGGGGGCGCGTCACGGGCCCGCAGAGCAGAGACGTCTGGATGGAGAGCAGACGTGGCCGATGGGGTCCGGTCCAACTGCGGCTGGTCTCCGGGAACCTCGTCCAGGTTGTGTGGTCGAGTTGTCAGTGTTCCCATCACGCGTGTTCCCTGAGCTGGGAGAACCCTGCCGAGCCCCTGCCTGGCAGAGTTTTGGGGAGAAACTTGGCACAAACAGAAATGAACACACCCACCCGGGCCCCTTAGAGATGGAACATCCCAGCAGCCGAGGGGAAACCACAGATCTGGGCGGCTGAGCAGACGCCAGGAAGGGGGCAGGATGGCCACGTTCTGAAGCAAATCCCCCAATTCCCCAGTTCCCACCCGAGCTCCTTGTGAGCGGACGTCAGAAGTACTTTCCTTCTCATAACGAACGAGAGGTCACGTTGGTTCATTTCAGCACCAGCTCTTGTAACCGCTGTGCCGGGAGCCGGAGCCCCAGTGACTGTCTCATTAGGTCCCCCGTGACCTCATCTCCACGGCACAGAGGGGCTCCCGTCACCTTCACAGAAAAACTGTGAACTGGGGTTCGCGCCCCCACAGGAAGTGGGGGGGCTTCTGAAGCATCCTGCTCCCCACAAGTGTAAATCTTCTCGGCCTCCCGTCAGCACACGAGGAGAGAGAATCACGTGACGTCCCTGGAACAGACATTTGCAAACAGTTTCCTGTTGTTTGGGCCAAGATATGCATATATGTCAAGACCCTGTTAGTGAGAGTTAAACACCTGTGTTCCCAAGTGGTCGAGGAGGAGACCCCGTGCGTTGCAGCCCCTGGAGAAGGGCTAGAGCAACTCCAGGGCCGCGTGAACGGGGATGGTGCTGGGCGGCTCCGCGGTCCGGGTCCGAGGAGTCCACGTCGTCGCACACACATCCGGGAGACTGGACTCGGAGCCAAGGGCACAGAATGTAATTTTCCTAAACAAGTTACTGGAAAACTTATGCTCTATTCTCTCCTTTCTTAACTCTATCAGCTCAGAATGTCTAACTGACCTCGTGCGTCAGCATCTGCAGTTACACACAGACGGGAGACCGCACACTCTGCTTTTCAGGACACTGCTCGTGCTCCCCAGAAACGTTCTTCCGGGGCAGGCTCACCTGAGCTTGTCTTCGTATGGAAATTGTTCGCAATTCGGCAAAAACCCCACAGGTATGACGACCGTGGTGAGCACGTCTGCTTCTACGTTTCGAGCACAAAGTCAAGAATGAGGTGGAAGGACTCTGCTCTAACCCAAAGCCTGGTGTCCAGCCTGAGCAGCATCTCCTGCAGACGTGAACCGTGGAATCTTCCTCCTGCCCTGGCCGGTGCCTGAGTTATTTCCACCTGTTCATACGGCATCAGAGATCAGACACGTGTGGGGCTTCTCTGGGAGCCCTACTTCCTGCATCTCTTCAGCAGGAAGTTCTGCCCTTGGTCCAATTTGAGTCCAGTCTCGACTCCTTTGTCCAGTTGCCGACAGACCTTCCTGTAGCCTCTTCTCCAGCATCGTCCTGCCCAGGCGAATGCACCCTGTCGCCCGCTACAGCCCTGCTCTCGGGGTTCACGACGTCATGGTCACAGCCAGCCGGCCGCCTGCGTGCCCACCAGCACAGTGGACACTGTGTTCCCGGGATCTCCACGGGCAGGGGTCCCCGAGAGAGTCACACAGGCCAGAGGAGCGGATGAGGGAACATGGTGGAGCCGTTTTAAGTGACACAGGAGAGGACCTTCTTTCCTGCCCCACCGTCAGGGCCGACCCTTCCCCGGACGAGATGAGATGTGTCCCCGCCCTCCAGGTGCTGCCCAGGGGCGGGGAGGCCAGCACGGTGCCACGTGCCGTGGCGGGAGCCGCGCTCTGTGGACACGAGACGGGGCTTGGCTGAGATGAGAACACTGAGCCCTGGGAAACACCCCCAGGGAGCAGGTAGTTCCCACGCGGACGCTCGGGGTGATTCCCGGGGGGACCGCCGTGGGCTGTACCGTGAGAGCAAAGTGGGAGGATGAGGAGGAGGGCGCGGCCCTGCAGGCGTGAGGGGAGGCTCAGGGAGGGCGGGACCGTGAGAGGGGGGCCGGGTCCCTGTGCGCCCAGCTGCCCTGCAGCTTCTCCGTGGGACGCGTCCCAGGAAACTCAACCTCAGCCTCCCAGGTGCAGGGCGGGTGCGGCGGGGCGGCTCCCCGTCTCCCCGTCTCCCCCTCCCTGAGCTCCGTCCACCTCGAGAAAATATCACTTTGCAGAGGCTCAGACAACAAGTCTCTCACTGGTGACTCATGTTCGTCTTGGCAACCTCGCCGTCCACAGATACTTCCTTCCTGTCACCCCCTGGAAACACGGCCCCGCCTCCCTCCGCCAAGCCTCCCCCTCAGTGAACGTCTGCTTCTGGGGTGTCTCGCTGGAGCTCAGCTCCCCCCCTAAATGCCGGCCGGCTGGCATCCTTGGGCCGCTGGGTGCGAAGCCCGGAATGAGATGCTCAGTCACCACCAAGCGGATTTTAGTTTTAGCTTTTCCCAGCCTCCAGTGCAGGGGCGAGGCCGGCAGCACCCGGAGCAAACAGGGTGCTGGGTGCCATCAGCTTGGCTTTCATTTGCACCTCCTTTTGGTGAACCCCCAGGTCAAGGCATCTTCCACTTCGCATAACAAACGTTCCCCTTGGGGGTTCGTCTCCTGGCACCTTCCTCCGGGAAGGGGGACTTTCTGCACCATCTTCTTCAAACCTGCAGAGGCCGCCGCACCAGCCACCTGCCCTGGGACGTCCTCACGAACACCAGAGGCTGGCGGCCACGGAACCTGGCCGCCACGGAGCCTGCCACGGAACCTGGCCGCCACGGAGACCTCGCCTCGCGTCCTTCACCACAGGCCTTGTCTAGGCCTCATGTGACCAGTGAAGGTCCTCTGCTCATTCCGTAGCACAGAGGTGTTTAAGGACAATATTTAAAGGTACAATGACGCGTGACTACAACGCCTCGAAATACCCCGTGTGGTCTTCCGTCCAGCTCCCGCTGCCAGGGGTGCGTGGGCTCCCCACACGCACAGAACCCATTGCGGCCGACCCTCCATGTGGGCCCCCCACCCTCCGGGCTCAGGGTTCGTGGGGCACGGAGTTGGCGTTTATCAGACAGAGGCCGGTCTGAAACAGCGCGACGTGGATTTCAGCCGCATCAAGGCCACTGCTCTGCTTTGAAACACACGCAGTAAAAAATTAATTAAACCCCAAAGTGTTGACAGGTTGCAGTTGGCACACTGACTGCTCTCTGAAGCACCCAACAGTTGTGTTAATTCCGTGGTTTAAATCGGTTTTCTGTTTTGTTGACTAAAAATGCTTTTATTGAAACCACGTCTTTGCTCAAATTAAGGAGAATTTCAAAGTGGGAGATCTAGAAATAAGAAATAAATGTGTTGCTCTCTCGTGGGAATAACGTGAACAGATTTGGAGGCAGCACACATGTAAGGAAATCATTGTGTCCGTCACTTCTCTTTAAGGAGCTGCTCCGTCAACGTCGTCACGCTCTTTGTGTTTAGTGCACGTATTTGCGTCACTGAGTTTATATTTATAACGACTCTTACCGCAGTTCCCACTTAATTACATCTATTTGGAAAAACTTAGTTACTAGCTACGCATTTGTCTAAATGCGGGCCTAATCTGCACTGCAGTTTCCGTCGTTGTACGTGGTTAGGATGAGTCTGCGAGTACTCGGGTCGCATCTCACATCCCTGCGAGAGTCTAAGGACAGTTGTTCAGCCAGAAGATCTGTTTGACTCTGGTTTGACCTACTTTAATCTCAGACAAGGTGCAGGGACAGTGACCCCACGTACACACGGCTTCGCCTGGATTTCCCGGACTGTAGGTGGGACCACGTCTCTTTACGGTCCCTCCCCTGCGCACTTGAGAGCACCCCGCAGACATGACACCCCTTCACCCCTAAGTCGAGATCTTCTTCTACAACCACGTCAGGGTCATGACAGAAAATTGACGTCGACAGTAAATGCCATCCAGTCTCCAGAACCGACACAGACCCCCCTTGTCCTGCCCGTGACTTCCCTGGGAAAGAAAGTCGGGGTCACGGCCGCCGCGGCCGCCATGCGGGGGACCCCACAGGCCCTCTGTTGTTTGCTGTCCTTATGCACTGACGTCTTTGAGGAGCAAAGGTCAGTCTTATTGCAAAACCCCAAGCTTCTCAGGATGTGCTCGTGCGTTGGTCGCGGGCAGAGTGGGGGGCACTGTCTCGCCCCGGCCCCCAGCGTCCCCATGGCGAGTGCCCCTTGCGCTGAGGTGAAGAGGGCACTGCAGACCTTCATTCTGTGTGACGACGGCTGTCGTCTGTGTCCAGGGGGTGGTGCCAGGACCCCCAGGACACAGACTCCCTGACACAGGGGGGCCTGCACCCCACTGTGTTCCGTGGGTCCCTGTGGGCTTGATTGGGGAAAGTCGAGTGTTGCCTTGTGGAGTTGTCTGGGATTCTTAAGAAATACTTCCTGTCCCCAAGTCGTTGAGGCCACAGGTGAGAAGCCCGGATGCAGGGCGTGTTCTGTGGCGCCCGGGGGCCCGTTGCTGCGCCAGGCGGTGACGCCCGGCCCCATCCCCTCTGCCTCTCCCTGTGTGCTCTCTCCCCGTGTGCTCTCTCCCCGTGTGCCCTCCTGTGGGCTCTCCTGCTCCTTCCCTGACTGACCCCCTCTACGGAGGACCCCGGGCTCCTGTCCACGCGGCAGGTGAAAGTCGGTGGTCCCCGGGCCGCGGGGTGGCCGTGTCACTGGGCACGCCTGTCTGCTGTGCCACTGAAGGCCCAGGCTCCTCTGTTCCTTGGTTCTGTTCTTGTTCAGCCTCCTCCCTGACGGCAGCCCGTGGGCCTTGGTTCCCTTCAGGGGAAAACGGTGTCGTGGAAGCAGGATCGGTTGCCCGTGACTGCCGGGGCTTCTCCCTCTTCTCACCCCACAGAGCTGGAGAGTAAGAGTGTGCAAGGCCACGTGTGTGCACAGGTGAGTGCACCTCCGCTCCGCTCCGCTCCTGTCTGTCTGTGACTGTGCCCCAGACACGCAGACGGCGCGAGTGTGGGCAGCCCCAGTGGGTCGCCTCGGCTCACAGTTCGCAGGACATCTGACCCTAACGCCGCCCCTGAGTCCCCCTCGGCTCGGGGTCACACAGATCGTGGCTTCGGAATTGCTGGCCCCCGGCTGGGGGGGTGAGCTCCACTGGGCAGAGGTAGGTCTGTTAATAATTTCTGTATTCACCCTGGGGGCGGATAGTCCAAATACAATGTTCAAAAATACACTTTTGAGGATTCTCTCTCTTTATACACACACTCACTCACACTCACACATACTCACGCACACCCTCTCACACACACACTCACACACCCTCACTCACATGCACACACTCACACATACTCACACACACACTCACACACACACACCCTCACTCACATGCACACACTCACACATACACACACACACTCACACTCACACACACACTCACACACACCCTCACACACTCTCACTCACACACTCACACACTCTCACACCCTCACACATACACACCCTCACACACACACACTCACACACACACACCCTCACACACACACACTCACACACACACACCCTCACACACTCACACACTCACACACACTCACACACACACCCTCACACACACACACACTCTCACACACACCCTCACACACACACACTCACACACACACACACTCACACACACACACACACCCTCACACACTCTCACACGCACACACACACACCCTCACACACACACTCACACACTCACACACACTCACACACACACCCTCACACACACACACCCTCACACACACACACTCACACACTCACACACACTCACACACACACCCTCACACACACACACTCACACACACACTCACACACACACTCACACACACACTCACACACTCACACACACTCACACACACACACACACTCACACACTCACACATACACCCTCACACACACACACCCTCACACACTCACACACACTCACACACTCACACACACACTCACACTCACACACACCCTCACACACTCTCACACGCACACACACTATGGTTGCAAACGTGTTCTCTGGGAAGCCAGACTGTGGGGTATGTTGGGTGCAGGATTTCCCCATTTAGGGTCTGGACGACTTCCCCACCCCCACAACCCTCAGCTTATAAGACAGAATCTTTGAAATTAATAAAATGCTCTGCGTTACAGAACTGAGGCTACACACATGCTACTCGTAAGTGTTTTCATCAGCTTCTGGGGCCAGGGAAACCCTCCTGGTCTGTGAGCTCAGAGAGCGGCCTCGTCACAGACGTGAGCAGCTGCCGGGAGGCCGATTCATGGAAGACAAAGCGCCTTTGTCCCTGACGTCCTCTCTGCCTGTCACAGAGCCCGACGTTTCTCCCTTTTTAGGGGTGCGGGATGGATGCTAGTTTTTAATTAACATAGTTCTCAGCACAGAGCAAGGAAACTTCTCCGGGCCTGGGCGTCTCTGAGCCCGGAGAGAGCGCCGTTGGCGTCAAGTTCAAGGTAAACTGAAGCCCGAGAGCCAGCGTGTTGGAGCAGCCCGACACGCGTGTTTGGATTGTACATTTATGTTGATGATGAGTAAACAGGTTATTTACACACAAAGCCAGGTGGCTGGATATGGTCAGAAAGTGTTTACAAAAAATAAATCAAGTAAATAAAACTTAAATTCTCTTTTAAAAAAAATGCGAAAAACGTCAGAAGAAAAACAATGTTGCTCTGCTTGAGTATCGGGCAGGCGGTGAGCTGCAATCTTTCGTTTCCATAAATCACATTTACATGCCTGCTGCTCGGACCTCAGCTTCCTCCAGCGTTGGCTAAAAATAGCCTTCAGGACCTGGCGCCCGGCACAGGTCACACGCTCACGTCACCCTGTTCGCAGCCCAGGGTGGCACACGGGCCGCCACGCAGACCCGGCGGAGGTGACAGGACGTTTAAAGCGTTCGGGGAGCACACGTTCCGTAAGGAGACACAGCGGCCGCGGTGGCCTCTCTCCGCCCTAAAAATCTGCACAGCAACTGGGTTTCCCTTCACACGTTGGGGTTTGAACGACGTCCAGACATCTGGGAGACGTGGGTCTTTAATCCCATCTGACTTCACTCCCAGGCCTGCGCACAAAACCTGAGGCGCCGCGACCGCCCGCCCGAAGGGGCCCCGCCCCCAAATATGTGAAGTTTCCAAAAGCATTTGTTCCCAATTTCCACAGTTTTGGGGAGAGGCTCCCTGCCTCGGGCCCGGCCGGCCCTGCCTCCACCCCTTCCGACCCGAGTACGTAGCATGTTCTCATCTGCCTGGAGGGGCAGCCGCTCGACTACCGAGAAAAGAAAACAGGACTGAGCCCCTCCCAGGTGTGAGGGGGTCGGGGCAGCGTCTGTCTGTGTCCCTGAGCCTGGCGGGGGCGGAGAAGACAGGGGAACCGGGCGAGGACCCTGGGGAAGCACCACGGGCGGTGAGGACGGGACAGCGGCTGGCAGGCCAGCCCTCTGGCTGCAAGACCACTGCTCACACCCGCGCGTGGGACACCGGCCCCTCTCAGGCCCAGTTCACTGACAAAGTCTGGTCACCGTGCTCATGGGGACCCATGTGGGTATGCAGACGAGAGTGGGGGTCCCCAAAGGAAAGCGAGTCTGAGCAAGATGAGGGCGGAGCCACGTGCCAGCAACAGTGGAGGAAGGCGTCGGGCTTATCACCTGGACGTAGGAAGTGACTCAGTGAACGTCTTAAAGTTATAGACCTGGTGCCCCTCCCCCCCGGGGGGGTTGAAAATAGAGATGAGCCCTGGCCGGTTTGGCTCAGTGGTTAGAGCGTCGACCTGCGGTCCAGAGAGACCCGGGTTCGGTTCCCGCTAAGGGCACAGACCTCGGTTGCAGTTTGTCCCCGGCCCTGGTTGGTCGTGTGGGTGGCAGCCACTCGATGTGTCTCTCTCACATCGATGTTTCTCTCTCTCTCTCTCCCTCCTGCTCTATCTGAAGATAAATGCAAAAATGTCCTCAGGTGAGGATAAAAACAAAACTAAAACTCACCGTGGAGACATTTACCCCCCGTCCACCCACCGTCTCTGTGAGCAGGGGAGTCACCTGGGATCCCCGACTTTCCTCCGTTCCCACGGGGACTCCCTGTTTTTCCTGAATAATGGGATCCCCTCTCGTCTTACGTCCGCTCCTGCTCTGCCCAAGCTGCTCTCCACCCGGCAGAAACGCCCAGATTATCGGCTCTAGCCCTCCGGCCTACCCCAGCGGACCTCAGAGAACCCCGGCTATGCAGCACCGCCCACTGCGCTCCACGGGCCGCCCCGTGTTCTGGCGAGGAGCCGAGCTCCGTCCTGCGTCTGGGTTGTCAGGTACAGATCCCTGCAACCCCCTCCCCTCGTGGCTGTGCTCAGGGGACAGCACCCTGCCTGTCCGACTGGCCGGTTTCCACTCCCCAGCAGGCGGCAGGCTCCGTGGTGGCCGACTGGCACCTACTCAGAGCTCAGTGACCTCTGAGAGGTAAACGGATGGCCAATGTCATTAGTGCCTATTGACCTAAGGAACTGCCTGAATCAGCCTGTGCCCTTTGCCCTTTAGCCTGACATCTGAACCCAGTGACAGCAGCAGGCGTGAGGGTCGGTGTCCAGGGATCACCCGGGAAGGGAAGTCCCTGGAGAGGGCCTGACGTCATCCGGAACCCTGGCACCTGGCAGCTCAGCGTCCCCGCGGCCGTGCAGAGGGTCTGTGGGAGGTGACCCAAGGTCAAGTTGATGCCAGCGTGGAGAGCCACCGGGTGACCTCTGTGGGAAGCCCGCCCGTCGGGGCCCACACTGGGCCGAGCAGCCGGCACCGGCGCAGCAGCGGGCCAGCCCAAGGCCACGGGGAGTGAGTGTCAGCTAGTCCGTCCCCATCTGAGCGTACGGGGGCCCGGGGCTGGCCCAGCTCCCTCTCAGCCTCAGGGCAGCTGGGACCCGAGCCTGTGGCCAGTGTGGGCTGTGGGCTGCGAGTCACGGAGGAGGCCAGGGGGGCGTCCACTCGAGACCCCTGCTTCTCCTGCAGAGCCCCCCCCAGACAGAGCCCCACCGGCAACGGGCAAACGTGGCTGGGCGCGGCCAGACCCCTCCTGGGGGTGCCCTCATGCCACCCCACCTTCACCCCGACGGAGGAAGGTCGTCTTGGGCCGAGGCCTCTGGATTTTGAGTTGCAGGTGGAAATGGGAACTGTGTGGTCAAACTCTTTGGGTCTGAGTATTAGCTCAGCCGTTTCCAAGCTGTGTGACTTCAGGCAAGTCTCCCAACCTCTCTGAGCCTCCCCCCCACACTAGAGTAGGAACACCAGCCCCTCAGCTGCGGTGTCAGGATTAACGACACAGACGCTGAATCAAATGATAGGGCGCGGGGGGAGGTTTGATGAATCGTCGTCACTTTTATTATCACTGATGTTCTCACAGCCCTTCGGAAGGACTCAGAGGTCCCTGAGGCTTGTGAGGTTGGGGACTGTCCTGGGACGTCAGGTCTTGTTGTTGCTTCTCCCCCGACCCTGGTGGGCTCGGCCTCGTCCTCGTCATGGGGTCTAGAGTGTGACCTCCCACCAGCTGCACGTGGGGGCCCGGAGAGGAAGGGACGCCGTGGTCGTGGCCGGGGCGGGGCTATCCAGGCCCCTGGGAGGGTGGAGCTGTGGGCCTGGTGTGGACGGGCACCGACCGTGTCTGTCGCCACAAGGGTCTGCGTCTCTCCGGGAATGGTCTGGCCTCGGTGGGAGGCATGTGTCTCTGCTTTCCCCAAACACGGCGGAGCCCTGTGCTCCGGTAGCCCCTGACACCGTTTCCCAGAAAGTCAAGGGGCGGGGACCACGGGCTCCACCTCTCTCTCCTGTTCTCTGATTCCCTCTCCTGAGCCCCCTACCGCCGCCCCGCCCACTCGGCTGGTGTCCTGGGGACCCCTCTCTCTCTGCCTTTGGAGTCGGGCGGGGCCCAGGCCGTCTTTCTGATGGGATTTCTGGCTGAAATATATTTTCTCCCCACATCAAAGTCGACTGCAAACACAGAAACCTCAGCCCACCGGGGGTTATGCACATGTACAGATTCATCATCGGTCTCCCTGACTCGGTCTTTATCCTCCAAGGGCAGGAGACGCATTCACAGGGCAGCTGCCGGGGCCTTTCCTCCGGTCACAGGGGCACATTCCTGGTGCCCTGGCCGCAGGTCCACCCCTCGCCGGGATGGAGGACCAACAGCACGTGTACGCGGGGCGAAGCCGCAGGCCCCGGAGGAAGTTCCAGGCGAGGGCAGCCAGCCAGCCCCTCGCGCCGGCCCAGGAGGCCATGCAGGCCCCACAGCCCGGGCTCGGCGGCTGGAACCCTGGCCTGTTTCCCCACCCAGCTCCAGCTCCCCAACCAGACACGGAGACCAGAGGCACTACCTCCAAGCAGGGCTCCCCAGGCCTGAATCACAGGGGAGCAGGGCTGGGCAGAGGGGAGCACGGTGCTTAGATACAGGCCCCCACAGACCTACTGCAGATGCCGCCCTCAGGCAGAGGAGATTTAGCCTCACACTGCGGTGGGCACGCGCTGTCTGCGCACCCGCGTGTCCAGGCCACGCCGAGGTTAAGGAGGAGAGCAGACCCAGCCCCTCCTCACACAGGTGGAGACGTGGGCCCCACGGCTGAGAGGAGTTCGTGTCCTGGGCCGACTTCCTGAGGGGAAACTATTTCAGTTCGTCCCCCAGCGGCCCCCTCCTTCCTGTGGCGTCTCTGCGTCAGGAGCAGGGCTGCCCCCTCCCGCCGGCACCCGGGCCCCAGGGGAGCGTGGGTGTGGCTGAACTTCGCTGACCACAGCACAGGTCCCTGGCTGTGGGCTGTGTGGCTGCTCCGGAGGGCGACACGTGGCCCCGTCCCAGGCAAAGCGCAGGCTTCTGTGCTGATGGCTCAGCGGCAGGCGGGAAAGTCCCCTGCACAGAAATGCCGGCCAGCCAGTGCCTGTTGGTATGTAAATTGGGGTGCTCAGGTGTCACAGACGGGGAGGCAGGCCCCCGAGATCCGATGAGAATGCGAGATACTCTGGGGAGACGCTTTGGCAGTTCTTCCAAAATTTAAACCCGGAACTACCCCACGACACAGGAGGGGTGAAGGCGTCTGCCCGGGACCCTGAACACAGACGCCCAAGGCAGCTTGGGGGTGACGGCCCACAGGGGGCAACCAGAAGTCCATTGGCTGGGAGTGCAGGCGGAGCGCGGTCTGTCCCCATGGCGACGGCCATGACCGGGAAGACAGTGGGGTGTCACACGGGCGACAGCGTGGAAAGACCCCGACGTCACCCTGCTGAGGGACGAAGCCAGTCACCAACACCCCCATTTACCTGACGAGTCCGGAACGCGAGTCCACAGAGCACAGAGCAGGTGGGGCTGCCAAGGGTGTGCCGGGCAGCCCGAGTGGTTTTCCGGGTGCAGGTTTGCTTGGCAAGGAGAGGGCTGTTGAAATGTTGTAAAATAGATTGTGTCAGTGTGGTGGAATTCAGAATAATCTAAAAAATTAGATTATACACTTTAAGTAGGTGAGCCCTACATCACGGTGGTTGTCTCTCAACAAATCTGTAACATAAGATAACATCCTGCAGCCCGGCCGATGCAGCTCAGCAGACTGAGCGCCGTCCAGGCACCGAGAGGTCTGGGTTCGATTCCCCGTCGGGGCACCTGCCCAGGGTGCGGGCTCCATCCCCAGTGGGGGGCGTGCAGGAGGCGGTCAATCAATGTTTCTCTCTCATGATGTTTCTGTCTCTCTCACTTCCTCTCTCTCCAAAAACATCAATAAACTAACTTCCTGCAGATCGCAGGCCTGTCCCCTGTGGGAGACAATGTTGCGATCTTTCCGGGAGGCATTCAGCTTCACACACACCGGTCTCCCCAAATCACTGGGATGACAGTTGGCAGCCCCTCAGGTTCCCCACAAGGTGAGTCCTCGCCCCACGGAGAACTGGGAACCACTGGTCTACGAAATTTACCTAAATGAATTCCTCCTTGCCGCTGGCCGGTTCAGGAATTCAGCCTTAAGCCAATCCACAAATATTTTTAGCCACTGGTCACCTGACCTGTGTTGGCCCAATCGGACTGAAGGAGGGACTTTTCTTCCGTGGTTTGGGGGGAATCTCTCTGCTCTCTGGGCCTGAACGGGACTCACACACCCTGTCAGCCCCCGCCGCCCTCAGGCGATGCCCAGACCAGCCGTGGGAGCCAGCACTGTGGACCTCACTCAGCCTTTCCATTGTCTTCGGTTGAAATCGTACATTTCCTGTGATGGTGGAACCCAGGTGGACAGCGGTGGGACTGAGTGCGCTAGGGCCCCGAGGCGAGCAGAGGTCCTTTGGGAGCAGGTGCCCATCTTTGCCTGGAAGTGGACTCCGCCCCCTCCCCAAGGGCAGGGCACCAGAGGGCCTGTGTTAGGGCCAAGCCCTCAGGGTCAGGGTCAGACCAGGCTGAGCAGAGACCACGGCTCAGAGCTCATCTCCAGTGTCCAGGGAGTGGTGACCTCTGCCCTGTTCTCCAGTTTCCTTTTATCTATCTGATTCTCCAGAATTGTCACTTCATAATGTTTTAGATGAGTCTAACATCTGAAGTCTTTATGATGTCGTGTTGCCACCCCGCTGGCTCTCTGGGTGTCTTGTTTCATGTTGCCTGGTCATTTCTAATGACTGTTGGTCGTGGTCCTTAAGAAGGGTCTGTGGGGACCTGTGAGTTCAGTGGAGATGCCTCCCCGGGAGATGGGTGGCCTGGGCCCACCTACAGTCTGCCTCGCTGCAGGGCGACCACGGGGTCTGGGACTGAGATGTGATGGGCTCACAGCTTCAGAACAGCCACCAGCGCCACCTCTGCTCCTGTTGTCAGGTGCACTAAGACTCAAAGCACATCTAGGCACCGTCACAGGTCTCAGCACCGTCACACGTCTGGGCACCGTCACAGGTCTCAGCACCATCACACGTCTCGGCACCGTCACAGGTCTCAGCACCGTCACACGTCTGGGCACCGTCACAGGTCTCGGCACAATCACACGCCTCCGTACAGTCACACGTCTCAGCACCGTCACACGTCTCGGCACCGTCACATGTCTCAGAACCGTAGGGCACAAGAGTAAGAACTGATTGGCCCAGAATTCCAAAATAGCAGTGGAGGGAATGGAGGCTACACAGACCGTCTCCCAGGACCAAACTGGAATTACAACTAAAATAAAGACAAATTGACAAGAAAAAGCAATAGAAAAGCAGCTTGCGAGGACCATATAACCAGGGACACCGATCCATCCTGGTAGGATTGCAGAGGTGCGAGAGGGGGGCTGGGAGCCCACAGACAGCAGTGGCCTTAGCTATGAGCAGCGCCTTCAGGTTACACTCCCAAGCGGCTTCACAGCCCAGAGCCGGGACAGAGGCTAAAATAGCCACAGCCACTCACCTTCCACCTTGGGCTCCAGCAGACGGAGGGCAGACTGGACTGGAACTGTGTGGGGACACTCGGGATTTGGAGGGCACTCAGAGCTTTTGCTGAGTTGCAGCCACGCAGGACAGTGGCCATATTACTCCTTCCCAGGGCTCTGGGGAGAGGCAGCAGCCCCTCCCTCGGATATCCAACCCCACCCAGGTGGGCCATTGAAATGCAAATTGAGGCTCACTAACAACCAGCATCTGCCCCACCCTCAGGAAATCCTCTTACACTGAGAACCTGAGGGAGTTTTTCATTCAACTGAGAAGCCAAGGCTCTTTAAGTAACCACTACTGATAGCCTCCAGGTAAAAGCTAGAAGATAACTGAACTTTTCCTGGGCTAGCAACTCTGCCCAGGAAGGTAAGACTTGACAGTGGTGTTTAATGTGGGTCCTCCTACCCTCAACCAAACCCAGGGGAGGGAGCCACAAACAGCAGAACACCAACACCCACAGGAAAAATTTGACAGGCACCAAAGCCCACTGTGATAGCCAAAAAGGTGAAACACAGAAACAAAAGCCAAATGAAAGAACAAGAGACCTCTACCGAAGATGAGATAAATGTAGAGCAGTTAAGCAAGTTAACAGAACTAGAATTCAGAGCCATGATCTTGAGGAAGCTCAACAGGACATAGAGATGCTGAACATAAACCAACTGGAAATTAAAAACCACCAAGAAGAAATCAAGAATGACATATCAAAAATAAAGAACACATCAGAAGGCCTAAATACAGAGTAGAGGAAGCTGAGAAGAGGATCAATGAATTAGAAGACAAGGTAGAAAAAAAATCAACCAATCAGAAAACCAAAAGGAAAAAATGATTAAAAAACAGGAAGACAGCTTAAGAGAACTGTGGGACAACTGGAAACGTAATAATATTCGCATCATAGGAGTCCCCAAAGAAGAAGAAAATGAGCAAGGGTTAGAAAATATATTTGAAGAAATAGTGACAGAAAACTTTCCTAATTTGGTGAAGGAAGAAGGCATTCAAGTTCAAGAAGCACAGAGAGCCCCAAGTAAGAAGAACCCAAACAGGCCCACACCAAGACACATTGTCATTAAAATGCCAAAAAATTAAAGACAAAGAGAGAATCCTAAAAGCAGCAAGAGATAAGCAACAGGTTACCTACAAAGGAAACCCCATAAGGCTCTCAGCTGACTTCTCAACAGAAACACTACAGGCCAGAAGGGAATGGCATGAAGTAATCAAGGTCATGAACAACAAGGATCTGAATCCAATACTACTCTATAATGTATTCCCTTAGCCTTTTTTTTTTTTTGTCTGTGAAGCTCTTTATTTGACCTTCTATTTTGAATGACAGCCTTGCTGGGTAGAGTAGTCTTGGATTCAGATAGGCTGTCATTCAAAATAGAAGGTCAAATAAGGAGCTTCACAGACAAAAAAAAAAAAAAAAAGGCTTAGGGAATACATTAGCACCAAACCAGCACTGCAAGAAATGTTAAACAGTTTGGCTCAGCGGTTAGAGCGTCGGCCTGCGGTCTGGAGAGATGCGGGTTCGGTTCCCGCTAAGGGCGCGTACTTCGGTTGCAAGTTTGTCCCCGGCCCTGGTTGGTCGTGTGGGTGGCAGCCACTCGATGTGTTTCTTCACGTCGATGTTTCTCTCTCTCTCTCCCTTTCTCTCTCTCCCTCCCACTCTATCTGTACAAAAAATGGAAAAATATCCTCGGGTGAGGATAAAAAAAAAAAAAGAAAGCATGACTCAACTATATGTGCTTTACAAGAGACCCACCTCACAACAAAAGACTCACATAGGTTGAAAGTGAAGGGATGGCCCCTGGCCGGTTTTGCTCAGTGGTTAGAGCATCGGCCTGCGGTCCGGAGAGACCCGGGTTTGGTTCCCGCTAAGGGCACATACCTCGGTTGCAGTTTGTCTCTGGCCCTGGTTGGTCGTGCAGGTGGCAGCCACTCGATGTGTCCCTTTCACGTCGATGTTTCTCTCTCTCTCTCTCTCTCTTCCTCTCTCTCCTTCCCACTCTATCTGTGCAAAAAATGGAAAAAACTGGGGTAGCAATACTCATATCTGATAAAATAGATTTCAAAATGAAGGCCATAACTAGAGACAAAGAAGGCCACTACATAATATTGAAAGGATCTATCCAACAGGAGGATATAACCTTGATAAACATATATACACCCCTTATAGGAGCACCAAAATATATTTAAAATCTTCTGGAGGACTTCAAAGGGGCAATCAACAGCAATACAATCATAGCAGGGGACTTCAACACCCCCCTGACACCACTGGATAGATCCTCTAGACAAAAAATTAGCAAGGAAACAGAGACTCTAAATGAAATCTTCTGGAGGACTTCAAAGGGGCAATCAACAGCAATACAATCATAGCAGGGGACTTCAACACCCCCCTGACACCACTGGATAGATCCTCTAGACAAAAAATTAGCAAGGAAACAGAGACTCTAAATGAAGCACTAGACCAAATGGATTTAATGGATATCTACAGGAAATTACACCCCAAAACTATGGAATTCACATTCTTCTCAAGTGCACATGAGATATTCTCAAAGATAGACCACATGATAGGACACAAACTAAATCTCTACAAGTTCAAGAAGACTGAAATCGTATCAAGCATCTTATCAGATCACAATGGCATGCAACTAGAAATCAATTGCAACAAAAACATGCAAAGACATTTGAACACATGGAGGTTAAACAGCATGTTATCACACAATGAATGAGTTACTGAGGAGATCAAGGAAGAAATTAAAAACTTCCTGGAAACCAATGGAAATGAACGCAAGGAAGAAATTAAAAAATTCCTGGAAACCAATGGAAATGAACGCACAACACAAAATCTATGGGATGCAGCAAAAGCATCCCATAGAACTTCTGAGAGGGAAGTTCGTAGCACTACAGGCCTACCTCAAGAAACAAGAAAAATTTCTAGTTGACTGTCTAACCTCACAACTTAAAGAATTAAAAAGCAAACAAAAAGAAAACCCCAAAGCTACTGTAATCAAAACAGCCTGGTACTGGCACAAGAACAGGCGTATAGACCAGTGGAACAGAAAAGAGAACCCAGAAATGAACCCAAGACATTATGCTCAATTGATATTTGACAAAGGAGGCAAGAGCATACAATGGAGTAAGGACAGCCTCTTTAATAAATGGTGTTGGGAAAATTGGACAGCTACATGCAAAAAGAAAATAAAACTAGACCATCAACTTACACCATACACAAAAATAAACTCAAAATGGATAAAAGACTTAAATGTGACCCGTGAATCCATAAAAATTCTAGAAGAAAATGTAGGCAAAAAAATTTCAGACATTATATGCAGCAGAATTTTCACTGATACATCACCTAAGGCAACAGAATCAAAGGAAAAAATGAACACATGGGACTACATCAAACTAAAAAGCTTCTGCACAACAAAAGAAACAACCATCAAAATGGAAAGGCAACCCACTGTATCAGAGAACATCATTGCCAATGATACATCAGATAAGAGGTTAATTTCCAAAATATATAGTGTGCTCATACAGCTCAACAAATGGAAGACAAAGAACCCAATTAAAAAATGGGCAGAGTAGCTAAATAGACACCTCTCCAAACAGGACATACAAATCGCCAAGAGACATATGAAGAAATGCTCAATGTCACTAATCATCGGAGACATGCAAATTAAAACAACAATGAGGTATCACCTCACACCTGTCAGAATGGCCGCCATCAACAAATCATCAAACAATGAGTGTTGGTGAGGGTGTGGAGAAAAGGGGACTCTAGTACACTGCTGGTGGGAATGCAGTCTGGTGCAGCCACTATGGAAAACAAAATGGTGTTACCTCAAAAAATTAAAAATTGAACTGCCATTTGACCCAGTGATCCCACTTCTAGGAATATACCCTAAGAAGTCTGAAACACCAATCAGAAAGAACATATATGTACCCCCACGTTTGTAGCTGTAGCAGCACTACTTACAATAGCTAAGATCTGGAAACAGCCCAAATGTCCATCAGCAGATGAATGAATAAGAAAGCAGTGGTACATATACACAATGGAGTACTACGCAGCTGTAAGGAAGAAAGATCTCTTATCCTTTGAGACGACGTGGAAGACCTAGAGAGTATTATCCTAAGTGAAACAAGCCAATCAGAAAGACAAATACCACATGATCTCACTTATTTGTGGAATATAATGAACATAAGAATCTGAGGAATAGGGTAGACCCAGAGATGTGGAAGTAGGGTACAGACTGACAACCCTCAGAAAAGGGATAAACCACAGAACTTATATGCATGTATGCATGAACAATGGACTTGGACAACAAAACCGGGGACAGGGCGGGGGAGATGGGGAGGAAGGTATCAATGGGGTAAAAAAGGAGAAACATGTAACAAAAATAAAATTAAAAAATAAATAAAGAACTGACTGGCCCAGGTCAAACAGCCAATGGTGGCAGAGACCCTGGCATCCTGGAACCTGAAATCCTGTTGAAGCCCCAGACCCCAGGAGCCACTTCCCAGAGAGTAGACATGTGGTGAACGCCTGTGACGATGTTCCGCAGTGTAAGCTCCGGTTCCTGGGGCTTGACAAGGACACAGACAGAGCTCGGCTGCAGTCAGGATTTGTGGGGGTCCTCCCGTCTCCACCCTGCATAGAGGGAGGGTCCATGCCTGGCGCAGAGACACCAGCAAGGTCAAGGAGCTGTCAGAGGTCCACGTGGAACAGTGGACCTGGGCCAAACGCCAAAAAAGCGAACCTCTGAGAATCACAGAGAGCTCTGCCCCACACCCGATGCAAAAGTACTCGCAGGAAGAGAGAACATCTGCAGACGGTCAGCAGCGGCCTGGGCCAGTTGCCCAGGAACAAAAATGGGGAGAAACAGCTTACTGTCCTGTGATCCTGAGGTCAACGAGTGAATAGAGTGTGAGCCCCAGGGCAGACTTTCTGAGGGGCCCATCCCGTGAGGCTCCCCTGCTGTTGGGACTTAAGCCAGGGAGCCCGGTGACCAGCGGCTGACACCGCCTAAGGTCGGGCATCCTCATGATTCTCCCTGACAACTGAAATTGATGTGGGCAGGCTCCAAACTCTAGTTGACCACATGCTCCGCAAGCCGGGGTCACTGACCTTGTCACCACTGATGCTCAGCTCAGGCCACCAAGGCTCCTTAACGTCTACCTCCTGTTGGTCATTGAGGACACCACACCTGGCCCAGCAAGGGACACACAGCAGCCACATAGCCCAGGACACTGACCATTTCAGCTGTCTGGGGCTCAGAGGACGCACCAGCCATAAGTGACATTTGAGATGAGAGCAGAAATATTTGTTTAATCGAGTAAAGAGGAGAAAATGTTCCAGCAAAGAGACCTGCAGTTTCCGAGTCCCAGTGGGTAGTGGGGATCGTGGAGCCACGGGAGCATACATGAGTGGCTCCGTGACCCCTAACATCCGTGGCACTTGGCGCCTTCTGGGTTCAGTCTAAGGTTCATTCGTGTCAATATGACCTCCTGAGGTGGTGTCATCATCGTCTCATTTACAGATGAGGAAACTAGGTGACAGGGAAAACACGTAAGTTGCCCAAAGTCACGCGATTAGCAGACTGTGAAATTGAGATCAGAAGCCAAGTGTCTGGCTGAAGCAGAACACAGGGCTTCCTTGGTGACCGACAAAGTCCTTGGCATCGCAGCATCATTACATCCAGCACGTGTGAGCAGAGGTGCGCACGCAAACCGAGCCTCCAGACCCAGGAGCACAGCTGTGGGTGGCACAGGCTCAAGTCTCTTCTATCCAGTCAAAATGCCCGAGAAGCCCAGGACCACTGACCTCTGCGCGTGCAGTGAGCTGGCCAAGGACTGAACCAGAGCCACCTCCCCAGCTGACCTTGTCCCCTCGGAGCGCCTCGGCCCCTTGCCCGCGACACCAGGGCACAGATGGTCTCCTCAGTTCCCTCTCCCTGCAGCCCACCTGGGCGCCAGCTGCCACCTGCCACTCAGTCCAAGAGTGAGAAGCACCGGGGCCCTGGGAAGCCCTCAGAGACCCCAGTAAACTGTGCCCCAGCCCAGCCTCACCAGGCACGTGGGGCTGCTCTCGTGCTCAGACCCCCGTCTCTCCCCTCTCTCCAGCTTCCCGCTCCCCTGGCCGCTCAGAGCGCTGGCCATGAATCACAGTGGCTATTTTTGCTCTGAGAATGTTTACAGCATTGGAAGCGCGGCCTGTGGTTTAACGCTGTGTATATTTTCAGAAAACTGACTGGTTTCCAACGTCAGTGGACGACTGTGGGACCCACAGAGGGCTTTATGTGTGGGCGAAGTCCCTGGGGTGCTCCTGACCTCTGCCCCACCTCACGGGGTCTAGAGGCAGCTGACCTGCTCCTTTCCTAACAACACCCACTTCACGACCAGGGGCTCGGAGCTGTAGAAGAAGAAGTTAAAAACTCACCGCACATCTGATGAGAACCCCCTGTGGCCTAATTGAATTATCCCCTCCCCCACCCTCACTTTGTCCAAATGCTTTGCAGACACAGCCCCTCCCTGAGAACACAGTGACCTTGGATACATTCTATGTGCACAGTAATCACAGAATTTTCCACTCGGTGTCCCCTCTCCTGGCCCAGCACTGGCTTCTCAGAGGCGTGACTGTCTCCGCATGTACCCCGGCAACCCCCTAACCCCTGGACGATGTGGGGTGCCAGCACTTGCCCTGTGCCCAGACCAGTCAAATCCCCTCTTCTCTCTTTTCTTCTTCACTTTTTCCTACATGTTTTAAAACAAGACTCAGGCAGATGTGTCAGCTGGTAGCAAACCCAAGGCGTGGGGTGCCCGGGGTCCCATGTCCGCGGCTGAAACCAGGGGCCCGGGGCTGACCGGTGTCATCAGGGTGCTGAGCACACAGCCCTGGCCTGGTGACCATGTGCCCATGGAACCGGGAGCAGAGGGCTGAGGGGTCAGACGTCAGGCCTGCTCTCCTGGGCCCGGCTGACTGTCCACTGAGCCTTGACTCTGTGCTCCCGTGGGCCCTTGTCTGGGGGTGGCCTTGCTGTCTGGGAGCTTGCTGGCGCCCACAGGACTCGTCGCACTCGGAGACTGGAGCTCATCTCCCGTGGCCCAGGCGTGGGCAGCCCGCGGACTGCAGCCAGTTTCACCGGGTTAGGAAACTGGTTAGACCAGGTGTAGGCTCCCTGGTCCGGGGCCTGCTGGGTGTATCTTTTGTTTTTCTTTCCCTTCTGTTCAGAATATTAGTTCGCTCCCTTTAGAAACGGGAAAAGGATGAGAAAATGAAAGATGACTAGTAGTTGGGGGGTATTTGTACTGGCTTAGCAGTCTCACCTTTAACAAGAATTTCTTTAAATTGTCCAGCCTTGGCTAATGACATGACCCCCGCTGGGTCTGATATCCCCCAAACAGCTGTTCTCAAACCCCAGCACACAGAGAACCCCCGGAGTGGGAGGGCTTGTGAGGCAGAGGGACCCACCCCCTGGGTGCTCATTTAGAAGTTCCTGGGTGGAGAATTGGCCTTTCTAAGACATCCCCAGGACAGACTGCAGGTCAGGACTCGGCTTCCGGGGAGTAGCTATTCCTCTGTCCATGTCTACGGCAGCCTGGCCGCGTCTGTCCACTACGCTGGGTCATCACAGCTGTAGCGACGTCTGTCCACTCCGCTGGGTCATCACAGCTGTAGCGACATCTGTCCACTCTTCTGGGTCATCACAGCTGTAGCGATGTCTGTCCACTCCGCTGGGTCATCACAGATGCAGCGACGTCTGTCCACTCCGCTGGGTTATCACAGATGCAGCAATATCTGTCCACTCCAATGGGTTATCACAGATGCAGCGTTCACTCGGTCTGGGTTCAAGGTCCCTCAAACACAGGACGAACAGGAGTGCCTTCCTGTCCTCGCCGGACATCAGCTTCTCCATCTGTAAATCATGACTAAAAAGAGTTACTGTGTTGTAGGATTTTCAAAGGGTCAATGAGGTCATCGTCATAAAGACATGAGCATGGATTCAGCAGGGTGAGCGCCCGGCAGCTGTTCCAAGATGCTCACATTCCCGCTGCAGGTAGAGAGCAGTTCTGACTCACCTGTCTCGCATTGAGCCTGCTTGGGACAGAAGCCTTCTGGATGGCGGGCCGTAATCATCAACACGGGACAGGGAGGATGTGTTCGACCTTCCACCGTAGGCTGGGAAAGAGCAGGTTTCAATATTCAAGAACAGGAAAGGGGTCCGGAGAGCAAAGAGGCAGGGCAGGCCCCGGAGACAGGCGCGCACAGGACCCGGAGGCTTCATCCACGGGAGCCAACTGGGGGGTGCTCACCTTGTGCAGAAGTTGGCGCGTCTCCATGTGAAGAGACGGTTGAGCAAGGGTCTGCATGTCCGAACGGCTCTGCGTCTTGCCCACCCAAGGAGCTGTCCTGAGGCTTCTCACCACTGGTTCTGCTTTTCCTCACCCACACGTAGGACGTCTCCTCGCAAGAACCTCCTGAGCCAAGGCATCTTCTTCTGGACCCTCCTGCCCCCAGTGCTACAAGGTTGGTGCTTGGAGCCGGGAGGCAAAGGCTGTGCCTGAAGCCTGCCAACCATGGGGCCGCGGCTGGAACCCAAACTCTGCTCCTTGTTCTACAGCCGAGCTGCCCAATGTCTTACCCAGTGTGCACAGGCGTGATCTCCACCTCAATTAACTAAAGTCAAACACAATTTAGCAGTCAGTCTTACTGGCCATACTGTTACTGTGGCTCACAAGACACGTGTGGCTACTGACCATTAGGCTGACCAGAGCAGACAGAGCATGTCTGCATCGTCACATGAGATCCGTTCAACAGAGTGGCTGTCAACATAAGAGGCAGCAGCGGGTTTGTTAAAAATCGTGTCCCAGGGAGCAGCGGTCCAGGGACCAGTGACTCTGTGGTGTTTTAAACCTGTCATAACTCCTCTGACACTCCTCCTGTCCTAGGGCTCTGATCCCCCTTGTCTCGCACGTGGGCTGACCCTCGTGTCTTCTGGTGAATGGGATGGGGTGGGAGTGAGCTGGGAGACTTCTGAGGCCACGCTGAGGAAGGTGTCTCTGTGTCTCTCTCTCAAAGCTCCCCGCTGGGACCCCAGCATGTGGATGCTCAGGCCACCAGCACTCACACGGCCCAGCAGACACCAGCACTAAACTTGGGCAGTGAAACACTCAGAAGAAGCTTGGGAGCCGCTGGCCCGAGCCCGAGTGGGTGTGGTCTTCTTCGATGGGCTAAAGGAGAGATGAAGATACGAGCACGTAAAATCCAAAGTCATGAACGTGGAGACCCATGCGCCCTGCCTACTTCTCCTCCTGACCTCCTCTCCCCCAAGCACCTACACCCAGCACACACCCCTGCACTACCACAGGGAGCCTCACTCCCCCAGCTAGCCTCGGCCTCCTGCCCCAGAGCCTTTGCACTTACTCTGTCCTCCTACAAAGTCACACCCCAGGCTCACAGACTCATACATCAGGATTTGTTCAGACAGCACCTCATCAGGGAGGAGCTCCTTGTTTGCACTGTTCGGACAGACTCCCCAGAACACATCCTGCTGTGCAAAACCGTTCGTCCCAGCCCCCCAAACCCAGAGTCACCATTCTCCACAACACACCTTACGTATTTGTTAATCTATCTGCTTCCCTCCCGGGAAGGCAGGCTCCATGGGCACACAGTTGCTTGTCCACCAGGCTCTCCCACACCCTGTGGGGTCTCCTCCAGCCAACTCCACTGACTGAATCAATGAACAACCAAGTGCCAGCCTCTGCCCCCTGGCCCCGTCTCCCCTGCCCCCAGCCACTGGGAGAAGTCACTCGGCAGGACCTGCCTGTATGTAGCTGTGTTAATCTTATAACCGCCAGTATTGCCGTGAGGCGGGGTAGGACCTGCCCTTGAGCAGCCCAGCCTGACAGTTACTCAGAATTGTCCGCTTTGGTGAGGAGAATAGAGATTTGAAAGGAGAGCGTGTCTAAGTCCTGTGTGAGGAGCCAGTGACCCCACGTTCCGCCTCAGAGTTGCCCTGGTCCTGCTTGGTTGACACTGAGCATGTTTCTCGGAGTTAGAAAAAACACGCGCTCTCCTGTATTGTAAGCTCTTGGTATGTTTTGTGTTGATGAAGACATGCCAAGAGCAGGTGAGAAACTGAATACATGAACGTGCTCACTCACGGAAGCCACACCTCTGACATGCAGCACAGATACCCCGGCAGCTGGTGGCTCACAGGTGACGCAGGCCTGGTAAATCATCCCAGTGCGCTGCAGGTACTGACTGAGTTATGGGGGTGCAGGTACTGACAGCTGCAGGTGCAGGTACAACTGAGTACAGGGGCACAGGTAGAGACTGAGTTACAGGTACAGATACTAATTTATGGGGGTGCAGGTACTGGCTGAGTTATGGGGGTGCAGGAACACACACACGGCACCGTCTTGCTCTGGGCACTGCACCTCTGGGAGCGTGTGCGTGGCCCCCACTGGAGTGATGGTTTGAGGCCCTGGTGGAGCTGAGAGCCCCCCTCACCTGTCCCCATGTGAGAGGCCCTGACTGTGCTGACCGAACTCAACCTCAACACCCAGGACCCCACAGTATCCTTCTGTCTTAGGGTAGGGGCGCCCTCTGAACCTGGGGGCTCGAGGGCCATTCCAGCTGCATTTCAGTACAATGGGGCCTGTCCTCCAGCCCCCGCTGCTCAGCCCATAGCCAGGCCCAGCCCTCCCCCACCAGGAGAGATGGGAACAGAGCAGTGTCGGAGGGTCACCGCGTAGTGACATGCTCTCAGATCTCCTGTCTTCCTCTGCGTTTCATGTGACCCTGGGTCAGGAGTCTCCGCCAGGCATCCCCGGAGCCGGGCAGGTCACAGACCCCACCCCACCCTATGGGCCCCACTCGAGTAGCCACAGGGGCCGCGGCAGCTGGCTCAGGGCACGAGGTGCCTGCAAACTCACGACGTCTCCTTCTTGAATTTGGAAACTGAGGATAAACCTGCTTTGCTGACCTCCTACAGTTGTTTGGGTGATGAGATCATTACAGTTTGTTAGAGAGTGCGGGGCATGCGGGGTGGGGAGCAGGGGGCTGACTGGTCGCCTTCACAGGGCAGACCCCCCGGTGACAGCAGCCGGGTACTGTCCTTGCGGAGAAGCCAGACCCGAAGGTGACCCTCAACTGCTCTGTGGGAGGTTTGCTCCAATCACACAGAAACCTACAGAGCTGAAACTCCTACGGCAGCCCCTAAAAACCACATGGTACATAAAATAAAATGGCATAAGTTTGTTGTCCGAGTGGATACCGTTTCATCCTTCAGTTAAGCAGCACGTAACCGGAATCTATGTCAACCAAGCACACGGTGTTCCAGTCAGATGTCCACAGTAAAGTACATGGTGTTTCCACAGCGCGTCCGATGACCTGAGTACAGGAATCAGAATGGCAGGGGGGCCAGTGGGTCAGTGCAAGGCAAGGCTGCCGTCGGCCCGGACCTGATCTTATCCGGGGAGCAGGAACCTCCGAGCCGGGCTGGACTCTCCTTGTGGGGAAAGAGCAGCATGCGTGTGCCCAGGGCCTCACCCAGCGTGGGCTCGGCCAGCGCGTGAACTTCGAAAGGAAAGTGCTCCAAATCCATGCTCAGCTGCGCCATGGTTTGCAATCAGCAGAAGAGGAGGCCATCCCAGGGCGTGGAGCCAGCTTGGGAAAGGCGACCCCCAGTCGCGCCGTTTTTTAATTGATCTCCGTGCAGTGCCAAACGAGAGACATAATTGGGCTCTAATTACCCTGGCATCCGAGCGAGGAGCAGACAATTTTCCATTTGGCTCCAAAGCCGTCTGATAATTAAGCCCTGTCTCTCCCGCCATCGCACTGGAGAACCTGAAAGAAATGAGAGAGTGGAAAAACTCCCGCAGCCGTGCTCAGGCGCCCGGGGCCGGCCGCTCCTCACCTGCAGCCTCCTCGGCTCCACAGAGCCCAGTCCAGCCAGTCAGGAGAGGTGAGCAGAGACAAGGGCAGCCACAGGCAGGACCAGGTTCCCTAACCGCCCACGAGGGGGGGCAGTGGCTGGAGCTTAAAGCAGGGAACCTGATGTGGGCAGGGACGCGGACTGACCCACGCATGTGGGCCTGGGTGCCTGCGTTCCGGTGAACATCAGTTTGGGGCTGCCAACCCCAGGGCACAGATGTAACACTAGCAGCTGTGAGTTGTGAACGTGCATTTCTACAGCCTCTGTTGTTTTCAGAACACGCAAAGGTGCGTCATAACACAGGAATGGAGTGGGAGCAGTTTGATGCAGATGACACGGGCGTGGGGTGGACGGCTGGGCCCCCAACACCCATCGGAGGGTTGGCACAGCCCTGTGCAGTGGTCCATGTGCAGCCCAGATTCTTCCATAAGCTGAGATGGCAAAGGCGCCTCCCTCGCAGGGGCATGAAGACCATGCTGGTTCATAATGTGAAGACACTCGGAAGATTGGCATCCAGCTGCCTCACCGCTGATGGCAGCCGACGGGGAGCCTCTCGGAAAGGTCGTGACCCCCGAGCCCATGGTGTGGCCCAGAGGCGGACAGCGGCCCACTGCCCACTTCCGTATGGCTCACAGGCCGAGAACAGAAAGAATTAGTTACCTGTGAAAATTATATCAAGTTCAGATTTCAGCCTCCCAAACAGGTCTGTCTGAGCAGACTCACCCCCGTCGGTTCTCACTGTGACCACGCCAACCATGGCCTCATCTGTGACCGAGCCCCACGGCCCTGACAAAGCTCATGAGTCCTTTACAGCGACAGTGTCTACAGCCTGGCCCTGGATGATGTTAAAGTTACAAGATCAGGACCCGAAGCAAGACAAGGAAGGGATAGGGAGCTGAAGCCGGTTCCCAGACACAGGAGAGGAAACCAGCCCGGCCGGTGTGGCTCAGTGGTTGAGCGTCAACCCTGCACCAGGAGGTCCCTGGTTCGACTCCCGGTCAGGGCACTTGCCCAGGTTGTGGGCCCGATCCCCAGTGGGGGGCATGCAGGAGGAGGCCAATCGATGTTCTCTCATTGACGTTTCCATCTCTCTCCCTCTCCCTTCTTCTCTCTTTAAAATCAATAAAGAAAAAAAAATTGTTTTTAAAGGAGAGGCGATTAGGGTCATACTCTGGAGCCAAAGACCAGACTTCTGTGCCTGGTGACCTTGGACAAATCCCTGGAACCTGTTGGTGCCTAGCCTCCCCTTGGGCTGTCCAGAGACTATACAAGGTATCATACCAGCCTCGGTACTCGGTGAACATTCAAAGGTCTAGCTCGACCCAGAACTATAAAATGCAAAGTGAACCTCGGGAACTCTGGTCTGAGACTCAAAGACCCAAGTCCAGTCCAGGAGGGGCAGAGGGCAGAGCGAGGGGGACCGAGAGGGCCTGCTCTTGGGACCCTCCCAGGGCCAGAGGTGGGGCAAGGAGACAGTTGCCTGGGACTGTCCTCCTGGGAGGGGCTCTGCGTCCGCAGCTGCTCCCCGGAGGGTATGAGAGGGGCCAGGTCTCAGCTGCGTCCAGGATCTGAGCTTATCCCCAAGGGCGGAGAGGAGACAGGAGCCTGCGGAGGAAGTGAGGGCCATGTGCCCTGCGAGGTCTGAGCTGTCAGGACACTGGCAGACCCTGGGGGGCGGTGGGGGCTCAGGTCCTCAGGAAGGATGCGTGGGCGGCCAAGGACAAGACAAACAGACGGGTTGTCCCTGCCAGCCGCTGCCACCCTGATCCTGCTCACGCCCCACAGTCTGTGAAGCAACTTGGTCAGAAAACCCTGAGTTCTGGGAATTTCCAAACAGAAACCACTCATCAGGCTTCGACCTTTTGAAAAAGCAACGTACTAACAACACCCAAGTGGTTCGGAGACTTCAAGGGGCAGAGGGAGCCCCGTCTACCATGGACTTCGTGGGGGTTGATGGGTCCAATAATCTCCCCTTCATTTCCTGGTTTCGGACCCTGTGGGACCAGCTGTCCACCCTGTTTACCCCTTGTCCTGGGGCCAGTGCAGGGTCCAGCACCCAGCAGACACTCCGTGTGTCCTTGCTGAGTGTAAATGGACAGATGGACGGATGAATAGATGAATGAATGGATGAATAGATGGACGAATGGATAGATGGACGGATGGATGGATGGACAGATGGATGGATGGAAGGACGGATGGATGGATGGACGGATGGATGGATGGACGAAAGGACAGACGGATGGATGGACTGATGGATGGATGGACGGATGGACGGATGGATGGATGGATGGATGGATGGATGGACGGATGGACGAAAGGACAGACAGGTGGATGGACGGATGGATGGACGAACAGATGGATGGATGGATGGAAATGTCGTCATCCCAACCAGGCAAGAAGTACTCCTTCACCTGAGACCCAAATGGTTGAACTTGAACCCACGGCAGGTGATGGGCCCCGAAAAACCCGCCACCGCGTGCCTGTGTCTCCGCGTCACCGTCTCTGACATCACGGTGACTGTCCCCGAGGGTGTCTCAGAGACAAGAAACTTCCCGGCAGGGCTGTGTGCTGCGGCCGTCTCGGAGGGGCCGTGTGGGGTGCGCACACGCGGCCCCGGGAAGCGGGCAGGAAGCCTGGGCCCTCGGCCACCACTGCTGACCCCTGACGGGGCCGCGGCTGGAGCTGGATCAGCGCTGAACGGCGACGTCCTCCCCCGGGCCGCGGGGTGACCTCGTGTCCGTCACCGCCGCTGACCACAGGGCGCTCCGTGCGCCGAGAGCTGGCCCGGCCGGGGGGGCGGACGAGACTGAAGAACACACGATGTTTTGTGAGAAAAGGAGGAGAACCGGGGTCTAGTGCCGGACCCAGAACGACCGCAAACCCGTCCGCCTGAGGGGCCGCGGCCCAGACACGAGAGGCCGCTGAGTCCCGCCGTGGGCTCCGGCCCCTCCGGCCCGCCGGCCTCCCTGCCCCGGGCACGGGCGAGACCTGCGTGGACACAGCCTGCGTGTTCGCGACGGAGCAACACGCGCGCCCGGGAGGGCCGCCTCCGCTTACCCGGGGCCGGGCGCTTCGGATCAGGGTCTCCCACCGCTGCCGCTCGGAGAGCCACGGCCGCCCTAAGCGCGCACTTCCGGCGACAGCGCGCACTTCCGGTGACAGCGCGCACTTCCGGCGACAGCGCGCACTTCCGGTGACAGCGCGCACTTCCGGTGACGGCGCGCAGGGAGCACGTGCGTCGTCGCGCGGGAGCGAGCGCACGGCCACTGCGCACATGACTGACGTGGGGGCTGCGGAACCAGCGGGGGAGGGGCGGGGGCGCCGACAGGGGCAGAAGCTCGGAAGGTGCGGAAACCGGGCGGAGAACGCAGCGCCTGGGACGAGGGCCGAGGAGGAGGAGCGTCGGGGACTCGGGCTGTGAGCGGCCGGAGCCCTTTGCTCCGCGGTGAGCGGTTCGTCCTCGTTCCAGGGGCGGAGATGTGAGCGACGCGCCCGAGGTCCCGTCGGCGACCGCTGCTCAGCTGGACACTGCTTCCCCGCCCGCGCGGTGTGTTCGCACGGCCCCTCTCGGGCCGGGTCACCCCAACCCCAACTCCGCGCACCGCGAGCCCGGGTCACCCCGACTCCGCGCACCGCGAGCCCGGGTCACCCCGACTCCGCGCACCGCGAGCCCGGTCACCCCCACTCCGCGCACCGCGAGCCCGGGTCACCCCGACTCCGCGCACCGCGAGCCCGGGTCACCCCGACTCCGCGCACCGCGAGCCCGGGTCGCACCGCGAGCCCGGGTCACCCCGACTCCGCGCACCGCGAGCCCGGTCACCCCCACTCCGCGCACCGCAAGCCCGGGTCACCCCGACTCCGCGCACCGCGAGCCCGGTCACCCCCACTCCGCGCACCGCGAGCCCGGGGCACCCCGACTCCGCCCCGGAGCCGGGGAGCCCAGGAGGCGGGAGCCCAGACGCAGAGCCTCCGCCACATGGGCCCGGAAGTTGTCCCACAACATCAGTAGAGTTTCCGCTCGGCGGTGAGAAAGGACTGAACGAACGAAGTTACTTGTCTAAACCCCAAATCAGACGTGTTTCCCGGCAGGATGTGGGGTGCGATCCCGACCAGTGTGAACATCTCGGCTTCTTGCACCAGAACACGAACCGAAGACAGAGACGAGGTCAAAGAAAGGAACCCCATTATGAAAAGTAGACAATTACGAGGAAAGACAAATCCATACAAAATAATAATAATAAAAGATCTTCAACGAAGCCAGAGAACAGTTGCCGCAGAACGCACGACTCTTCTGTATCAAGGATCAAGCGGTTCACTGCAGACGTCACAAGTGCTCACTTACCTTCGGCTTCTAGTGCGTTGTGAGATATAAGACACAGCCCAGTGGTTTTCTGAGCGTGCTTTGTCTTAAAGCACTTCCGAATTTACTAAGAAATGTCAAACCAAATGTTTAAAATTAAATGTTAACTTTCTATATCTGTCAGAGAAGAACTTCAGCTAGAGGTGGAAAATGAGTTTCTATCATGATGGGTGGCATTCCTGACACATGACTAAAAAATCAAGTCAGCCCTAGCCAGTTTGGCTCTGTTGCTACAGCATCAATCCGTGGACCTCAGGGTGGTTGGTTATCAAGGGGTATGCCTGGGTTGCAGGTTTGACCCCCAACCCCAACCAGGGCCGTGCAGGAGGCAACCGACCAATGTGTCTCACATCGATGTTTCTCTACCTCTTCCTCCATCTCTTCTGCTCTATCTAAAAAGTAATGGAAAAATATCCTCGGGTGAGAATTATCAACAACAACAACAAAAATCAAATGCTAGTGGAACTTTAAAAGAGAAGACAGATGGTTTCTTTGTTGCTTTGTTCTTCTGTGAGATTCATGGTGAAGCTCTTGTGCCCAGTGTTCTAGCAGACTAAAAGGGCGTGCACAGTGATGAAATCACTTCTCTGAGCGATGCCGTGTGCTTTGCCAGAGTGCGTCGGTGGGGCCTTGGCAGTCACACAAGGCTCTGACGTCAACCCCAGTGCTCCTGAAACCAAATGAATGCTTGCCAAATATTCAATTATCAAAACAAACAAAAAAAATAGTAGAATGATTTATCTATTTTTTTTTTACCTTTTTTTTTTTTTTACCACTATCACACTTTTAAGAACAAGCTAAATTTTAAGCCTCAAATGCGTATTTGTATCAATGGAACATAATTGACATCTATAGACTATTTCATTAAACAACAGGATGCACGCTTTTCTCAAGTTGACATGAAACATTTACCAAGATAGATCACATTCTGGGCCATAAATCACACCTTAACAAATTCGAAAGAATAGAAATCATACAATGTCTGCTCTCAGACCACAGTGGAATTAAATCAATAACAGAAACATAATTGATAAATTTCAAAATATGTGAAGATTAAACAATGCACTTCTAAATAACACATGGGTCAAAGAAGAAATCTCAAGAGAAATTTTAAAACATTTTGAATTCAATAAAAGAGAACACAGCTTATCAAAATGTGTAGAATGCAGCAAAAGCAGTGGTCAGAAGGAAATTTATAGCATTGACTGCATATATTAGAAAATAAAAGAGATCTAAAATGAATCATCTACATTTCTACCATAGAGAACCAGAGAAAAGAAGAACAAATTAAATCCAAAGGAAGCAGAAGAAAAATAATAAGAATTAGGTCAGAAAGAAATAAAATTTAAAACAAGAAATAAAATTTAAAACAGAAAAACTAAGAAAAAAATTCAACAAAACCAAAAGCTGACTCTTTGAAAAGATCAATAAAGCCTTAGCCAGAGAAACGGGGGAAAGTATAGAGTTCAATATTACTCACATCAGATGTAGAAATAGATTATATAAATGGGCATCTATCTATTAAAGAAGTAGAATTAATAATAAACGGAAAGCACCAGGCCCAGATGGGTTTACTGGAAAATTCTACCAAACATTCTCAGAAAGACTCATAGATATATATCAGAGATATCCACTGGAAGACTGTTACTTAAATTATACAAAGAACTCTTAAAACTCAACATAAGAAAACGAACAGCCTGATTATTTAAGGGGAGGGGGGAGCAAAGGCCTTAACAGACACGTCACTGAGGGAAATACACAGATGGCAACATCACATGTTGTCAGGGAAACACCTAATAGAATGAGCCAAAATCCAGAGGACTGACCACACCCAGCACAGGAACCTCAGTCATTGCTGGTGGGATGCAGAAGATGCAGCCACTTTGGAAGACAGTTTGGTGGTTTATGACAAAAGTAAACACACACTCACCATGCAGTCCAGCAATTACACTCCCTGGTACGCATGCAAAGGAGTCAAAAACGTGTCCACACGAAAACCTGCACATAAATGTGTTTTAGCAGCTTTATTCACAATTGCAAAAACTTGGAGGCAACAAAGATGTCCTTCAGCAGGTGGATGGGTAAACTGTGGTCCATCCAGATGTTGGAATATGATTCAGTGCTAAAAAGAAACAAGCTATTTTGGTCATGGAAAGACATAGAGAAGCTTCAAAAACATATTACTAAGTGAAAGAAGTCAAAAAGGTTACATACAGTATGATTCCAACAACATAACACTCTGCAACGGATCAGTGGATGCCAGGAGTAGGGGTGAATAGACCACCAACTTACACCACACACAAGAATAAACTCAGAATGTATAAAAGACTTAAATGTTTCCCATGAACCATAAAAATTCTAGAAGAAAATGTAGGCAGAAAAATATCAGGCATCACACGCAGCAGAATTTTCACTGCAGCAGAATTTTCACTGATGCAATGCCTAAGGCAAGAGAAACAAAGGAAAAAATTAGTACATAGGACTACATCAAACAAATAAGCTTCTGCACAGAAAAAGAAACCAGCATCAAAATGAAAAGGGAACCCATTCTCTGGGAGAACATATTTTCCAACGATATATCGAATAAGGGGTTAATATCCAAAATATATACTCATACAACTTAACAAAAGGAAGACAAACAATCCAATTTAAAAATGGTCAGCAAAAAATGGAAAAATGTCCTCGGGTAAGGATGATAAAAAAAATTAAAATGGGCAGAAGACCTAAATAGACACCTCTCCCAACAGGACATACAAATGGCCAAGGTCACTAACCATCAGGGAGATGCAAATTAAAACGACTATGAGGTATCACTTCACACCTGTCAGAACAGCTGGCCATCAGCAAATCATCAAACAACAAGCACTGGCGAGGGTGTGGAGAAAAGAGGACTCTAGTACACTGCTGGTGGGAAGTGGAAATGGTGTTTCCTCAAAAAATTAAAAATTGATCTGCCATTTGACATAGTGATCCCACTTCTAGGAATACATTCTAAGAAGCCTGAAACACCAATTAGAAAGAATATATGCACCCCCATGTTCATAACAGTACTATTTATAATAGCTAAGATCTGGAAACAGCCCAAGTATCCCATCAGTAGACGAATGGATAAAAAAGCTGTGGTACATATACACAAAGGAACACTATGCAGCTGTGAGAAAGATCTTTTATCCTTTGAGACAACATAGAGGGACCCGGAGAGCATTATTCTGAGCGAAATAAGCCAGTCAGAGAAAGACAAATACCACATGATCTCACTTATTTGTGGAACATAATGAACAAAATAAGCTGTCGACCAAAATAGATCCAGAGACATGGAAATAGGGAACAGACTGTAACCTCAGAGAGACAAGGGGTGGGAGGGGAGGGAAGAGATAAACCAAAGAACTTATATGCACATATGCACAACCAATGGACTCAGACACTAGGCTGGGGAGGGCAGGAATGGGGTGGGAGCTGGAAGGAGGGGATGATGGGGGGAAAAAGGGGGAACATCTGTAATACTTTCAACAAAAAGAAAAAAGCTTGTGATAAAGCTATACAAATATGAGAACTTATATTAAAATGTAAACTACCCATAATACCTACCAATAATAATCTTCCACATTGTTTAATATGCAGACAAGGTTAGTTATCATTGGTAGCCTCACAGAAACTGGCTATAAAAACTACAGGAAAATAATTGAGGAGTATTTCATTGACGTTAAAAAACTGAGAGTTGCTTGCAGTTCTTACCCACCCTTCTGGGTGTGGTGTTGTGACCCTGAGTGACGAGAAGCAGGTGGACTTGGACAGATCTGGATATGCCTGTGCCTCCAAGTTGAATTAGTTCACCAACAGAAGTATTCCAGTTTTGTCCATGTGGATTCAAATACTAAAGGAAATGATTTTTGATTTTCAATTCAGTAATTAGAAAACATTTAGGTACGTTTGAAACAGCATAGATATGAGAATCCGCTTTTTCAGCTGTAAACATTATGAAATCTAAATACAGATAGAAAATTTCCAGGGAAAATATGGAGATGTGTTCTAACGGTAAAACGCACATCAAACCCATAGATTTAGTATGGACAACATAGATAACATTTAATTAATATATTTTTTTGAATCTTCACCTGAGGATATTTTTTCATTGATTTTCAGATAGCGTGGGAGGGAGGAAGAGAGAGAGATAAACATTTATGTGAGAGAGACACATAGGTGTGTTGCCTCCCACACAACCCCACCCAGGGCTGGGAATTGAACCCAAAACCGAGGTACATGCCCTTGACCAGAAATCGAACCGGCGACTCTTTGGTCAACAAGCTGACGCTCTAGCCGCTCAGCCAAACCAGTGACAGCTAATTAATACTTTTTATGTCGATGCGATCATATTGTGGATCTACATGTTTAAATGAAATGCATTATTAAAATTAAATTTATATATTTATTTTTACTTTCGAACGTGGCTGCTAGAATCTTCACAGTCGGAATGGGTGGTAGGATAGTGTTGGTTTCCAGGGGTGACCCCTTCATGTCAAACATGCTCCATGTCTGTCCGTGTCTGTCTCAGTTATTAAGACACGATTAACACACTCAAAGTCTGAACCATCACTTCTCTTTGCTCGGGAGTTTCATCAGATTTCAACTTTTATGTCTGGAACATTATTTCCCAGGCAAACAGGACAGAGATACCCTGTGGCTGAAAAATAACTGGGGGTTAAGAATATTTTGAAAGTGGTTTTCTTGTGTTTGTATTTTAAATGATGGCAAAATATACATAAACGTTTCCACTTTATCAGTTCTGTGTATAGTTCAGTGGCATGAGCACATTCACGAGTGTGCAAGTCACCTCCACCATGTCCTGAACTTCCCACGCCCCCAAATGGACACTGACTTATCCAACACCAACCCCCCCCCCCCACCCTGCACCACAACCTATTTCTGTCTCTGAATCTGGCTGTTCCAGGGACCTTGTGTGAATGGAATTGTCCTATGTTTGTCTTTCTGTGTCTGTGAAGGTTTGATCGTATCTTCAGAAGTCGACCCCATTTCCAACTGAGCGTTATCCCAAAGGAAGAAATTGCGCTTGGGTGAACCCTTGGCCATGGTTGATTTCTGTGGCGCTTCTTTATGTTCAAGGAAAACTAGGGTTTGAGTCCCTAAAATGCTGGCAACTCTGCCAGGAAATCTGAGCACAATGTTAGAATAGCCCAAGGCACCCGAGGAAACCATCCCCGAGACATCCCCGAGACTGTGAGGACTGGGGCACCCTCGTCCCCTCTCCTGGCATGTCTGTGTCGGGGCGCCTGTGCCGGCCTGAGAGACAGGAGCCGACAGTGGAGTGGACGGTCTAGGGGCAGCCCTTGGGGTTCAAGTCTACAATGGAGCAGATGCTGCCCAGCCTGGGCACCGCGGCTCCTGTGGGGAGAGAGATGCTGGACGGCACGCTGGACGGACGCTGGACAGGATGCTGGACTGGACACTGGACAGGACGCAGATGACGTCTCTGTGTTCACTATACCCCGTGGCTGCGGCTGCTCGCATTTCTTCACCCTTTTCTTTTTCCAAGAGAAAAGTCAAATACTTTAAAATGTATCAACAACCAACTCATTCTGTGATTATGTTTTCTTGACGCTACAATAATTGTTTACGTAATCTGTGCCTGTAAACACTTAAATACAAGTTTGTGTGTTTATACACAACCGAAAATCGAAAGGACAATGGAACGATGTGAGGAAATCAATAAACCCGTAACCCAATCCTCTGGCAGACATCTGGCTTCCTCTGGGGCCTCAGTGGAGGGGAACACATTTTCCAGTGGGTGAAGGGGTCCAGGGATCCAGCCCAGCATGTGTGGGAGCTTCGCCCACCAACGAGCAAGTCTCGGTGAGCAGGGGGTCTGAGAAGTCACCTCAGTCCTGGAATCCGCCTGGAGACAGCCCCCCAATTCCACAGCTCAGTCCCACAGACCACCCTCCACTTCGGACCAATAGGCGACACGTCGGAGGTCCCACAACCCCCTGGGTTTGATCCATCTGTGAGGCCTGCTGACAGGACTCGGAAAAACCCAGAGTTGTTTACTACAAAGAACATTAAAGGATCAGAATCCACAGCCCCCGATGAAGACGCAGAGCCAGGGCCTCCTGGAGCCGGGAGCTGCAGTGACCCAGGGCGCGGTCTGGTTCCCTGGGGGGCCCCCACACAGGACCAGAACTGTGCTGTGGGTGTCATGGGGCCTCCTCTGTCCTTGAGACTGACACAGTCACTGACCCCTGAGTCCACCTCCGGCCTCCACTCGGCCCAGATATGGGGGAGGGGGCAGAAAACTCCACCCTCCAGCCACAGGGTTGGCTCTTATTGGCGACCTGCTGCCACCCTTGGGTGGGGTCCAAAACCCACCTCATCAGCATAACCAATGTGCTGTCATCACTGAGCAAATTCCCAGGGCCCCGGGCTCGTGAACAAGAACCAGGAAGGGTCCCGGCTCCTGAACCAGGACGGCCCCTCGAGTTTGTGAACCAGGATGGCCGGGCAGGGAGACCACGTGCGGCAGAGCAGGGCATCCCAGCCCTCCCGTGACGACACCCACATTTCTCAGACCCCAGTACGGCAGTGGGGGAGTGAGACACCGTGGGGAAATTATGCTCCGAGCTAGGAATTAGCGCCAAACCCCGTTAAGTGGTTGAACACTAGACATGAAATAAGAGCAGGAAGTGGCCCCCGTGGTGACCATGGTAACCGAGAATGGCATCCATGCCGCCTGCCATTGATGCTTCGCGTGGGCCTGGGACTGGGTGGTGGGGCGCCCCAGGTCCCCAAGGTCGCGGCCAGGATGACAGGCAGGGCAGCCTGCTCCCCTGCACCCCACGCGGCGTCCGGCCCCCTCTGGTCATCAACACAGAGCTTGCGTCAAGGCAGGAAGTATATGCATTGCCCAGGGAAATATTTATGTTTTTAAAGTGGATTCTAAGACCCATTGAACACACAGATTAAAACAAACAGACGTGTCTGTGTCCTGGCCGAGGCCTTTCCGAGGCCCTGGCTTTGCCTTCCCAGGAAAACAGGCTGGTTTTCCTTCGGGTGAAGGGCAGCGGCTTAGATCCCGTGCCCTCGCCTCCCAGGGACGTCTGCGCCTCCCTCTGCGTCGAAGCCATCCCGAGGCGAAACCCCACCGCCAAGCACCCAGCTCAGCAAAACCAGGTGCCAGACAGAGCGATCTGGAAACCTTCACTTTGTGGTTTGGCTATTTTTGATGGAAAGGGAGGGGTGGGCAGTGAGCATTTTTGGGGTTCCCTTGTCATTTCAACACAGGGTTGGGGAGTCCCTTCCAGCCTGGCGTTCTTTCTCGGTCCGCGGAGCTGCCACCTCCCAGCTCCAGGCCCAGGGAGCAGAGACCACAGAAAGCGTAGGTTGCCCAGTGCTCCTCTCGAACACGATCCAAGTCGGCGCCGCTGGGACGGCCGCTGGGCCCCGGAGCTGCTGGGTTTGAGCGGACTGTGGGCTTTACCGGGGGAGAACTGCACCCCAGCCACGCTGGTTAATTGGCTAATGAGAATTTCAAGGAGTCTCATTAGTTAGAGTAAAGGAGCAGCCATAGGTCATGTCGAGTTTAAAATTAATTATGGAATTTGATGGTCAGAAACAGCCATGAAATTCATCTTTGTCATGTTTTCCAAAGGCCAAATAAAAAATGTCATAAACGAGCCCCCTCACGTCTCCGGGCGCTGCCCCTGGTCCGGACGACACGGGAGCCCGGAGCCGCGTGTGGGCAGCTCTCCCTGCTGCTCCCTCCCGACAATCCATGCTCCCGGGCCGTCCATGGTGAGCCCCTCGCTCCGCACACGCTCACGCCATCTGCTGCTCCCAGCCGGACACGGGACAGCCCGCAGCTGCCAGCCGGGCGCCCCTCTGACCCGTCCACAGGGTGGGCGCTGGCTGACCTCGGGCAGCCTGAACCCTGCCCCGCCGACTCTCACCCGGCGTGGTCACTGGACGCCAGGCTCGGCCGCAGGGTCTTGGCCAACACGCTTTGCAGCGTCACCGTCCCAGCGCAGGGGTCCGTCAAACACCCCGGCTCCACCAGCGCTGTCTGCTGGCGAGAGCTTGTAACTTCACATACAATCTTCTTGCTAAACTTCAGCCTCATTGGCTCTGACCCCAGAACCGTACCTCAGGGGTACCCCTTCTGGGGCCTGAGGGTTCCCCTCCCGTCCAGACCCCATGCACTCTGACCGCTCACCTGAAGCACAAATGGCCCCTTCCTTATGGGTCCCTCTGCGTCCCCCCTTCCCCCCACCTCCCCATCCCCCACCCCCAGGCCCTGCTCCTCCTCCACAGAAAGTGGGCTCACGCCTCTCTCTCCAGAGCAGGTCAGAGGCCTGTGTGGGAGGCACCCTGATGCCGCCACCGGCTCTGTGTGCCCGTCCTACCCGCTGTCAGCAGGTCTCACTGCGGACTGGCCGTGTCCCCCCTTCATCCTTCCCCCGACACCCAGCTGTGCTCACTTGCTGTGCCGAGTGGTGACGTGTTGTTGGGGGGCTGCACCCTGTTCTACCAGCTGTCGACTCAGCCCGCCGGGTCCCGGTGCCTCCTCCGTGGGGAACCCGGGCACATCTGGCTGCTTCTTACCAGTGGGAACTGTGCGGGGAGGTGCAGGCGGGCGTCCTGGAAGGACGTGGGCAGTGAAGTCAGAGAGAAGGTCGACATGGGGGCCCGGCCCCAGGGGCGGGAACAGCAGAGAGGTCGCGGGCAGAGACCCTCACCGCAGAGCCGGAGCCGGCGTGCGAGGGCAGAGCTCCCAGCGCAGCAGAGGACAGAAGCCAGGCTTCCACGTCCAGTAGCCGGCGGAGCGTTAGCCTCTTCCCTCCACGTGTGAGGCGCGGGGACTGAGCGGAGACCACCATGTCCCTCTGCGAGGACAGACCGCAGGGGCCTCTGCCCGGCCCGTGCTGGGAGACCCCCGTGCACCCTGGGGCGCCCTCGTCCCCGAGCGTGTGCCTGGAGGACAGAAACCAGAGCCGCCAGGGCCCCCGGGGCTGACTGCCCAGGGGGGGCCTCGGGAGAGGAGTTGCCGCTGGCTCCCCTCCCCCAGCCAACTCTTCCGTCGGCCTTTCCACCACAGCCCGTGACGCCGTGACCATCGTCCTCACGGGACCGAGGCTGGTGTGGGGTGCGAGGGCCTGTGACCGCTCTCCAAGGCTCCCACGGTGGCTGGTCTGGGAAGGGAGGAGTTTGGCAGCTGATGAGAACGCCGTGTTTGAACAGAACACGTATGTAAGATGGTATGTAAGCAGGGACGTCGGTGACAGGTCAGTGGGCAGAACGGGACGTGTCCAGTGGCCCAGGACCGACAGAACGATGCCGCCCGTGTCTGGCGACGCCCCTCGGGGACGTGGCCATGGCACTGAGCACGTGGCTCTGCCCGTCCTCGTCCGCCTTGTGTTCTGATGTTTCCCTCTGTCCCAGGGGCGAAGGGAGCTCGGCTCTGGCCGAAAGGGCAGCAGCTCGGAGCAGTTCCGTGGGTGTCGCGGGGACTTGGGGGAAGGCAGGGCCGGCCGGGGGGCCCCTACAGGTCCCTCAGCGTCGGGCCGCGTGGTCTCACAGAAGCCGAAGCTCCGTGGAGATCATGACCCGAACTGTAAGGTAGCTGCGCCCGCAAAGCCTTTGCAGCTCTGTCCACGACCAGGCCTGACCGGGGAGGTGCCGCGGCGGACGGTCAGGTAACGGGAATCTCGTTGGCTGTGTCTTTCGGAGGCAGCCCCGGCCAGCCCACGAGGTGGAGCGCGGTGCCCGCGCGGCCTAGACCCGGATCTCCGTGTCTCAAACCGCGAACCTCCGGGGCGGAGGCCAGTGGAAACACCCGCGTCACGCTGGACCGCTCGCCCTGGGGGGCCTGGGGCAGCGTCCGCCTGACGGGACAGAAACTGGGCAAACACCACAGCAGACACTCGGCAGTGTCCACCCTCGTCCAGATGATGCATAAAACACACCTTCCATTGTGTCGCGCTTCACGCTGGGAAGGATTTCAGGTGCGTTTTCTCTGCCGGTCTCGGTGCGTCTGGGGACAGCAGCGCGGCGGACACAGGACTGAGGTTTGTCAGGAGACCGAGTCCAGGCTCCAGACGGCAGGAGACACGGGACCATCGCCACCCACGGGCCTGTCTGCAGAGGCGGAGCGAGCGTGAGGGGGCTCGAGGGGGCCCCAGGCTCGGTGAGCAGACACTGTCAGGGCCGCTCAGCGCTGTGGCTGTGGAGATGCCCCCCTCCCCGTCCCTGGGGTCTGCACAGGCAGGTGCTGTCCCACATCAGCCCTCCCCCCGGGGCACGGAGCTCGTGCGGGGCCCTGACGCTGTGCTCGGCCCTCTGCTCTTCCCTGTTCCACCTCAGACGGTCAGTGAGCGTTGCCGGCGGCACCCCTGGAACAACGCAGGCGACCAGGTGGGGGCGGCGGCCTCTCCCAGGGCCTGCGGTGTCCACCATCCTGTGGGTCACTGGTCCCACCATGAGCACCGTCTGGTTGAGCACCAGCCAAGGCCCAGGCCGAGGGCGGAAATGAGAACCAGCCCAAAGCAGAGTGTGGTCTCTGCGGACACGTCCGGAGTCGGACAAGAGCAGAACAATGAGGACCAAGGCCGGGCCCTGCCCCCTGGTCCCAAGCTCTTCACTCTGACTTCCGGGCCTGGTCCTCCCCTCGGACCTCTCGGCCACAAACTTCCAATAAGGCCCCTTTGTTGTTTAATGTAGACAGTGAGGAGTGCTTACCACTCGAGAACCAGAAGTGACGTGTGTCCAGGTGAACAAGAACCTGGGCTGCATCCGGAACCACACACTTCTCTGGGTCACGGGTCCAGAGCCCCCTTCTCCTTGCAAGGCGAGCCTGAGCCTGGGGACCTGCCCCAGTGACCTCTCTGTCCCCAGCTCCAGCACCTCCGAGCACCTGCTCTTGTGCGACTCGGCGCCAAACCTGTGCCTGCGAAGGGGCTTCTCCACCCCACCCAGCACCCTTCTCCCGGGTCCCTGGCCCAGGGACTCCTGCCTCACGGGGTGACGGGTGCCTGGGAGACAGAGCAGGTGGGGGAGCCCCAACCCCGCTGAGAGAGAGCAGACACAGCCAAACACCAGGGAGGACGTGACCCGGGACCAGTGGTCACCACAGGAGCTGGGAGCCCGGGGGGCCCAAAGTCTGGACAGAGGTGACCAGTGTATTTCACGTACTTTTCACAGGGCAAGGATTACATCTTCCGACGCCTCTTCAACCACTTAAACATAGAAAACTTACTCTTGGCCCACTGGCCACCCACACACTGGCTCGACCTCGGGCACAAGGCTGAACTGTGTCTGCAGCGAGTCAGGCCCTTTCCACCGAGCGTGACGCTCCCACGGGGCAGGAGCAGAGGGCTCTTCCCTGTCGGGGACCAGCCAGGGCCAACCGAGGGACGCCCCCCGTGGCCTGCAGCGCCCCCACCCCGGGTCCGCGGCTGACAGAGGTGGAGATGCCAGTGGACGCGAAGAAAAGGAGACAAACCTCAGCCCTGCAGAGCTCCAGCCGGCAGAGCTCACTGTGAGGACGGGGCCCGGACGGACGCTCCTGCAGCGTGTCTGACGAAGGCCCCCCTCCCCGCAGTCACCCCGCAGTCCTTCCAGGCTCGTGACGGACGCACACCGCCCGAGCTGAGCCAGGCATTTCCGCTCCAGCCGAGTCCGGCGCCTGTGGACGCTCGCCTTCCCCGGGGCTCCTTACGCATTCAGCCGCGTCTGCTCCGGCTTGACTCACCGAAGATGAGAAACCGCTTGTGGCTGTAAAACCAGTGAACCTCTTGCCTTTACTTAACCTCCTGCCCTTGGAAATACACCGTTTTACGGTCTGCACGTGATCCGACCGGCCTGCTCTCCTCCCCTCTGGGGAGGCCCACGGAGCAGCACCGAGAGAGACCAGGTGTCCACTGCCCACCCTCAGCTTCGCCCACAGTGAGCCCTGCAGCCACGAACCACGGTCCAGTTGACACAGGAGCCCTGGGGGCGCAGGCCCAGCTGCTTCCTCTGCCCGGACCACCTGCAGCCAGCTGGCTGGTTCCCGGGGCCCCGCACCCCCCCCCCCCGGCAGCCCCTTGGCACCAGCCTTGCTGTGTCCAGACCTCCTGGTGCGCCGGGTCACCCTCAGGGAGACGGCGTGACTTGGTTCCCGTTAGACTTCTCTCCCTGGTCCCTGGCTGGGAGCTCTTCACGCCCATCGCTTCCAGTCAACCCTCACCCACAACAAGAATCCTAATGTCCTGCTCTCTGATGGACAGCGGCTGGACCTGGAACACCCCCCTCCCCCCCAGGCATCTCTGCACCAGGCTTCCCGGCGTCGGCGTGGTGCCTTGGCCGCGGCTGCACCCGGAGGTCCTGGGAGGTGAGGGGAAGGGCAGTTCACCAGAGAGGGTGTGGCCCCTGCGGCCGGGGAGGGCCTGTGAGCCCCAAACCGGGCTTGTTCCCTGCGGTCCGAGTCGGCAGCTCCGCTGCTGGGGGTAGCCATGGTGGGGGTGGGGGTGCGGTGGGCTGTTGCACAAGGACCCCAAAATTAAGAGGTCAGAATAAAGAGGTCAAATTCCTCAAAAGTAAGGTTACAAGTGGACGGATGTTAGGGAGTCAGAGAAGCGAGGGTGGCGGTGGCCAGAACAGGCGAGTCGGGGCTCGCGGGAAGGGTCACAGGATGTTATCAAAGCCGAGGGCAGCTCCTCGCCCCGGCCGGTGGTGGAGGACTCCCCGGGCCAGGGGCCTGAGTCCCGCTGGGTAGCCTGGCCAGGGGGCCCTCAGGGGCAAGTGCCGGACGGACCAGTTCTGGGCTCGGTGGGAGGGCGTGGAGCTGACTCCAGGTTCCGCGTTCTCCACGGACGGGACGTTGGAGGCACCAGTGCGGTTATGAGACTTCGCTGTCCTCTCCAGTTCTGGCATCAAACCCAGGCCCGTGGCCCCGCCCCCTCACCTCCCAGCAGAGCCCAGGGCTGGGGGGCTGCCAGTCTGCAGGGGGACCCCACGCCCACGCACAGCCCGCTCTGCACATCGGCTGCCAGGGCGTCTCCAGGGGCTCCGGCTTTGAGGTCGCTGCTTCTCTGGGGTTGTCAGGATCGGGCATTTCTGTGAACCCCAAACTTTAAAATGTGTGGCTCAGAAGCACAAGCGGGTGAGTTAATTTCAGGGTCCAGAGAGGTTTTCACGCTGTTTCTAAGGAGCTCTCCTTGGTTTGCGTGAACGTGTGCCTGCAGAGTGGTGGCCCGGCACTGAGGCCGGAGGCCACAGACCGACCGCTCTCTGTAGCCTGCACCAGAGGACCCCGGGCTCCAACCAGCCACAAGGTCCGTGGAAGGCGAGCGGCTCCAACCGCCAGACAGGCCAGCGGACAGTGGGCTGGAGAGACCCTCCCAGGTCCAAGAAAGAGCAAACACTCATGTCCCTCTCTTGCTGGTCCTTGGAAGTAACTCAGTCGTCACAACCTCCAGGTTCCAGAGTGTTCTCACCCACGGTCCTCACCTTCGCTCTGACGGCTGTGTCGCTTTGTCCGAAGGGGAGCGGATGTCTAACAGTTGTGTTTGAGGTTTTGTGGAAGGCGGAAATCCATCGGCGGGGGAAGGGGGGGTCTGCCTGGAGAGGAGAACGCAGCCCCCAAGTGAAGTGTGAAGTGTGAGCCTCTCTTTCGCTTTCCCGGGGGGCTCTCCCGGCTTCTGTCACCTCCTGGGTGTGTTCAGTTCTTAGCTTCACCCCAATTCCATTTACAACTGGGTCGTCCCCACCGGCTAGTGGGTTACAATCTGGAAAACAAGACGAGGCGCAGAGCACGGAGCCGGCACACGCTGTCCTCACCTCCGGTCTGGAGAGCCACGGGCCTGGGTAGCTCGGGACCAGGAGCCAGGCTGAGCCCTGGCTCTGGCTTATCTGCATCTCCGGCTGGCGCAGCCCACAGACAAATTATAAGTTACTGCAGAGGTTCCCACAGGGCAGCGGCTCCGGGCCTCTGGGCGCTTTCATCTGTGGGGACCCACTTCTGAGGCCCTCGCCGCCAGCAGAACGTGGGTGCTGCTGCCATCTGCCAGGGTCTGGACACATCTTCCCCGGCACAGAACACGCTGCCGGAGTTTTCCCGTGACGGCTTGGCCCTGGGAGGAAGCCCTCGGCCAGCTGCGCGAAGCCTTCGTGTCTGTTCCTGCACAGAGCAGGACACGGCGTGAAGGGTTCAGGTGCCTCCGTCGGCTGACACGCAGCAGACGTTATGCTCGGACACCAGGCCACTGTGGCTTTTCTCTGGGCACCCGAACCACAGCTTCAGGACAGATCTTCAAAGACAGGTGACATCACACTGCGCCTGGTTGGCTGACATCTCGAGAATGCTTTGCCTAAAGCCCTCCCAGCGTAAGAAAAGTTATTCTTTGGTCATAAAGATAAAAAAATAGGGGGGGGGGGACAAAACTCCAAAACGATGGGCAGGTCTCTCGTTTCATAGGGCCCAGGCCCGATGGTATTCAAATGGAAACAGTTGGGTGTCGCAGGCCAGGGGCGGGCACTCGGGAAGCCACTGGTCTGAGCTGAGACCTGTGTGTGGCTGCAAGGGGCCCGCGGCGGGTGCCCTGAGCTCCCCTCTGCGCCCGCATGCGCCTGGGCAACACGGGGACGCAGGGCGACCGTCCCGCAGCTGGAAGCGACTGCCCTGAGCACCTGCACCAGGTCTGCAGGGGTTTCCACACTTAAACATTAGTCAATTAGCAAGTGGTACCGTCTGCTGGGCGAGCACGGATTATCATTATCATAATTTTACCAACGGAGTAAATGAGGGTGTGAGGCTGCCAGGAGAAAAATTAGCATTAACGAGTTCCTAGATCACAGGCCTGCGTAGCAAGGACTTTAAAGTGCTTATTTAAAAAAAAAAAAGTGCTGTAAAGCGAAACTTGAATATTGCAAAACAGACTTTCCAAATTAAAAATGTTCGATTTATTAATGAAACCAGTGCCGGGATTCTGTTTTTCATTTATGAATGGAAACCACCCGTTTTTATGACTTTATCCCTTCCCGTACATCTGTGGTGACCAGCTTTTTTTAAAAAAGTTTTTTTCCCTTTATTGATTTTGGAGAGAGAGGAAGGGAGAGGGAGAGAGAGATAGAAACGTTGATGAGAGAACATCAACTGACCGCCTCCTGCACGCCCCCCACTGGGGATCAGGCCCACAACCTGGGCATGTGCCCTGACCGGGAATCGAACCGGTGACCTCTTGGTGCAGGGTCGACGCTCAACCACTGAGCCGCGCTGGCCGGACTGTGATGACCGGCTCTTGGTGGGGATTCCGTGTCATCGCGGGTCTTCACTCTTTAAACCGTGTTCCTTACTTTGTCCTGCTTAGGAGATCAAGGGTCTCCGATGTTCTGTGACCCTGACAGATGTGTCTGGACGAGTGAACATCTGGGTGAACTGCGTCCCGTGAGGCAGTGTCCAGCGTGACAGCTTCCCGATCGCTGAGGTCAGGGTGCACTGACGCCGCTGAGCGCCCCGGCCTGCCTGAGCTGCATTCCGGGTCCACAGCGCACCTGTCGGTGGTGTGCTCATCCCCTCCGGGAGGACCTGGGTGCCACAGGGTTAAGCCTTCCGGGCATCTCTCTGGGCCACTCCGTCCTCTGCCCTCATTGTGGTTGAGCCCCACTGCCCCAACCCCACTCAGGAACGGGTGCAGGACCTAAGGCAGGACCTTTAGGGGAACCGCTGGGGGAAGGATGCTGGGACCTGGTGGGCCTGTGCGGTGCATGGAGACCTCCTGGGAGCGAGCCTGCCCAGGGCCGCGCAGGTCCCATGGGCCCTCGGGACTTCTGCCGTGACCACGCTGCCTGAGTGTCTGTAGATGTTCGTTCTCAGTTCTCGTGGGAGCCTGCTGAGGAGTGGAACTGGGGGCCACGCGCCGCCCCCCAGTGAACACCCTGAGCACCAGCCAGGCCGTTCTGCATGGAGGGGCCCTGTGGGCAGCGCCCCAGCCATGGGGGAAGTTCCAAGGTCTCCACGTCCTCGCCTGCCTTTCACTGTCCGTCTGTCCGACATCAGCCATCCCAGCGGGTGTGAGGCGATGCCTGTGGGGATTCTGCCGATTCACAGCACGTGACCCAGCTGTCCTGTGACGGTTGTTTAGAATTCAGGACACACTTTGTTAGGGGAACCGTGTCATACCTGCTGGTGTGTGTCCCAAACAGGACGCTCTGTGATGCTGACCCCTGGTGCCAGAGGCGACGACCTGTGAGTAGGACCCTAAAGCGGAGTTTACAGGGAGCAGGATCAGGGAGCCCCACCTCGTCCAACATGAGGTGTCACGTGGACACGGAGCCCCCACTCCGATGGAACGAGACCGGATCAGCCCTGCCCCTGGCTGTCTGAAGCCCTGCTGTGCCCCCCAGAACCAGCTCGATCCCATCAAAGTCCTCGCCAGGTGAGCCCTTCATGCCCGGGGCTTGGCTCCTGCCCCTTCTCGGCCCCTACGGGACTCTGCTCCCGCCTCCCCTGTGGTAAGTTCCGGCCCTGCTCTGACTTACACTAACCTCAGCGCCTCCCAGTCCTGTCCTGTGGTTGTCACTGGCTCCTTCTCATCCGTCAAGTGACACTCACCCCACTGTGATCCGACTCCCCCCAGGAATGGGCTCCTCTAGATTCTGAGTCCCCAGTCTGTTAAATTCAGCCACTAAGAAGTATGTGTGGTCTGCCAACACTGACATTGTGGGGTTTTGTCCTGATACTAAAGTCAGCCAAGGAGGAGCTGCTCAGACAGACCCTGCTTTGCCTGAAGGGGCGCAGCCCAGGCCCCCACCCTCTCCCCGCCCTGGGCTCAGCTGCAGCACTTCACCCACCTCTGGTCTGCTGTGGGGTGGCCACAGCTCTCAGGGAAGCTGCACCCACAGTAAGCACCAACCTGCCCCCCCCCCCCCGGGTGCGCCAGGCTGTGCCCATTCCCAGACCCAGTGGGTTCAGGGCCGTCACCCTGGACACCAGCCCACCCCGAGACCATGAGGAGCCCACACACCTTTGTGGACAGGACCGGGTTCTGCCCCTTAGCTGAGACGCTGGGTGGCCTCGCAGACGCACTCGTGCGGAGGGGCAGGTGCTTACCTGGGCACAGAGTCCGCGGTCCGGCCCGGGCAGCGGGACCACAGGAGAGCCCACAAAGAGGCCCCAGAGCCCAACCCGACTGCAGACCTGCCCAGTGGCCGCTTCGACGGCCCCAGGCCCTGCTGCCGGCCGGCGGTGCTTCCCGCGGGAGGCGGTTCAACAGCAACGGGGGCTCCGCAGCCAGAGCTGAAGCAAAGCGCCGGACCGAAGGAGCTGCTGTCCGGCCCGCAGGCCAGAGCCGCACAGAGCCAGGCAGCCGAAGGTCCAGCTTCCCGCCTCCCGGCTGACCATCCAGGTGAGGCTGGGACCCCAGGTCTTCCTCCGACACCAGAGGCTTTGCTGGGGGCTGCGGGCGGACCCCACGGGGAGGCCGGGCTCCGGAGAACCGCGCGGGCCGGGCAGGAAGCTGGGTCACCCGGAGCCCGCAGACCCGCGGTCAGAACCCGCACCCGCCTGACGGTCCGAGCATCGCTGCCCCCCACGGCCCTGCGGGACCCCTCCGGCCGGTCCCGGCCCCAGCTTCCCGGCTGGAGGTGTCCGGTGGGGACGGGCCGCCGACGCGGGCAGAGCCGGCCCGGCCGCGGGCTCCCCACCCGCCCGGACCAAGTCGGCGCGACCGTAAGTGCCGGCATAGCGGCCCCCGCGCTTTCCGCCGCCGCCGCCGCCGAGGGGGGCGGGAGGGGGAGGGGCGGGGGCGGGGCGGGCCGCTCGGGGGCGGGGGTCCCGGAAGGGCTCCGCGACGCCGGGCGGGGCGACGGCAGCCTCCACTCCGCAGTCCGCGAGCTTCTCTCGGCTGCAATTTGCCTCCTGAAGCGAAACGTGCGGGCGGGCGAGCGGAGTCCCCGCAGGGAGGGCGCCGGCTGCGTCCTGGGGGCCCGGCCCCTCGGCGACCGGGGCCTCCCCGCGCCCTCGGCCCCCCGGCCGCCTCCCGGAGCAGCGGGCGAGCGGGCGGGCGGCCCCGGCGGGATGTGGGTGCGCTCGCGCTCGCGCAAATACGGCGGAGGAGCCCAGAGCCTCTTCCGAGAAGTCTGCGGAGTTGGGCTCAGTCCGGGGCGAGCGCGCGCGCGGCCGGGTCTGCGCTCCTCGCGCAGCTGCCCGGCGGCGCCCCGGGCCCGGCCCCACCATGGGCTTCGAGCTGGACCGCTTCGACGGCGACGTGGACCCGGACCTGAAGTGCGCGCTGTGCCGCAAGGTGCTGGAGGACCCGCTGACCACGCCGTGCGGCCACGTCTTCTGCGCCGGCTGCGTGCTGCCCTGGGTGGTGCAGGAGGGCAGCTGCCCCGCGCGCTGCCGCGGCCGCCTGTCGGCCAAGGAGCTCAACCACGTGCTGCCGCTCAAGCGCCTCATCCTCAAGCTGGACATCAAGTGCGCGCACGCGGCGCGGGGCTGCGGCCGGGTGGTCAAGCTTCAGGAGCTGCCCGAGCACCTGGAGCGCTGCGACTTTGCGCCCGCGCGCTGCCGCCACGCGGGGTGCGCCCAGGTGCTGCCGCGGCGCGACCTGGAGGCGCACATGCGGGACGCGTGCGACGCGAGGCCCGTGGGCCGCTGCCAGGAGGGCTGCGGGCTGCCGCTGACGCGCGGGGAGCTGCGCGCCGGCGGCCACTGCTGCGCCCGGGCCCTGCGGGCGCACAACGGCGCGCTGCAGGCCCGGCTCGCCGCGCTGCACAAGGCGCTCAAGAAGGAGGCGCTGCGCGCGGGCAAGCGGGAGAAGTCGCTGGTGGCGCAGTTGGCCGCGGCGCAGCTGGAGCTGCAGATGACCGCCCTGCGCTACCAGAAGAAGTTCACCGAGTACAGCGCGCGCCTGGACTCTCTCAGCCGCTGCGTGGCCGCGCCGGCTGGCGGCAAGGTAGGCGCCTGCGACCCCTGCCAGGCCCGAGTTCCCAGGCCGCCTCCCTGTCCCGGCCCCAGGGCACTAGGATGCCGTGGGCTGCCCAGGAGCGTCCTGCCCCCCCGTGGCTGCTTGCCACCGTATCCCCAGGAGCAAGGGCACTGAGTCAGCCCGACTTGGACACTCTGGTCCCTACGCATTACGAGGCGCACAGGGTGAAATACGGTCCGGCAACTTCAGGGGCCTGGAAAGACAGAAAGAGCCACAGCCGGGGGGAGCCAGGGCAGGTTCAAGTTGTGCTGCTCACACCAGCTAGGGTGTCTTGGGGGCAGTCTCTCAACCGCGTTAAGGTGGGAAAACGTGGACCCTACACACGTGACACACGCTCAGATTTGGCACGCGGGGTGAGCTACAGGCCAGCGTACCGGAGGCCAGAAGAGAGGCCTCTTCAGGGAGGGCTGGATTCAGGCGTGGGCTTTGCTGGCAGCAGCTGCTGACCTTGAGCGAGCTGCTGACCGGCTCTCAAGCTGGGAGTCTGTGTTCCCGGAGCTGTGACAGGGATGAAACACAGCCAGGCACCCTCTGTGGGGTTCAGCCGGGGATTCCAGAAAGAATTAAAGGAACCGGCACCAAATACCAAGTGCTCAGTGAGAGCGCCCTGTGGATTTGAACTGTGGTAGAACCTGGGCTTCTGGCTGGCCAGCTGGGTGGCCCTGTGGCTTCGTCCAGGTGCATCAGTCCCGAAGAGGTGGAGTGGTTGCTCGGAGCCTTCAGGAGGGAGTGTTGTGAGCAGGGCCTGGCGCGGTGCCCGGGGTGGGGGTGGGGTAAGTGCTCAACTGTGCCTGCAATTACCTTAACACCCCTGCCCTCCCCTGGCCCTGGGAGGCGGTGTAATTACACCAGTCTGAGGGCGACTTTGCCCTGCGGGCTCCGTGCTGAGCGCCTCTCAGCTGTTTCCTTGCCATTCCGGCGGCGAGGGGGCCGAGGTGCTCCTCCTGGGTGCACACCCAGGGCCCCAGAGGCCGTCCTGGGCCTGCTCCCAGCTTCCAGGTGCCAGGGCTCTGGACCCGCAGGAGCCGTCTCCCCAGCCCCAGCCCTTCACCGCTGTTGAAGCCTCTGGGTGTAGCCACAGGTTCCGCTTATTGTTGACTGTGTTTCAGCGATGGTTGCCGGCACCTCTTGCGTTACCTGCTTCATGGGTTCAGTGAGCAGGCAGCTCAGAGAGGGGCAGAGCTCCCAGAGCGAGCAGCCGCCCGGGCAGAGGCACCGGGCTCTGCCTCGGAGCTCTGGCCGGGCCTCCTGACGGTCCGCCCGTGCCTCTTCATTGTGGGCCCTTTGGTCGCATTCCTGGCTTCTACCCGCTACATCCAGGAGCACCCCCCACACACAAGTTTTGACAACCAAAAATATCTCCAGATATGGTCCAGTGTTCTGGGGGGGTTGTCCCTGAGAACCAGGGTCTCCTGGTTGCAAAGGCCACGCTTTTAACAAGGGGGGCGGGACAGCAGCAGCTGCCACTCTGGCTGCCTGTCCATATGCTCCGTGGAGGAGCTCGTATCTGCCCCAGGGCCCCAGGCCTGCGTCTGCTTTTCCTCCCGAGCCTCCCAGCCCCCCTCCCGAGCACACCAGGCTGCAAGTTTTCCAGCCCCCCTGCCTGGCCCCTGCCTGCCTGTCAGCTGCAGCCTAGCAGCTGGCCGCTCTGGGCACAGGGCAAATATTTACAGCTCAGAGCTCACCCAGGACCGCAGGCTACAAAGGGCTGGAGAGACCGCAAGTCACCCCAGCAGGGCAGGGCCGGGCCTTCAGCAGGCGCCGGGTCCAGGCCTTCAGCGGTCTGCGTCCTGCCTCTGCGCTGGCCTCTGGACTCTGCCTGGTTTTCCGTGATACTTGTTTATAAATGAGCCATTTGCTCCCCGGGGCTGACGCGTCATTCATTGTTAGGCTGGTTTATTATTTTTCTTGCCTTTCTGTTTTCTTTCTGGAGGGTTTGGGTACATTCCCTCTGAATCAACACTCAGGGCCCTTGAGTGGAAACTGGATGTGTTCGAGGCGCTGAGCTGGGCCGGTCGGGTGTTTAGCTCGGGGACCAGTCGCTGCCTCCTGGGTTTGCGGAGTCTCCAGAGTCAAAGCCCAGCTGCTGTGCTCCTTGGGGCCCGCCCAGCAGGGACGGCCCAGCCGAGAGCAGTGCAGCTTCCTCTCGGGCCTCAGCCCCTGGGCCCCAGCCAGGCCTCCGGGAAGCTCCTCTGGTCCCGGTCCACCCTCCTGGCCCTTGCTGTCCTGCCTCACTGGATGGGCTGGGCCCTGTTTATTCTCCCAAAGGCGGAAGGGTCGGCATCCAGAAACCTTCGTGCTGACAGTTCATTCACATCTCTGGTGCCGGCGAAGGGGGAAGACGCCCTTGGAAGACGCCAGTTCTTCCGGGCCCGGCCCTCGTCGCAAAGTGCGCTGGTTCACGCGGCCGAGGGCGCAGGTCCGTCCTGTTGTTGGGTCGAGCGAGGGCAGCGCGTCTCAAAGTCCCCAGACCGGAGTCGCCGGAGAGCTGTTCAGGCAGGTCCCGAGTCTCACTGCGCGGTTCTGACCCGTTAGGAACCTGAGGTCTGTGTTTGCGACAAGCTCCCGGCGAGGCTGGTCCACCTGTCACACCTGGTAGCTTTCCAGCGGAACAGGTGAGGCAGCCACGTGAGACGCGCCGGGTTCCTCTGCCTGTGGTTCATTCTTCCCCTAAACGTTCTGGGGGCGACCAGGGCACGTTCTGGAACCCAGACTTCCGAGCGCGGCACAGGCCGTGAGCCGGCCTGGGGGGCATCTCTAAGGGACGCAGAGCCTCCCGTGGGCTGCACAGGCGACGCTGGGCTCCGTGAGTGGAGAGCGCTGCCCCCGCCTCAGCTTCCCTCCCCGACAAATCCACCAGGGCGCACACGCAGAGCTCCCCAGGCTCCGGGCTTAGCTCCTTGGACTGGAGAACTTGGGGCCCGTCCTCGGCTCCCTCTGCTCTGCTGCGCCGTCCACCTGAGATCCTGAGCGTGAGGGCGTGCGCGGCCCCTCACCCCATCAGCTGACCCCTGTTCCCACCCTGGGGCTTCTGGACCTCAGCCCCGTTCACCTGTGGGCTCTGTGTGGGGGGTTCTGGGCTCTGGAGGGTGGGGAGCAGCACCCCGGCCTCTGCCCAGGGACCCTGCTGCAGGTCCCCTGGGGAGCGAAATCAGCCTCCACCCCGTCTCCCGCCTGGACCCCGGCTGCTCCCTTGATCTTGCTCCCCTTTGATTGATTCTCTACCTGTCGCCAGGGATAATCTCTTAGAAGCGGAAGTCTGAGCCCACTCTTCCCTCTCAGACCTGTTGTGCCTCCAGGTTCTCGGGGGCTGTGCCCGGTGCCCGCCTGCACCTGCCTCCCTCTCCCTGCTCACCTCCCAGCGGCTCCCTCTCTGCCGTCCGGGGCTCCACACCTGCTGTCGTCTCTGCCCGGAACAGCCTCCTCCTGCCCCTGCAGCTCCCCCTGCCCCTGCAGCTCCTCCTGCCCCTGCAGCTCCTCTTGCCTCTGCAGCTCCTCCTGCCTCTGCACTTCGTGTCCGTCTCCGGACACCTGGGCGTCCTCCCCATCAAGGCATCACCGCCTCCAGGAAGCCCTCCGTGCCTCACCTCGGTCCTGTGTGGTGTCTGTCTGTCCCAGCTGTGTCTGTGTAGCGGGGGGCTGTCGACTGTCTCCCAGGAGGGTCACAGCTGTCCGGACTCGATCTGTGGGTTCGGTGGGTGAATTGAAGGGAGAAAGGGCTCTCATCAGCCATAGAAGCTTCCCAGGTTGCTGACCAGGAGTGAGCTTGTGTCGGGAAAGAACGTGTTTCCCACGCCCCCCGCGCTGACAGAGTTGTCCGGGTTCTTTGGAGGCCTGCCTCCTTCTGAGACGCAGCGTGAAGCCACCTCTGGGCTGCTGGCCAGGAGCGAGGCCGGTGGACCGTGAATCGGAAGGCGCCCGGACGCCTCACAGGGTTTCCACGGCAGTTCCCCGCCTGTGCCCTTGTTTGTAGACGCTCCGGCAGGTGGCCACTCACAGGGCACCATCGGCTAAGGGAGCCGTGGGCATCCCGTGCCCTCCACCTGTGACGTCCGGGGAACGCGGGTTTGTTCTCGGGCCGCATGGTTGGGACGGGCATCTGACTGGGACCCCGGAGCGCTGTGTGCTGTGTCAGACACGATGCCCCTCTGCAGAGCGGCCGCGTCCAGGGCATACGGGGGTGGGGGTTGGGGGGTGGGGGTGGCCCTGCGTCGGCGCCCGCTTCACAGCCTGTGGGCGTCCTGGGAGGGGCAGGCTCCGGTCTGAGCTGAGCTGCTGTCTCAGCATAGAGCTGGGGTCTGAACCCCGCCCCCGACTCCGAGCTCACACTGTTACCAACAGGAGAAAAGCATTTTCTCCGAGGCGGGGTCCCCTCCGGGCACTGCACAGCCATCTATGCCAGCCCTGTGGGGTGGGGTGCAGCCCTGTCCTCAGAGCCGCCGTGAGGCAGGACCAGGGCATCGGCCTCCCTAGCACCCCTTGGCCAGCCCCCTGTCCCACCTGCCGTCGGTTCCCGTCCCCTGTCCCCTGACCCCCTGCCGTCGGTTCCCGTCCCCCGTCCCCTGACCCCCTGCCGTCGGTTCCCGTCCCGTCCCCTGACCCCCTGCCGTCGGTTCCCGTCCCCCGTCCCCTGACCCCCTGCCGTCGGTTCCCGTCCCCGTCTCCTGACCCCCTGCCGTCGGTTCCCGTCCCCCGTCCCCTGACCCTCTGCCGTCGGTTCCCGTCCCCCGTCCCCTGACCCCCTGCCGTCGGTTCCCGTCGCCTGTCTCCTGACCCCCCTGCCTTCGGTTCCCGTCCCCGACAGACTCAGGTGGCTCCTTTGCTCTGGGCTGAGATGTGAGGGAAGGGAGCTGGCACCCCGGTGAGGTTGCAGGTTGTTGGGGGACATGTTTGTCCCCCAGAATCACAGCTGGGGGCTGGCCAGCACGGCCCTGCCGCCCTGTGAGGAGACCCCCAGTCACATCAGGGCAGTCTGGGGAGAAGGTGCTCAGAATGGGGAGCTGGTCTGAGCTTCAGAGACTGTGCCCACCTGTCGGCCGCCCACTGCGCGGGAATGTGAGGTGCCGTGGTGCCTCGATGGCGTGAGGTTCTCAGGGACACGCTGGCAGACGCGTGACGTCACCCGGAGCTCCTCACGAAACGGGGTACCTGAAGTCAGACCCCAGGCCGGGCGTCGGTGCTCGGGGACCCTCGGGCTGCGAGGGAGCAGCAGGCCGTGGGGTCAGGGAAGCACCGGAAATCTTCACGTGTTTCTCTCTCCGTCTTTTTCAAGTACACGTTGGCTCAGGAATGAGCACCTTGTCCCCGGAAAAGCCGTGTCTGTTCCTTCCCTCCTACTCCGTGGCTCGTCCCCCCGCAGCGGTTTCGGGGCAGGTGCGTGCCGCCCCTCCTCCCTGCCGGTTTCCGAGCCTCCTCTGCCGACGCGGTCCGGGGCCTGAGCTCGGCCTGTCCTCCGAGATGCTTTCCGCAGAGCGGGGGTCGGGGCCGTCTGAGGGCAGGACACAGGCGTCCGGGTAGGGGTGAGGCACCCCCCTCTGGACAGATGTCTGGCAGCAGCTCGGCCCCCCAGCCCACCCGGCACATCCGGGGCTCCTGTCCCAGGCGGCGGAGGGAGCTGGGTCCCAGCTGTGCGGGCTCTGAGGCTGGGGCGTCGGGGCCCCAGACGCAGACCAGCCGTCAGTCAGAAGCAGCTCAGAACCACCGGCAGCTCCCACAGCAGACACCAAAGGCCCCTGGCGGGGAGGAGGGGGTGTGAGAATCCACACGACGGGCGTGGAGGGCTCTGGCCACCCCTCCGATCAGGAGAGGGCGAGCGTCCATGCGTCCCGGCCGGACTCCCGGGAACAGTGACAGGAGGTGGACTTTGTCCACAGAAGACAGTTTCCACCCTTGGGCACTTAGAACAGTCAGCAGCCACCGTACCGCGTCTTCGGATGAAGGACGTTCGATTTTTCCTTTGCACTGTTATTCCTCGCCCCCTGAATCTCGTCCCATTCGACCTTGAGTTGAACGCTGGGCGGATCACCTTTTGGGCAATTTTAACGCTGACCTAGTCTGTTGTCTCCGTGAGCACCTCGCAGTCCTGCAGGTCTGGGGGGACTCCGGCGGCCGAGCTGCGGGGACTCAGCCGCTGTCCACTCAGCGCCCACCCCTTCTCCCAGACGGTGTCTCTGCCCCGCTGGGTCCTGGGGACCCGAGTGCCGCCCATCGAGACCCTGCCGCGTGCCGGGCGCATGGCTGGCCCCTGCACTGCGTCCTGGCGCGGACACTGGGGTACTGAGGGTGTGCTAGGGCCTCCGGCCCCCCAGGAGGCAGTGTGTCACGCACCCCAGAATGGCGGGCCTCCCTCCTCCGCCCGACCCCAGCCTCTGGGTGAGAACTCCCGCGCCCCTGGTTCTGGATCTGGGTTCACGTGTCATCTGGGAAGGGGGACAGGCCGGGGGCGGCCCTCAGGAAAGCCACCGAGGAGGGGACATCTCTCTCCCAGCCCGTCAGGACCGCTGCTCTGGGGGAACTGGCCGCCCCGGGGTCGCAGCTGCCCCTGGTCCCTGCCTCAGTCGCCCAGCCTCTCCCCGTCCACACCCAGGCCCATGGCTTGGCTTCTCCTCTCCCTTGGAGCCCATGTCCGCGGCCGCCTCCCTCCAGGCCTGCGCTCGTCACTCGTCCGAGCCCGGGTGCCCACGGCCGCCCCGTCCACGCCTGCTGCTCTCGGGGTACTTGCTAAGACCCCTCGTCGCCTCTTCCAGTTCCCCAGCGCACGACTGGCCACACACTCCGGCAGCCCTGCTGGACGCCCACCCGACCCCGGGGAGGAGGGACCTGGGCCTGGAAGTGGTTCCATCAGGGGGGAGACGTGGCCGTGGCGGCGAGACGTGGCCGTGGCGGCGAGACGTGGTCGTGGCGGCACGACCGTCCCTGTTTGCCGACGTCGGGCCCTGGTGTCCCAGCCTCCTGAGGTTGGCGGTGTTTGTTCAGGGCTGGACGCCCGGGTGGCCTGGCTGTGGCCTCGGGCTGGGCCCTGGGAGCCCGTGGCCCCTCTGAGCGGTGCCGCCCGCCACGTGCCGCCCCTGGGAGTGAGCATCTCGTCCATTCGTGGGCACCGTGGCGAGAAGACACCATCACCACTCCCGTGCTGTGGGCCAGGAAGCTGATGTCGGGTCTGAGTGTGGACCCGAGGTCTCGGCCGTGACCGTCCTGTCGGGGCTCAGTGGTCTGCGCCCTCCGGGGGCCTTCGCAGCGGCCGCGGCACAGTGCGGTGGAGCCGCGTAAAACTAACTGCGAACCAGCCAGACGTCTGGTCCGGTGACCCTTCAGCGGGGAGGCCGTCCTCGGGGGCAAGGGGTCGGCGGCAGCCACAGAGCACAGGACCTGGCTCCCGTCCTGACTCTGCGCGTGGCTCTCCCGCAGGTGTGTGAGTTCTTGGCCCCAAGGACGTCCCCCCACTCCGAGCCCTGGCCTGTGTGAAGGGGTCTTTCCCGCTCTGTTTCACCCTTGGGCCGTGATGAACCCTAAAACCGACCGGCATTGGACAGCTCTCCCTTCAGGTGACAGCCAGAGGTCTGCCCAGACCGCCGCTGCGCCTCGCGGGGTGGCCGTCACGGGCGGACGTCACCTTAGCGCCCGCCTTCCCGAAGCGTTTTGAGCCCAAGGTTAAATGTTTAAGCAGAGAGTGTCCACGTGTTAAACATGCCGCGTGCAGTCCCGTGTTTACACGCTCTTCCTGTTTCTCCTGAGGAATCCGCAGTGTGACCACGCAGTTGGGTTGTTCCGGGGACGGGAGGGAGACCGACTCCAGCCAGGCGCCCGGCTGAGCTGGGAAGGCGCTGGGCGGGCGGAGCCCTGCCCCTCTGGCTCTGTTCTCTCCACGCTTGGCTCAGTGCTCGGGGGCACCCAGAGTCGGCCCCTCCCCCCAAGGCAGGGCGGATCGGATCAGGACGAGGTTGGAGGACCCTCCTTCCCAGGACATCGGGAAGTGCACGCGGCCGCCCAGTCCCACAGCTTTGCAAACCACTGTCCGGATGAGGGGTGTGTCTCGCGTGTCCCAGGAGAGAGGGGTCTCCGAGGCCGGGCCAGACGAGGTGCCCCTGGGTCACGCCGAGATGAGCAGGCCAGGGGCTGGTGTGGTTTTGTTCCTTTGCAGAACGTTTCTGAGCCCCGGCAGCCGGACGGTCTGGGTGGGTGGTGCACACGGGAGTCGTGCAGACCGTGCAGAGGCGTCCAGAGCAGGGTGAGCCCAGCGCCCCCTCCTCCGGGCTCCCACACGACAGGCCTCAGTCCCTCTGCCCAGGATCCCACGGTGTCATGAGATTAGTGCCCGGCGAAGAGATTGTCTGGGTTATTTTTATTTCTTTATTTTCTTTGTTGATTTGTAGACAGAGGGAGGAAGGGAGAGAGAAGCATCGGTGAGAGAACATGGACTGGCCGCCTCCCACACGCCCCCCACTGGGGATCGGCCCAGCCTGGGCCTGTGTCCTGACCGGGAATCGAACCGGCGACCTCCTGGTGCAGGGTTGAATGGTTTCTAAATAGAGTGACTCCTGGTGTGTACGTAGTGAGCAGCCAGTAAGCGCTGGTCCTCGTTCCGGCGGAATAACGAGGTTTCTTTATTTCTCTCTCACGGGTTTGGAAGGACGTGGCGCAGATGGGACGGGGTGTTTCAGTGCCGTGACCTGCAGCCCTGGGCCTGGCCGCAGACTCTCGCACCCGTGCTCACGGACGCCACGCTCCCCAGCGCGTCCCTGGAGGCGCGCACCTTGGGTTGGCAGCCTCCGCCCCGCGAGCTGAAGGGCGCGACCGCGAGGTTCCGAGGTTCCGTTTCTGAGGCAGAGGAGACACTTCCGGTTCGCGACTCGCTGAGCCGCGAGGTTGTGTTCAGTCGGCTGCAGTGGGGGGGCTGTTGCCTGTCAGTCACAGACTGTAGCAGCCGGGCCGGCCGGGGGCACCTGAGTCAGGTGGGTCCTCACTCGGGCTCCGCGCTGCGAGGTCCTTCGGCGGATGGAACTTGCTTCTCTCTTATACTGAGCACCCCGCTGGAGGGTCGGGGGACCGCAGGGCCCAGCATCTGAGCCCTCAGAGGACACCAGTCCTTCCCCCAGGAACGGCCCTTGTCTGGTGACAAATCATCACCTTCGTTTCCACCGCGTGTGAGCGATCGACGCGCAGGCTTCACCGGAACTTTCGAAAGTATTTGAGTTCTGCTGTGTAGAGACTGGTTCTGACAAACGGCCGTGGTTACCTCGAATTTTAAGCTTGGAGATAATTCTGCACGTTGCGACCCATTAGTCTTCTGTGTATGTCGGGGGTGGGGTGGAGATGTGTCTGTGGGGTGTGGGGGTGGGGTGTCTGTGGGGTGTGTGTGTCTGAGTGGGGTGTGTGTGGGGGTGTCTGTGGGGGGTGAGGGTGTGTCTGTGGGGTGTGTGTGGGGTGTGTGGGGTGTGTGTCTGTGGAGTGTGTGGGGGGGTGTGGGGGTGTGTCTGTGGGGTGTGTGGGGGTGTGTGTGTGTGGGTGTGCCTGTGGAGTGTGTGGGGGTGTGTGGGGTGTGTCTGTGGGGTGTGTGTCTGTGGGGTGTGTCTGTGGGGGGTGTGCCTGTGGGGTGTGTGGGGGTGTGTGTCTGTGGGGTGTGTGTCTGTGGGGGGGTGTCTGTGGGGGGTGGGGGGTGTGTGGGGTGTGTCTGTGGGGGGTGTGTAGGGTGTGTGTGGGGTGTGTCTGTGGGGGGTGGGGGGGTGTCTGTGGGGCGTATGTCTGTGGGGTGTATGTCTGTGGGGGTGTGTCTGTGGGGTGTGTGGGGTGTGTCTGTGGGGGGGTGTCTGTGGGGTGTGTGTAGGGTGTGTGTGGGGTGTGTCTGGGGGGTGGGTGTGTGTCTGTGGGGTGTGGGGTGTGTGTGTGGGGTGTGTCTGTGGGGGGTGGGGGGGTGTCTGTGGGGTGTGTGTCTGTGGGGTGTGTGTCTGGGGGGTGGGGGTGTGTCTGGGGTGTGTGTCTGTGGGGGTGTGTGTCTGGGGGGTTGGGGGAGTGTGGGGGTGTGTCTGTGGGGGGGGTGGGGGTGTGTCTGTGGGGGTGTGTCTGTGGGTGTGTGTTTGGCGGCAGCGGGCACAGCTCTCAGGATGGTGGAGTTGTGTCCCGGAGCCCAGGGGCCGGCGGCAGCGAGTTCCAGGCAGAGCTGAGCTGAGACCGTGCCGCCTACTCCCAGAAAGAGCGGACAGAGGTGTGGTGCCAGTCAGGTGACAGGCGCACATGGGTCACCCTGTCCACGTCCGTCGGTCTGTCCCCGCAGCGAGTTGCTTGGCAGCCGGGCTTCTCCGTCCCTGAGACGGGAGCGTGTCCGCGAGGCCCGTCTGGGTGGCTCCCCTGTTTGGAGTGAAGGCCCCGTGTTGACCCGCCGGCTTCCGTGGTGCTCAGTTCGCCTGAGCGGGTCTCCTGTGGGCGAGGCTGGTACCTGTGCCGGCGCCTGCCCCTTGCAATAGGTGCAGGGTCCCTGCGGCCCGCTGGTGTGCCCTGCCTCCCCCTGCCCCCCGATGTCTCCCCACACGGCGGGTGACCACCCAGCTGTGCTGGGGCGGTGGGGAGGGTGTCGGTGGCACCGTTCATGCCGGAACGAGGATTCTCGGTTGGGAAGCGGACGGACAGGTGTGTGGACGCCGGGGGCCCCGGGCGCAACATGGGAAGAGACACACTTCCAGGCCGGAGTCTGGGTGGAGGACACTCACCAGGCATCTGATGTCTCCGGGGAGTCTTTCTGGTCACTTCAGGGCCACAGGTGTCTAGACATGTTTGTGACCTGAACACAGGGCCGAGTTTCCGCGTGGGCCCTGGTTCCCCAGGGGCAGACACTTCTTACTGATCCGCTGGGTGGTGCCGAGTCCCCTGTGACGAAAGAGAATTTCTGCGGCCTGTTTCTGTCTGTGAATAAATCTGACCTCTCACCTTCCCTGCAGGGTGAAGAAACCAAGAGCCTGACCCTGGTCCTGCACCGCGACTCTGGCTCCCTTGGCTTCAACATCATCGGGGGCCGGCCGTGCGCGGTAGGTCCCGCTAACGGGGTTTCCTTCCGGGTGTGGCCCGTCCGTGGGGCAGGAGCCTCGGTGGCTTCCTTGGCTTCTGGAGTCGGAGACGCTGTTTGTGTCCGTCCAGCTCTCGGGGACCCCGTTTCGTTGTCTCTCACTGAGCAATGCGGAGGCTCGTCCACACGGCCTGGATTCGGGGTGATGTCGGCGTGGGGGCCGGAGCACAGGTGGCACGAGCCAGGTGCCCCCGTGTGGATGGCTGCTCCTCCCACAACCTGTTCCCTGCGGCAGGCGATGCTGCGATAGCACCTCGCCCGGCCCAGAGCTGCTCTGCGAACGGGCTCGGTCCTCTCGGACCCTGACGTGCCTCCCCAGTGAGTCTGGGGTGTGCCGACCCCCCGTCATCAGTCGGCATCTCCACGGCGTCTGCGCCAGAGGTCGTCGCGAGGAACCTCTCTCTGCTGGTCCATGAGACGCAGCTCACCCTGTAGAGCATGACCACGAGTGGACGGCACCCGGGTCCCACCCACAGGCTCCACCTCCACTCAGGCCTCACCCTGCTCCCGCCGCAGCCACGGACACGCCTCCCCCAGGGCTGGAGCCGCTCAGCCTGAGCCGGGGAACCAGCCTCCCCCCCCTGTGCTGCCTTCTGACCTCTTCCCGTGAGGCGCACGTTCTCGGTCCGTCTGGAAGGGGGCGTCCTTCCCAGAAGCTTCCGTGCACTTTCCCAGAGGGACCCCTGAGCCGGCAGCTGCAGCCTCAGGCATGTTCCCACGTGTCCGAGTTGACGGCCACTCACCTGACCGTGGGTGCGGAGCAGGTGCTGCGGGTGCGTCAGGGCGGACGTGGATCCCAGGTCCACTCCCTCTGGAGCTCGGGGCCCAGGTGCAGTCGGTGAGCAGTGACGTTCGAAGCGATCGAGCTGCGTCGTCCCGGGCAGGAGTCTCAGCTGTGGCTCGGCCCGTGCAGGGACCGTGGTGCACACGGGCGGGCGCCACCCAGCTTCGCGGCTGCGGAGACACAGGCGGAGCAGGGGGAGCACACGCTCCGGGGCCGTCGGGCGGGGAGCCGGCATCGGCTTCCAGGGGAGGTCTCAGCTGCACGAGCCCCTCGGGGAGGCAGCCTGTCCTCGCCAGCTGTGGACGCGCTGGATGGCGGCCCCTCCCGACACGAGGCTGTTTCGTCTGCAGATCAGTCAGAACACGCGCGTGTATTAATTACGTTCACCGTCTTTTATGGGCACGGTTTCTGGTGCCCCAAAACAGTGCCAGTGGGAACAACAAAGATGACTGATCACAGGTCCATGTCACATGTCACCAAGATGAAGACGTTTGAAATGTGGAGAGAATGACGAAGACGCGACACGGACGCGGGAAGAGTGGGTGCTGCTGGGAGAAGGGCCGATCCCCCAGCTCCACCCGGGGCTGCCGCCAGCGTCCGGCTTGTAAGAGGCCCGGTGTCCGGGCGGCTCAGTGGCCCACGGTGGCCTGCGTCGCGGAGGGAGCCCCTGCCCGAGGTCCGCGTGCCGGGGAGACGGACTCGGACCCCGAGTTGCCGGGAAACCTCTGAAGACGGTGAAGGGCGGGTCTCTGTCCCTCTCCAGCCAGCTTCTTCGGTTTGTTCTGTTGCTGATCAAAGAACATGTTTCAGGTCATCTTTTTCCTTTAAAAAAGTAATTTAAGTGCAAATCAGCCCGGACTCTGTCGTGTTCCCGAACGTTCTTCGTTTGTGGGAGTTTTTGCAGGAACCTCATGCAGGTCCCCGGAGGAAAACGTTGAAATGTGTCCTGATTTGTGAAACTGCACAGTGAAACCTCGTGAGCTTCACACGGTTGCCTGGAAACCGGCAGGTCACTGAGCGCGAGAAGCCACGGAGGGCGTCCCCGGAGCTCAGACTCCGCGCGGCTGGCGTGTCCTGAGGACCCGCTGTCCGGCGCCCGGCGGGCCTGCCCTGAGCCGGGACCGAGGCTGACGGAGCGTCCTTGGCGTGCAGAGAGCGCGCAGCGAGCCCGGCGCCCTTCACGGTTCTCACCCGAAGCAGCAGGGGCTGGTGGTCGGAGCCCCCCCCTCGGCCTCCGGCCCGTCGCGGTCAGGAGCTGACTTCAAACGTGTTAGGAGAAGAGTCCACAAAGGTTCGAGAGATGTCTGTCTTGTTGTTTGGTTCATCCTCACCCAAGGGTGTTGTTTTTCACTGATTTTTAGAGAGAGAGGTCGGAAGGGAGGGAAGGAGGGAGAGAGAAACGTCTACCGGCTGCCTCCGCACGGCCCTGACCCGGGCCAGGGCATCAAACCCGCAGCCCAGGTACCTGCCCCCGGCCGGAATCGGTCCCGCTGAGCCCAGCCGGCCAGGGCAGACACCTCTTTGCAAAGAAAAGTCCAGCGATCGGGTGGAGTCTGATCTGTGTTTTCTCTGATCTTTCTGCGCTCGGCCCCCGCGCGGTCTCGATGGACCTAGACAGGGTCCCCGCCCTCTGGTCCTTGCGAGCTCCCTGTGCTCCCGGAGGAGAGTCACGGCGCTGGTGCAGCTAAGTGTGCGGGAGCCAGGCCCCCGGCCCGCCGAGGACCCGGGGGGCACATGGGGTGAGCACGGCTCCCCTTGCTGTGTCCCCATCCCCTGGGGTCGCTCGCGCTCGTCGCTGAATCCCGTGTCCCCTGAGACGCGCAGTTTCTCTGAGGAATGTCCCACTGCCCAAGGGGGTCTTCTGGGTCCATCACGTTTCGATACTTTCTCGCTGGAGCAGGATGAGGGGGTGACCGGCCTCCGTTTGAAACTGGCCCCGTAGCTGTGTGGCCTCGGGTAAGGCGCTCACCCTCTCTGGCTCGGGGTTTTCATTTGTGAAATGAATGATAATGGCCCTTCCCACTTGGTCTCCGTGAGCACAGAGTGGGGGGCTGGGAGCCCTCTGCAGACCAGGCACCCCCTTACTCACACCCGAGATCACAGGTAGGGAGCTGCCTGCTCACCGGGGCAGGTGCGTGGGTGAGGTGAACTCAGGGGAGGCAGGGGTCCCTGGGAGCTCCGGCCGCGGGCAGCTGGCCTGCAGGGTGGGGCAGGAGGTCGGGGGACCACCGGTCCTGCCAGCACCCCACCCCGGTGACCTTCCCCCCCAGAGGAGTCGACAGCACTGAGGGGCATCAGAGGGCTGTGTCTTGGGGGGTGAGTGTTGGGGGACAGGCTCCTTCAGGCCGTGATGCTGTGTCCGGGGGGGTGCGTAGTGACCCCATAGTTTCTGGGTGGCACTCGAGTGGGTCCGTTGAGCCGTGTTCAAAGCCACTTCTCCCCCCAAAGAACACGAGGCTTCGTTGCCCTTTAACGAGGAAAACGTGAGCTCACAGTTGTTCTTTAGCAAACGGACCAGGTGTTGGTAGCGATGACCACTGGGGTAGAGCCAGGCGGGCAGCCCATCTCCGAGGCGGAGGGGCGTCTGCGAACCTCCTGAGCCTCAGAGGGTTTTCTTTGGAAACAAGGTGAACTCCAGCCCGTCTGCTCAGGGCGGCACGCGGCGCCGGGCTGGGCGCCCAGCTCGGCCCTGGGACTCGGCCCTGCGCCCGCCCGAGGCCTTCTGTGCGCTCCCGAGAGCATTGTGATTTCGAAGAAAGGAAGGCGTGTGAGCAGGGGGGGCTCCCTGTCCCGGGGCCTGTCGGCCGGACTGGGGCAGGTCAGGGTTCGAGGAGCGACGCGGAAGCTCTGGGCGGAGGAGACGGGCTCTCCCGACGCCACCAGAACAGAAACGAACACCCGTGTCCACCGTCCGGCGCTCAGGCCCTGACTCAGTCACCAGCATCATCAGTAGCTGCCGAGCTGTCCTGCGCAAGAGTCTGTGCCGTGCGGCTGGGGACGTGCGTCTCTGAGCCGCCCTGCGAGGGCTGGAGAGCAGAAGTGATCAAAGGTCCGAGCCCGGAGCCCGGACGCCGCCAGGGCCGGGGGAGCCCCAGCAAATTCCAGCAGATAGGTCAGCGCGCAGCAGGAAGCCCAGGCCGGGTGGTTCACTTGGTTGCGGCGGCGTCCTGTACACTGAAAGGTCGTGGTTCACCCCTGGCCAGAGGTCAGGGGTCAGGGGTCAGGGCAGACACCCAGGGTGCCGGTTTGCTCCCAGGTCGGGGCACCTACAGGAGGCGCCCGATCAGTGTTCCCAGTTTGCGTCAATGTTTCTGTCTCCCCCCTCAGTGAGGATCGAATTTTTACAAAATGCTGGAGGAAGGTGTTTCGCAGCCTGTCTCCTGCGCCACTGGGGGGGCAGCGCCCCCCGTCCGTGTGGGGTGCCGGGGGACAGGGGCGTCGGGAAGCTCTCGGTGTTTGAGTGGGGTGAAGGCGGCGGCAGGGGCGGGCACCCCGTGGGGCCGCAGGCTGTAGGACTGGGGCCGGACGCAGGCAGTCACGTGTGTTTTCAACCCACAGGACAACCAGGACGGATCGTCCAGCGAAGGCATCTTCGTGTCCAGGATAGTGGACACTGGGCCCGCGGCCAAGGACGGAGGCCTGCAGATCCACGACCGGATAGTGGAGGTACGTGGACGCCCCGGGGGTGCTCGGGCCTCGCGGGGGCTGGGCGGCTGCACAGTCGTCCAGCTGTGGACGCAGGGGGCGCGCCGCGTGGTGTGGGTCTGTGCGTGTGGCTCGCAGAGGTGCCGGACGCGAGGGTGTGGCCCTGTGCCGCGGTGAGTGGCGTCCTTGGTGCGTGTTGTGACTTCGCGCTGTCCCCGGGACACAGCTGTGTCCGGGCCGAGTCACCGTGACTCCCGGGTCACCGCACGTGTGTCTCAGGTCCCAGCCTCTCCTGAGCTTGTCTTCGCTCTGGGCTGTGGCCGCAGGGGCTGGTGGTCGGGAACCGTGGCCGGGGGTGGGTGTCCCGCACTCTGGACGTGTCTCGTGTCCCGGGACGTCCGCGCTGCTGGGGGAGCGGACACGCTCGCCCCCCACCATTCAGGCTCTTGTTGCCAAGGTTGATGCAAGTGACGGTTTTTCTGGTGTGTCCCACCCTTTGGACGACCCTTTTCACGGGCGAACACCTGGGCTACATTCGTGGGCGCTGCTGTGGGAAATGGGCTGTGGGTCCCGGTGCCGTTGGACCCAGGAGGCTCTCACGTGAGGCGGGAACCAGGAAGCAGCGCAGATCCGCCAGGTCCGTGTTCGGCACACAGTTGGGGCGCCCGTGCTTCTCGGGGGTTCCCTGGCCCGTTCCCACAGCCTGGGCTGAACCGTGAGCCGAGCGTGTGACGGCCGCGTGGGGCTGGCTCTCGGCTCCCTCAGGCGGGTCCCGGCGGGCGGCGCCCTGCGTGGTCCCGAGACAGCGCGTCTCAGGAGGAGACAGCAGGTGGGGCTGTGGCCCAGGTGTGACGAGGAGACTTGGCTCCATGTCCAGGACACGTTACGTGGTCACATCCTGTGCTTCGTGAGGTCTCACACGTGGGGCCCTCTGTGCCAGGATTTGGGTCCCTTTATGTGCTCAGGTGAGCGCCTGTGGGTCCTACTGTCTTGTTACCCAGAGGACACGGTTCTGAGGCTGTTCACAGAGATCAGTCCGGCTCCCTTGCCAGGGGCTGCGGCGCGGCCAGCCCTGGGCAGCGTTTCCTCCGGGCAAAGTGACGCCTTTGAACGATCGGCGCGGTTTCGGGTTGGCCAGCTCCCCGGAACAGTGTGTGAAATACCCTTCCTGGGGGGTGCAGTGGGGTTCCCCGAGTCCTCAGCACGGCCATCCCGGGAGGACCCAGGCTCTGTCCTGTCCGCGCGTTGCTGTCTCCTGTGAAACGTGGACGCCCAGCGTCTGCTGTGCGGCTGGCGTGACCAGAACCCGTGCCCGTGTGAGGGGCTGGCACCTGGCCCGGAACGCAAGGTGGCGCTGGTTCTGCGGGGCCGCCCGCGACCCAGTTCCTGCCTGAGTTACAGGTCACTGTTGTCACCTTTATTTATTTGTCCACTTTTAACTCCTCAGCCGAGGATGTTTTTCTGCTTATTATCAGACAGAGTAGGAAGGAGACTGGGCGGAGGGAGACACCAGCTGGCTGCCTCCCGCACGACCCGACCGGGGCCGGGGATGAACCGCATCCGAGGTCTGTGCCCTCGACCAGAATCGAACCCGCGACTCACTGGTCCACGGGCCGACGCCCTAACTGCTGAGCAAACCAGCCGGGGCTCGACTTCATTTCAAACCTGGTGACCCTTTGAGTCTGACCGAGGAGGGGCTGTGGCGTCTGAGGCCGAATGAGACACGGTAGCTGGTCCCCAGGGACGACTCTGAGGTCATGTCTCCGTGTGAAGGTCACGGTGACGCCGGCGGGTGCGCAGACCTGCGTGTGCGGTCGGGGGCTTTCGCTCCCCGTCGGAGGCCAGGAGGGGACCTTCTGTTCTGTGTTCACTCAGGAAGGTCACATTGGACTTGTCTTCAGGGTGAGGTTTGCACATCTTGAGATGAATGCAGCACAATGTGCAGAGACGGAAAACACCCTCCCGGTGAAGACGGGAGCGGGCGCCCGGGGTGACCCACAGCATTGTTGGCGGAGCCGTGTGTGGGCCTGGCCCGGGCAGCTGCTCTCGGCCCCCAGGCGGGACCCCGCGGGGCTCAGGTCTCCACACTCCTCTGAACCCCGGCTTCCAGAGGGGTTCGCCCTCCGGGAAACAGGACTCTGAGGGGGCTCGGTGCCGTCACGCGGCCCCAACACGCTGTCCCCTTTGACATGTCGGGTCCCAGCTCACAGCCGGCTGAGGGCACAGGGACAGGAGGACGCGGGGTCGAGGGTGTGGAGCAGGGACCCCGTCCATCCACGCTCCTCCCCTGTCTCTCCCTCCCTCCCTCTAACATCAGTGAAGAAAAATAATTAAAAAAACAAAACAAAAAAGAAAACACACGTCGTCCTCTTTACCGAAAGCTCGAAACTTCTCGGCAGCATCAGTGGGGCAGGGGCTCCGCTCTCCTTGGGGATTGAGGGGAAGTTTGAGAACTGGGGGTGCGGCCCGCTTCCCCCTTCCCCTGTGAGGCCGGTGACAGAGCTAAGTGTCCGTTTGTGCGCGGCGTCCGGCACTGGAGCGGGAGGGACGGTGGTCCTAGCAGGGCAGGAAGCGCCGTTTGCCGGGGTCCCTTTCGGGGAAGTGTGACCTTGACCTGGGCGGTGGGTGCGTTCGAGTGCCCACTGCCTTTGACCTCTGTGTTTTACCAAAGGGGACTTTGTAGGGTGCTCTGCTCAGAGCGGTGAGCACACCCCTGCCCGGTGACGCGGGCACAGGACTGCAGCTGCGTGGGGTCCGCCAGCTGTCTCGGGGGAATAGCAGGGCCTTGGGCAGTGAGTCCCCGGGGCGTGGTGGGTGGGGGCTCAGGAGCAAGTGAGAAAACAGAGGAGTAGAGAGGACGCCCCGTTGTGCTGTGTTTAAGGCACACGAGAGACGCGGAAGGAAGTCAGGTGCCCGAGTCTCGAGGTGCCGCTCCGGGTCTTACAGGCCGACTGTGGCCGGGGTGCATCTGACTCCAGGCCTCGGGCCCGCGAGGACCCTTCTGCCTGTGGCAGTGGAGCTGACCCCGGGGCCTGGGTCCCCCCGCCGTGCGCTCGCCGCCCCTGCGGAGGTTCGGGGAGTGTTTCTCATGGGTCCCCTGCCTCTGCCTCTGGGCGGCTGGGGTCCGGCCCTGCTGCAGGACGTCTCGGCAGCGCGCTCGGGGCAGCCAACCCGGAAGGCCTGTCCCCACTCCTGGTCCAGCAGCTGTTTCGCCACAGAACTCACCTCTCTCGGGAAACAGCTTCTTCGCCAAGTCGTCAGGGAAGAGCTGCCCGTGGCCCCGTGCGGGGCCTCTCTGGACGGGGACGGGGGGCCTCCAGCAGCCCGGGGACGGGGAGCAGGGAGATGTGCTTCGGGCCTGTCTCAGCAGAGAGACTGTCACCTCTCCTGGGACCCCTCTCCGCCAGGGGCTGACGGGGCGAATGTCCCCACAGTCCCGGGAAGCGAAAAGGGCATGAACGTTAACGTTTGTGGAGAAGTCAGAGGTTTCCTGATGGATGTTTCCGGACCCCTGTCCTGTAGCGAGCGCTGGGAGAGTGTGAGCCGAGTCCTGCGCGGGGAGGGCGGGACTGGCCCGAGCTGCCCCGTCGCCGTGTCGCCCTCACACACCGGAGCCGACGGGAAGCGGAGCTGTCTGAGCCGGGCATTTGCTCGTGTGTTTACTGCCAGGCACTGTTGTCTCCGGAAGAGGGGGCAGCTTGGGCCCCCAGAAGGTTTATCGCCGATGTACGAGCCTGTGGTCCACACCCCGGCTGGGGCCGCCCCATCCGCGGGGCTTTCGATTGGCTTCAGGGAGGACGCGGACGTTCAGGAGTTGATTCCCCAGCTCCGGGCAGGGTGCGGAGGAGCTGGTTCGCGGGGTGTAAGCGTCGGCCCGCCCGGAGCCAGGGACTGTCCCTCCGCCTGAGTGAGCGGGTTCTGGAGCCGACTCCCCCCCCCCGTTCGCCCACTGGGGGGTCAGGGTGCCCTACAGCAGCAGGAGGAGGAGAAAGCAGGGGGCTCTGACCCTGCGTGCTGTGTCGCGGGCCTCGAGCACGTTCCCCACAGATGCACCCCCTCTCTGTGAGCCCCCTTTGTTTGTAGCTCATCCTCCCTCCTGGCGGGATCTGGGGTCTCCTTGTTCTCTGAAATGGGGGTAATTACAGCAGTTACTGAGGCTTCCTTAGGGTCAGGAGAAGTCAGGGGAGCCGTCAGGAAAAGGACTGAGTTCAAAGGTCGGGGGCGTCGGACGGGGTGCACACCCTTTCTGCAAAGGGCCCTGTGGGCCGTGCCCCCTGCCTGCCTCTGCTGTCCAGGGGGCCACTGTACCCGCACAGGAGGGAGCGGGCGGCCCCAGGGACACTGTTACCACATGGGCTCTGGGCGGGTCCGGCCCCAGGGTGCGGGAGGCTGCGGGGATGGGCCCACCCTGGGCTGGGCCGTCCTGTGCCGAGTGTGGCCAGAAGGCAGGGCAGGAAGGAATCCCCAAATCCTGAGGAGGGGCCAAGGAGCAGGCTGACCAGAGGCTGCCCCCCAAGGAAGGAGCTGGGGACCGAGCTTGATGCCACCCCCGAACCTGGAGCCTGTTGACAGAGGCGGCCAGAGGCCAGCAGAGCTGGGGAGCTCGCGGACCTGCAGTGTCCCCAGGAACACAGAGCAGGGTGGACGGGAGGAGGCCCCCAGGACAGGTCGTGGGATGGCCACGAGCCGGTTCCCCGAGCCCCCGAGTCGGCGGTCACCGAGTCCTCGTGAGCACAGGGGTGTCCTGTGTCCTCCTCACCTGCGGCTTGAGGACCAGAGACCCTGCCCGGGCCGTCGGGCTCCCGGCGGACCTTCCGTGTGCGGCGGGCTCTGAACTGGGCCCGAAGGCCGGAGCTCCGTTTGTGAGAACGAGTGAATGAAAATCATGCTTCGTGAAAGGATCCTCACCCCTCGTGAGAGGCGACTCCGCGGGAGGAAAGTGCTTGCTCATCACACCGTGACGTGGCCCGTGGGGGTCGCGGTGACCGCGGTCCACATGCGGAGCGTCGAAACGAGAGTCGCGAGAATGCGTGCTGTGCGCGGGGTGTTCTGAGTGTCTTTCACTCTTGTTTTTTTCATCCTTATCCGAGGGTATTTTTTCATTTGCTTTCAGACAGAGTGGGAGGGAGGGAGGGAGAAACATCGATGTGAGAGGGACCCGTCGACGGGTTGCCTCCTCCACAACCAGACCAGGACCGCGGACCGAACCGCAGTTGAGGTCCGTGCCCTTGACTGGAACCAAACCCACGACTCACTGGTCCGTGGGCTGATGCGCTAACCACGGAGCCACACCGGCCGGGCTGTCGTTTCTTTATAATTCGGTGTTAGATTCTTCGTCTAGAGATGTCACCTCTAGGGCGTTGGTCCTTTCTGCCGCTGCGGAGGCCGTCTCTCGGGGGGCACCGTGACCCCAGCGAGGAGAACCGGACCCGTGGAGCCGCCCGTCACGGGACAGACAGGCCTGCGATCGGCCCACCACATGGGCAGCTGCCCAGTGCGGGCCCGAGGGATGGAAAGGGCAGAGACGGTCGTCTCCGAGGGGACTCCGGGGACCTGGCGGCGGAGTCCCTGTCGTGAAGAGGGGTTTCTTGGGGTTGGGGGCGTAGGGCTCTGCCTCGCCCCTCTGGTCCCTCCGAGACTTGCTCCCTTTGGCTTTCACAGTCGGGGACGGTTCCGGGACCGGCCCGTGAAGAGTCGGGAGAGGCCGGAGCGCTGGGAGCGTGAGGGGACGGCCGCGGCCGCGTCACCTGTGGGGGTCACGGCGGCAGGTGCGGCTGTGGTCTGGGCTCGGCCTCCTGCACGACCCCACCGAGCCGGGGATCGAACCCACAGCCCTCCGGTCCACAGGCGACGCTCTAACCGCTGAGGCCCGGGCCAGGCTGTGTGAGTTCTTCATGACACTTCACCCTTGTCAGAGGTCGCTGGCGGGTCCCTTCTCCTGTTCGGTGGGCTGTCTCTTCATCGTGCGGACGGTCCCTTGGCTGAGCAAAACCTCTAGCCTGACGTCGTCCCGCTTATTCCGAAACCACAGAACTTCCGAGGGAAACACAGGCAGTAACTGACGTTTCTCGTACAAACATGTTTGGTGACGTATCAACAAAATAAGGGAAACAAGTTAAAATACACAGTTTGTCCTCTGCTTTCACGTCACCGTCGGGTCACCGGAGCCCCAGTCTCTGCGCGAAGGGTGAGGCCCTCCGCAGCCTGCAGACTTCTGTGGGTTCCCCCTGAGCCGCGGCGGGACCAGGCTGCAGGGCACCTGCTCGTCCCTGGACCCTCGTCTCGGGTCGAGGCGCGCAGTCAGGCGTGTTGCAGGGACCTGTGTAGCCCAGGGCCGGGCACAGAGATGGGGAAAACGTCACTTTCGTGTCTCGGGTCGAGTCGTGTCTGCTGCGGCCTGTTGGCTGTTCTGCAGGGACGAGTGTGCTGCTGAGGCTGAGCCCTTGGCTGCACGTTTTCCCGACGTGTCGGGGAGAAGCTTCTGGGGTCGGCCGGGAAGGCTCTTCAGCCCCTGTCCGGGCTGGGCTTCCTGGCGGAGGGGACCGTGGCCGAGAGGCTCGGGGGTACGTCCTCTCCAAGCGGGTCCTCGTGGACCAGTCAGATCTCAGGCGAACGCGCTCCTTCCCCGTCCCGGGGGCTCCTGGGGGGTCAGGCCTCTCAGTGAACGTGAGAAAGTCAGCGTATCCGGTCGGTGACCCCGTCCCTCTCGCTGCTGCTGTGCTCACGGGTGGATTTGCTTGTTTTCCGTTGTTTTCCCGAGGAACCAGCTCTGTGACTGTCCTGTCTCCCGTTCCTTGGTGACAGATGTCCCTGGGCGAGCTCAGCCCGTTGCGGGCCCCGGAGCCAGGACGGGGGACGAAGGGACTTTGTGCTTCTGCTGTTGCCCAGGCCCGTTCCCTCGGTCGTGGGGGGACACTGTGCGCAAACCCTCTGTGTCCCCGAGTTGGGCTTTTCCAGTCACAGAGCGAAGCGGACCTGCCGTGTCCCTGAGGCACTGGGTGAGGACACCCCCACTCCGCCGCGGGGCAGGGGTGCGGCTTCTCACGGGATGCGTTTCTCCGTCTGCGTATGAAATCTGGTTGCGGGATGGGATCCCAGACACGCCCGGTGGGAGCCGGGCTGGGGGGCTCGGCTTCGAGGAAGAGTTCTGCGCCGGCTCTTACTCCAGGCTCGGTCTCGGTGGCCTCGTGGTGATCGAGGGCCAGCAGACGGGCACGTGGTCCCGCCACACGCACCTGGCGTGGACAAGGGCACACAGCGGTTCCGCCCCCTGTGCTTCTCGGGGGAGCTGCTGAGGGCCAGGGGTGCTGGGCTCTGACCCTTCCTGGACCGAAGTCACGCTGATGCCCGAGCACTGGTCCGAGAGCAGGGCCGCCTGGTGCGGACCTGGGGGTGTCCCCTTGGAGGGAGGCATCACCCTGAGAAGGGGACCCTGTGGGGACAGTGGGCAGGGCTCCCTGTCTGCGGTGCCAGTGTCCCCTGTGACCTGCAGGTGAGCCGTGCGCTCACCTGTCCTCCGTGAGGGCAGACAGGTCTCTGGGGGGCAGCTGGGGAGCTGTTGGGGTTCAGTTTTACTTCAGCTGCACATAGAAACGTGGCCCCTGCTCTCCATGTTGCTGTCCACTGAGTATTTTATGTAAGTTGCTCTTTGTAAACGTAAACTTGCTTTAAAAGGACACAACCATCCTCACACAGGAAGGGGCCCAGCTGGGAGGGGACCCGGTGGACGAGGCCGGGTGGCGCTGTGTCCTCGCTCGATGCACACCGGGGCCGAGCACACGGCAGGGACAAGCAGCCACAGAGGCCGGCCGCTGGGCTGACCTGGAAACCGGACCTTCCTCGGTGGGTGACTCCTTCAGCCCCGCAGGGACCCGTCAGCCAGGCCAGGAGGAGGCCCGAGCCAGGGGCCGGCCCTGCACAGCGTCTGCCCTGGCTCCATCCTCGGGCCCCCCGGGAGCAGCACGGCCTCCCCCACAGCCTGGCCCACGGTGCTGCGTCCCTCCTGGGCGGGCGTGCAAAGCGGCTCGGCCTCCCTGGGTCCCTGAAGACGCTCAGGCCCAGGGCTCCTGACCAGCTCTCAGGGCCTGAGCAGGCGGCTGGAGCCTCTGCCGACCCTGCCCCGAGTTTGCGTCTCGGGGCTCCAACCATCTTAGCTGGTCGCCCGGGTCCCGCCTGAGTGCGAGGGGCCGACCGCAGGGCGCTGGGCCGGGCGCTGGCCGCCACCGCCGGGACGGGAGTCGGTTCACGTCTTCTGTCTCCGTTTCTGATTTTCCAGACTTTACCTGATGTCTCTGAGGCTGTGCTGTGCGTCACATAGAAAATACTCTTCACGGTAGTGATACTTCTGAGGCAGGGATACTCGTGTTGCAAGGAACTGTTATAACTGCAAAAATAGGATTTTACGTTAATATTCAGTACTTCTTAAAAATCGTCTGCCTGCTAGCTTCCCAGATGAGCCCCTGGGGACCCCCCCCCCCCGGCAGCTCCCCCAGCACAGAGCGAAACTGGGGCTTTCGTTTAATAAAAACCACTGGTTCCATCCACTGCAGCGGCCTGTTTTTGGAAACAGTTTCTCTATTTCATCTTTTTGCATTCAGGAGAACAGCACACATTAAAGACAATTTTTTTTCAGACTTAAAGTAATAATACGTTTTCAGTGTTATGGACACGCAGAGAAACCCTACAGAAGAATGTTCAGGTGACGTCTCGCCGATGAGAGATACTGGATCCTGGGGCTTCTTCTACTTTTATTTTTGTGCAGAGAAAGAAATGCTGAGGTTGAACCGTTTCGTCTACTCTGTGAACGTGCCTATTTCTGCTCCTGTCTGTGTCCGGGGCAGACTGGGCTGTGGGTGTCGACGCTCAGGGAAGCAGGGTTTCAAAACCGTGTTTAACCTCCTGCCTTTTGGAATCGTGGTGACTGCACAGCCTCCGTGTCTGGAACCCTGCACTGTCGTCCTTAGACACAGACGTTTAAATGTTAAACGGAAGAACGGAGCCGCTGAGGTGAATTGGCTAAAAAGGCCGCGAACAGCCCTGGCTGGTGTGGCTCAGAGGTTGGAGCATCAGCCCGAGCATGGGGGGGGGGGGGGTCGTGGGTTCGATTCTGGTCAAGGGCACGTACCTGGGGTGCAGGTTTGGTCCCCGGCCCTGGTCCGGGGGTGTGCAGTTGACGTCTGTCTGTCTGTCTCTCTCCCTCTCCCACCTCCCACTTCCCTTCCACACTTTCTAAAAATCAGTGGAAAAAAATACCCTCCAGTGAGGATTAACAACAACATTTTTTAAAGGCTGAGGACATTCCAGACTTGTGACGACTTCTCTCTGCGTCCCCTGGTTCATTGCATAGTTTTGCTCTGAGGCCTCGGACTTGAAATGTATCGTTTTCAACCTGAACGAGGAATAAGGAAGAGCCACACTCATTGTTTTCAGCCGCCACAGGAATGAAGGATTCAGATCGTAAGACGAGGAACAGCCCCAGACATCGGCTTCCTGACGTGAAGCCAGGGATCGGTCCACGCGGAGGTGACTCACGTTGGGGCCGCGTGCTGTTCCCCGGACACAGCAGGGTCTTCCGTCGGGTGTTGGTGGTGCTGCCTTTCAGCCCGGCGGCTTCGGTCCTGTTTGGGTTCAGAAACCAGGCTCTGGAGGTCTCCCTGTGCGGGGCTGGGGCTGGGGGGGGAGGAGGCCCATCCGCGGGGCCCAGGACGGGAAGCCCCGCACCAGCCCACTGTTTCCATCACAGCCCTGCTCTGCGGCGCAGCCTGAGAGGTGGGGGTGGGGGTGGGGGCGGCAGAGGGCAGGGAGGGGTGTCCTGGGTCGGGGGTTTTGCCCAGGGCACTGGGCTGCTGCCCAGTTGGGGCGGGAGGAGACCCTGGGGCCGCACAGCACCCAGACCTGCCGTGAGACCCGTGTGCTCCCCGAGCCCTCAGGGCACCTTCCTTCTGGGACAGGGCTGTCCCTTGGGCGGCTCCGCGCCTCGCTGGCGGTGACTGTCCTTAGGTTACGTGGCTGCTGTCTGTCCTTCCCGTCCGTCCCCAGACCCGGGCACCTACCTGCCCTCAGGAGCCCTCGGAGACGCGTTGCCGACCCCACAGGCCGCACCGCCCTGGCTTTACTCGGGGGTACAGCCAGCCTCCCCTGATGAAATGTTCCTGTAATAGGGTTGCATTTGCCAAAAGGAAAAGGACAAATGACAGTATTCTTGTGTTCTTGTTTGTGATGTTTTACTGTCATGAATACTTCATATCAGCTTTGTAACATTGACGTCTGACCCATTTTTGGCAAAGCCCTAAGTTTACATTCAAGTTATTTTCTTAGACGCAGACATTCATCGCTTACAAACGACCACAGCGCACCGCGTGCGGGATTCCCTTGTGTTTAAACCACTCCCAGATCTCGACGCGGGAGAGAGTCTGTGACTGTTTTGCTCCCGTCAGGGATGAGGCTTCTGGGGCCGAGAGGCTCGTGGGGGACGGAGGCTTTGGGGCGGTGTGGGGGGCCCGAAGCACACTGCGCAGCGACTGCCTGCTCCGCACAGCGTTGCCGCCTCCGACCAGCGAGGCGCCTGGCGTGTGTTCAGTCCTGGACCCGTGTCCGCGCTTACGTGTGTGCTCAGTTATGAGCGAGGACGTGGAAGGAAGACATAAATCCAGCTGTCAGCAGTGCTGGCGAGAGCCTGTGCTTCTTACTTTTGTACATTTTAAACAATAGTTGCTTGAAATTCAGAGACGGGGACGCAGGCTCCCGAGGCCCCTCGCTGTCCTCTCTCCGCCACCGTGGTATCTGCACCCCCCTCCCGCCCTGCGCATCAGGACTGCCGAGGTCAGGGCGTGGACACGGGCCCTGGGCGGGCCGCGGTGCGGGCCTGAGTGGACGCTGCGGCCCTCCGAGGACAGCCGGGCTCTGTTCCGGAGAGGCGGCCATCGCGAGGAGAGCAACCGTTTTCGAAAACGTCCGTGGGAAAACGTGAATTTCCTGGAGGCTTGAGTGGTTGCTCCAGCTCTGAGCTGGAGGCCGGGCTCTCCTGGGGGCCGTGGGCGCAGGTGGCCGCTGGGTCTGGTCCCCCAGCCAAAGCGAGTGTCCCTGCCGGGGCGGCCCCAGGGACAGTGCCCGAGCTCCTTCCAGGGACGAGGGGTGGCCCCGAGGACGTCGGTGATGACGGCACAATGTCTTCCCGCGAGACAGGAACTGGCTCCCATTCAAAAAATGACCCTTCGGCCGTAAATCCCTGATTGCCTCTGAAATGCAGAGACAGACATGTTTAATTTTTCTCTCCCTCTGCACCTCGTCCAGTCGGCCTGGTGACGACGCAGGCGGCAGCCCAGCAGGCGTGCTGGAGTCCGGTCCCGCCCGCCTCGCGCTGTGCGCGGCCCTGGGTACGAGGACGGCAGCCGCCGCCTCCACGTCAGCGTGTGGGCGCTTTGCCTTTGCGCCTGAAGGTCCCCGCAGGTGGGGGGGAACAGCTGCGGGGACGTCGCGGGCGGTCGGGTCCCTGAACGTACCTCGGGGCGTGTCAGGTGTCGCTGCTACAGACTGTGCTCGTGGGCAGTTGGGACGATGCCGATGGTCAGTCTCAGACAGAGCGTGTACCCCATGCCGGGTGTTGTCTCGCCACGGCCGTGCGTGCGAATCCTCCGCATTCCTGGGAGACACTGTTCTCGGCCCCCCTCTTTCTGGCTGAGCTGTGGGAGACCCAGGCAGCAGTCTCGTGGCCGGACCTGCACCTGTAGCCCCGTATCGGTCTGCGCACAGCTGTTAGCGGACCCGCTGTCTCCCCAGCCCCTCCGAGCCCCCAATGGGGCCACTTCCCAGACGTGCCCTTCACGGCCCCCAGACAGCAGCCTGGTGCCGGCCCCCGAGCCCAGGCTCTGCCTGGCGTCTCCAGTTGCGGCGAGCCCCCTGCTCCGGGCGGCGGGTGTCTTGCTCCTCAGCCCCTGTTCCTCTCACTGTCCCTCTGCGCCCGGGCTCTGTCCCCGCCGCCCTGCGCTGCCGCCTGGTCAGGTGCCCCTGTTCCTGGGAAGCAGCCCCAGGCCTGTGCCCCTCCCTCCGCCGCAGGCCTGATGCCTCTGGTCGGAAGTCAGGGCCCGGAGTGAGCGGGAGTCAGGCCTGATGGGGTGCGGGCTCGGCCGGCCGCCCGCTGGCTCCCACCTGTGCAGAGGGGACGGTCGCACCTCGTAGGGTCGTGAAGAGTGAACGAGGTGAGCGTGTGAGGAATGTTACCGTCTCTTCACTGCGATTTAACATCTCAGCGTGCGTCCTCCGTGCAGTCTCCCTCTCGGGCCTTCGTTGCTGTTCTGTGTGTGTTTATTTTAATGTGCTTTGCTCATGTTAAAGCAGTTCGCTTTTTTTTGAATCCTCGCCGGAGGACACGTTTCCATGTATTTCAGCCAGAGAGAGAGAAACATCAGAGTGAGAGGGACACGTCGACGGGCTGCCCCCAGCACAACCGAGGTTCGTGCCCTTGACCGGACTCGAACCCGAGACTCTGTGCCGATGCTCTAACCGCTGAGCCACACCGGCCAGGCCATTGCTCTGTTTCACATGTGTTGCCTCCGACTTGCCGGGGCCCGAGCAGCAGGGAGAGAAGCCGCTGCAGGGAGTGCACCGTCCATGGGACCACGGCCACCTGGCGAGCTGGGACCCGCGCTCTGTGTACCCACAGATGGAGACACTCACCTCGATCCCAAGTGCCACACTGGGGTCGTATCTCCAGACTCCAAACAGTGGATCAGTTAGCTTCCCCACGCGCTGGCACCTGGGGTCCTGGGGCAACTGCGGGGTGAGCGGCCCTGCGGATCGGCCGATGGGAGGATCCAGGTCATGTCGCCAGCGCTGTCTCAGCAGGAGCGTCGTAGACAGTCTTCTCTGAAAACTACAGAGACATGCACACACACACATGCAAGGATACACACATCACAGACACACAGATATGCACACACGTGCTCACACACACAGACATGCACACAGATATGCACACACGTGCTCACACACACAGACATGCACACACGTGCTCACACACACAGACATGCACACACGTGCACAGATACACATGCACAGATATGCACACACATACATAAATATACGGTCTGTGCGGTCACATTTTCTCAGGGAAGAAGACATCGCGATCTCACGGGGTCACGAGGAATAAATGAGGTGATGGTGCAACCTGCTTGGGGAAGGGCTGCTCGGACCCAGTGATTACCCAGCCCCAGCCCATCATCACGGCTCCCAGGGCAAGTGGAAGGCGACGATGGTTATCTCTGCGGCACGTCCCTGCCCGGCACAGCCGAGGTCTGTCTGGAGGTTCCCACGCGCCTGCACAGCTGCGTCCCCGCGGGAATCTGAGAGGCCGCTCAGGACACGGAGCTCAGGACACGGAGGTCCGAGGATCTGTGCACCTGGGACGGAGGAGGAGGCTTGAGAAGGAAGTCGGAGGACACGTGTGCGGAGGGGGCTGGAGCGTCCCCTGTGGACTGACCTCAGGAAGGAGAGGGGGGGCCTGCAGGAAGACAGACCTCCGGGGTGACGCACCCTCTCGGGGCGCAGCCCCAGGAGGTCAGCAGGGAGATGACACTGGGGTTGCTGTGGAAGTGAGTGACGTGGCGGATGACAAAGGCTTGTTTGCTGCTTCAAGGTCGTAGCACCCCCACATATGACCTCCGCCACTTTCAGGGTTTTCTCAGGGGGCTTCTCCTAGGGTCAGGAAAACAGCGATGTCAGGTTCAGATGTGGCCAAAGGAACGGGGACTCGCCACAGCCATCCACCTGCAGCGCGGACCCCAACTTCCTGTGTCCACCATTCTTTGCCCCACCTCTCCCCTCCCCCTCCCTCAACCCCTCCTCCTCCCCTCCCTCCCCCCTCCCCCTCCCCTCCCCCCTCCCCCTCTCTTCCCCTCCCCCCAGGACTGAATGTCCCCCCACACCCAGCCCTGCCGGCACACACAGACACCTCCTTACCTAGCAACAACAGAAGAGACAAGATTCAACCCAAACTGAAAGCTGGCAATATTTTAACTCTGGAAAATAATTGAAAACACAGTTTTTGTCTGTCTTGTGACTGGTTTCTTTTCTCTTGTTTTTTTGCAAGAGTGAGCAGACCTACAGGCTGTGCGCTGTGCTTGTCCCCCACCCGGCCCTCAGGGGTGCCGAGGCTGAACCTCGAGGCCAGTGCAGGGACAGGCTGAGCCGCAGACCTGAGCAAGTCCACAAGGGCTCACACTCCTGAATGGGCTGGGGGTCCCCACGTGGTCGACGCTGCGGGACAGCCGCCCCCCTCCAGCCCTGCCCCTGTGAGGACAGCCCGGCGCGGGGTTCTAGCCTTGAGCCTGTGCTCGCCCCGCAGGGGCTCTGAGGCCAGACCCCAGCCTTGCCCACCCTCTGCGTTTCTGGGGTCATTGCCTCGGCTGGGACCCGCGTGGCATTTTCAAAGCCCCCCGGGTGTTTATAAAGGTGCAACCAGGACTGAGGACCAGAGCCCCAGGGGAGAGACCCTCATTCCCTGCACGTTCCCGGGTGGTGCGGACTCGGGGATCTGAGCACCCCCTTTGAGAAACACTGGCAGCTCGTGACCCTGGTGCGAACAGAGGTCGTCCAGACTCGGGTGTCACTGCAGACACACGTCCTGTCTGCACACCCGTCGGGCAGCTGGGCCCGGGCGGACAGGACGGGTGAGGGGCGGCTGAGGCTCGTTCAGAACGGCGTTGGAGGGTCTGTGGGGCCGTCACTCAGGCCGACGATGGCCAGGCACCGGCCAGCTTGGGGAGAGGTGAGCAGAGACTGGGATCTCCCGCATTCCGAGGTGGACAGAAACAGGGTACTTGGCCCCCAAAAGGGCAGTTCAGCTGCAGAACATCCAGCCTGTGGCCAGATCCATGTGTTTGCTGGTGGAATGGACACTCGTCTGTTGTTGTTGCTCTTGCTCCTCACCCAGGGACGCGTTTCCCACTGATTTTCAGAGAGTGGAGGAGGCAGAGAGCGCGAGAGAAACACTGACGTGAGAGACGCATCGGTTGGGGCCAGGGCCAGGGATCGAACTTGCAGCCCAGGTACATGCCCTTGACCAGAATCAAACCCACGACCCTTTGGTCCCCGGGCTGATGCTCTAACCACGGAGCCAAATGGGCCAGGGCCCCTCCTGTCTGTTTATCTGATTCTTAAAAGGTCTCAGCCTGGTAGAGGAGCTGTCTCGGGGTGCCGGGGCGTCACGGACTCGGTCTCTGCCACGTCCGAGCGTCCTGGGCCCTGGTCTTCTGACCTTCGGGGGAGCGGGGCCTTGGACAAGAGCTGGTCCCGCCCGTCTCCTGGGCTTCGGGGTTGGGCTTTGAACCCCAGCAACTCGCCCTTCCTTCCTGCCGTGTGACATCTGCTGGGGACGTGGCCCGTGGGGCAGAGGAGAAAACGGCCCGTTCTGTGTCCTGACAGACTCCATCAATAGTGACCACGAAAATGGGGCTCGGGCACAGCTGTGGCACTCACCCTGGTCCCGACAGCCGCCTGGGCCTCAGAGCGCAGCGCCCTCTTCTGCAGCGAGACGGAATAACGGTGTCCCTTCAGCTCCCAGGAGGAGATGTCCAAGGCAGTTTCCGTGCGGTTCAGCTGGACGTCACGGCCGCAGACGGGCTGCACCTGCGCCGAGGCCAGCCGCCCACCAGGCCTGTGGTGTGGCCCCCGCGGCGGCGGCGTGTGCCGGATGCAGGCCCTGCCCCGGTCCCTGCACCACACCTCCCGAGTCCTTTCCCGCCGCCCCGACGTGGGTGGGTGTCTGCTGCTTCCGTGAGAATCACCTTCCTCGACCTGGACACACTGGCGTCCTGGCCTGTCAAAGTACATGTCTGTTTAGTTCTTGGCCACGACAGGTGTCGAGGGACTGAGCCCGTCAAGTGGTCACTCCAGGTCCTCGCCGACTCCTTCTGCTCCGTGACCCTCAGACTTCGCGTAACGAGCGCTCGCTGTGTGGGCTCTGCAGGGCGGGGCCTCTGCTCCTGCCCGGGGCTGGGGGTCCAACTCCCTGGGACGCCAGGACCGAGACCTGGAGACCAGGCCCTGCTGTGCGGAGGCCCAGGGACGCCCCTCGGACAGACGCTCCCTGAGGCCCTTGAGTGCGATCCTGGGAACCAGAGCTTTTCTACATTGTGCTTCATGATTCCCAGCAGCCCCAAAATACCCAATTTTTTTTTCTGGTTACAGAAAACTTCCAAGTCCCCAAACATCAGAGAAACCCCAGGCCCCCAGTTGTCAGTTTGGGGTAACGTTCTCTCTCACTAGCACCTGAGGTTGGCCGATGGATGGATACTGTCCCGGCCTGGATTCGGCCCAGCGCGCGCCCGAGGACCTGAACGTTCTCGCCGGAGCCGGGGTGCGGCTTGGCCAGCGGCCACCTCTGCGCTCCCGGCCCCTGGGTGTCGTGAAGGAAGGGAAGGCATGTGTTTCTAATTCGCTTACATGTAGCTCATCAGAACGTAGTTTTGTAAGAGCTCTGTGGTGTCCAAGAAGCGTTGGGAGCCTTTTTATGAGACTTTTAACCCCCCGAACCAGGAAGCCGGGACTTGCCGAGAGTAAATGAAATCAAACTTCGGGTCACCCTGCCCGCACGCCCCGACCCCAGGGCTGAGCCCCAGCGGCGGCAGCAGAGTCCGCGCTGTCCGCTGGGCCCTGGGAGCGGTGACCGTCCTCCCCGGGCGCCAGCCATGGCTCAGCGCCGACCCCGCTCGGTCCCTCCGGCCTGAGGGTGCCCCACCCACCCCGGGCTGGCTCTGCACCGCGGATGGACAGGCCCCCCGCTGTGAGCCGGGCGCTGCCGTCGGTTGAGGACATTGGGGTTCAGTGTGCCTCCGTTGGGAAGACTGTCAGCTCGAAGGAACGTGGGCTGCTCTGAGGAGACAGAAGAGAGGCGTCCCCTGTGTGGAGCCGGTTCAGACGCTGTGGCGGGGAGTTTCCTCCCGAATCCTGACGGTGGCCCCTTCCGGGAGCTCCAGGGGCCCAGCGTTGCTCCCTCAGCTTTGTCCAGTGGAGGAGCCTGTCCGGGTCTGTGTCCACCTGGCCGGCCTGCGTCCTGGGTCAGGAAGGCGGGGCCTGGATGTCTGTCCCGCCCTCGGCTGCTGGCCTGGCCGCCCCAGGGGACCCTTCCTTCCTGCTCACCCCACAGGACGGCCGGAGCCCCACGTCCTGCTGCCACGAGGACGGGCCACGCCCTGCACACGGACCCGGGGTCGGTGGGGCCGCGCTCGGCAGGGGTCCTGCGCACGGACGGGGTCGGCAGGAGTTCTGCACAGTGACCGTGACGTGTTGGGCAAGTTGGGGAAGCAGCTGAATTGTTATCTGAAGCACAGGTCCGGGCGTCACAGGACAGGCCTCTGTCTCAAACCGAGCGTGTGTCTGCGGGCCGACCGAGGACCCGGCTGCACAGACCAGGTGGCCGGGCAGGCGTGTGCGCCGGGAACGCTCAGCCGCACCAGCCCCGTGAGCCCACGCGAGAAACACGCTGCTGGAAATGGTGCCTCCTACTGTCCAGTCTCGTGAGGCCGTTCAGGTCCAAGAGGCGGCCGTCCGGGAGCCGTGGTCCACCGCAGGGTCCAGGTCTCGGGCCCTGTGCCCCGGGAGCCCCCCAGACCGCAGCCCTCCCAGCAGTGTGTCCCCACGTTCCCGTCCGCCCCACGGAGCACACTTCTGCGCCCACAGCTCATCCTCACGCCGTCTTTCCCGGGACGGACGCGGGAATCACAGAACCACCAGGAAAGGACAAGCCCCTCCCCTGGGTTCTGGTCGGCGTCTGCGCTGTGCCGGCCCATCTGCGACGTGAACGGCTGAGAACTGCTCCTGTTCTGGGGACCGAGGGCCCTGGTCTCCCCATCCTACCGGGGCTGCTCACAGGGCAGCAGAGGAGTCCCCCTCGCAGGGGGACTGTGGGGGGGCCGCCCGAGGAGCTGAGGGAGCGGGTTGGCCACACCTCCCCCGGAGCCGGGCCAGCTGGGGTCACGGAGGAGCCACACCTCGCGATGGGTCGGCCAGAGCAGGGCTGTTCCCAGGCCCCACAGCTTCCGTCAGCTCCTCCGCGGGACCCTCCACTCCGGCCCCGGGGCTGAGGCTCCCACCGTGTTTGTGGTTAAACCTGAGCCGTGGGGACGGCGACGCTGTCCGAGGACTTGTGGGGGCCTGTGGAGGTGTCACCCGTCTCCTGCTTCAGGGAGCAGGGCGTCCGGGAGGCCCCCTGGGGGAAACGCCCCGGTCAGCGTGGAGGACAGGGCGGGGCCGGGCGGCCCTGGGGTGCCCCCGGGTGGGCGGCTCCGCCCTGCTGTCAGCGCCCCTGGTGCTGTTGCGTTAAGTTTCTCTGGGGAGATGCTTTGTCCCCGGGAAGCACTTTGCCAGTGTGTGTCTTGGAAAGCGGCTCCTCAAGGGGCCAGCCTCCCGCCTCGCCACACCCCTGCCTCAGACACCCCACCTCGCCACACCCCTGCCCACACCCGCGTCACCAGGCCAGCGTCTCGGCCACGTCACGACCTCTGTGCCCCAGCCTGGCTGCCACACCAAGGTTGTCGGCATGAAAGCAGACAGACGCCCAGGTCAGGCTGCTGGGGACACACCATCTCCTGAAAGCCGCATCTGATCCATTGCTGGGCGACCGCTCTGTGAACCCCACGCTCCTGTGGGTCCAGCTCGCAGCTCCCTAAGTGGCCGGGTGGTCGCTGTGGAGAGGCCGCGTGCGCAGCTCCTGGAGGTGTGGGCAGTGTCCACCAGGCACCGGCGGGAACGCCAGCCACGCTCCAGGTGCTCTGCTGAGTCCAAGGGAGGGGCCGGAGGCCGTGGACGTGGGTCTGTCTGATGACACGTGACGGAGCATACGTGCAAAAGGAGGTGCAGGCCCTGTGGACAGGCACCTCACACACACAGTGTAATGACTGTGACTGAGACGAAGAAGCCAGAATCTTTGACGCTAAGTCGGCTCCAAAACCTCGAAGCCACGTCTCCTCCTTGGGGTGAACTTTGCCCGGAAACCACGACCTGCCGTCACCGCTTCCGACAGAGACAGATCGAGGGCCCATGTCTCTGCCTCCCAGGGGCCCAGGGCACATCCAGGGGCTCAGGTCATCGCTCCGGACTGGCCGACAGGGGTTTCGGGTCCGTGCTCCCTGCGGGCGTCTCCTGCCGTCTCTCGACCGCGGGGTTGGCCAGATGGGAGCGGAGGAGGGGTTCTCCCGCCGGAGCTTTAGTGGGGGCAGGGCCACCCACTCGGCTGGGCGGACCCCGAGGCGCAGCTCTGCGGCCTGGCAGGTACAGGTGTCACTGGGGAGCCTGTGTCTGGTCACAGAAGAAATGCGCCGTCTGAAACCTCTGCCGCTTCAGACTTCCAGCTGCTTCTAATCCTGAGCATTGAGAACTTATTTTGAGACAAAAGTTCCTTTAAACTGATTTCCATAATGCGGAGACTGCGGGCCCGCGTCTGGGACACCATGTGTGTCTCAGCTGTCTGTCCCCGAGTCCTGCACTGTGGCGGCTCCACCCAGGAGCACGTCAGAGACGGGAGAAGGGACCGCAGGGGAGGGCCCGGCGTCGGGTCGCCCCGGGAGCAGCCCTGTGACCTCTCCGTCCTCCCCTCATCCCCACGTCGCAGAGGGAGAGGCTGCGGCCCGGTGTTTCGGGACCAGGCCCGTCGCAGCCCGCGGGTGGTCGGTGAGCTTGGCTCAGTGGCGGGTTCGTTCTCACGCGATTCCTGAGGGCGTCCTTTCTGACCGCCACCCCGCACTGCTCGGGGTGCAAACTGCCCTGGTCTGCGGTGGGAACTGCCCCCGATTCACCCTGGGGGGCTGGGGCTCCGGGGAGCTTCCTGAAGGTGGGTCTGGAAACACTCGGGGTTGTGTGAGCAGACGCCGACATGATGGTGTTAAAGCGTGAAATCTCGTCGGTTCACGCAGGACCTTCGGGTGGGAGGTGTGCGGACCCCGGGCCCACGGGGTGCATCCTGGGGGTGCCCTTCAGGACCTGCTCCCTGTGCGCAGGACTGTACGGTCCATTCTACCCCAGGAGTCGGGGTGCAGGACCCGCCCAGAGAGGTGGGGTGACCCGCCGAGGTCACTCAGCTGGATTGCGACCCAGTGTCTGAAACCCGCATTTTATTTAGTTATTTTATTTCAGTTTTGGGGAGAGAGGGAAACATCAGTGTGAAAGGGACACATCAGCTGGTTGCCTCTATCACAACCTCAACTGCACCCGAGGTCCGTGCCCTGGACCAGAATCGAACCCGCGGCTCATTGGTCAGCGGGCCGGTGTCCTCAGGGGTCAGACCAATGAGCCGCCTTGTAGATGTGATGTCATGAAGTCGCTCCCCTGGCCCAGGGCGTCCCCGTCCTCGGAAGCCCCGTGGGGCAAGGTCAGGACAGGGTGGCGAGGAGGTGGGCAGCTGTGAGGGGACATTTGAGCCGAGATCTCGGAAGGGGACTTGTCACAGTGGCCAGTGGGAGCGGGGTGCTGGGGACGTGTCCTCGGAAGGCTGGGGTGGGACAGGCTGGGGCCCGGGGCCGCCGAGGAGCCCTCCACGCCAGCAAAGGGGTTGCTGGGAAGAGACCCCGACCTCGAAGCAGCCGCCGTCCGAAGGAGTAGGCTCTGTGGCTGCCCTGGGCCCTGGGCGTCTGCTCTTTATTACGTAAACGTTACGTGAACTGCTGAGATCTACGCACGTGGAAGAGACCCGGCCTTTCCGTGACCGGCCACTGGCTGCGTTCATGCCCCACCCACGGGGACAGGCTCTGAGTTCGGCCCCCACACCTCCGCCGTCTTCAGGTTTGGCCCCCAAACCTGGCAGGTGCTCCCAAGACATGATGATGTCCTGGCCGGTTTGGCTCAGCGGTTAGACTCTAAAGTTTAGACCCACTGGCTCCTGACGTGGAGGCTTGGATTCCATCCCGTGGTTCTTCCCTTCACTCTCCAAGCGGCTCATAAACAGCCCCAGGCACATGCACAGGGTAGAGGCTGCTGTAGCTCCTGTCTGTCCATCTGTCCGTCCATCTGTCTGTCGTCCGTCCTCTGTAACCCAGTGCCGGTGGGGTCCCTCCAGGAGCAGGTCTGCTGGAGTCTCCCCTCTGGGTTCCCCGCACTGTGGGGTGTGTATTGCACCCCCCAGAGCACCTCCTGCAATGGGGGTCGCCGTGGCTACAGACGACACTCTCTCCAAGGCCCTTCCTGTCATTGTGGGGGTTCCCCCTACAGACACCCCGAGGCCCAGCCTCTGAGTCCCTGCACCTCCTCGGGGCCTACACCCGCTCGACGCATGTTGGGAGGCCCGGCTGTCTGTCAATGGCCTCTGCTCCTCGTGCCTGGGTCTGGGGCTGGAGGGCGGCGGGTCACACAGCAGTCTGGCTTCCAGGCAGGAAGGAGGCCTTGTTGGGAAACCCAGGATTATGTGCGTAAAAGAAACTAACTTGTTCGGAGGCGTCCTATAAGTTTCCTGACAGTTAGTCATGTGAGAAGCCTTTAATGAGGAACATGTAGGAAGCACTTACTCATAGCCCCAGCGCTCCGCAGCTAGGTCCACAGGCCTGACCTGCTCCTGCCGTCCCTCGGAGAGACCGCTGATACGGAGGGAGACTCGGAGAGGTCCAGTGAGTCCCCCCGGGCCCCAGAGCCGCCGGGTGGGGGCAGAGCCCCACTCAGGTCTCCTGTAGCGTCCCCTGCAATGGGACGAACACACAGCCGCCCCTCAGGTGTCTGGACAACATCAGCCTCTGTGGCAGCCAGTGCCTGTGCCCTCAGATATGGAAACAAACGAGCACACGACCGTGGAATCAGAACCAGCGAGGACAGAGATGCCCAGCACTCGGCGAGGCTGCGGTAACAGCTCCCCCGGGCTCAGCCCAGCCGGACGGGGTGCCTTGTGTCCAGTTCGCCCGGAGCCCGAGACCGCAGGGCCCGGGGTGACTTGCACCAGGGTCAGGTCCGCACTTCCCATGGACCTGTCTGTAGGTCCGGATCCAAATCTGGGTTAGCAGCCAGCCTGCCCAGAAGCCATGAAGAAAGGGGTTGACCCTCTGACTCTATAAAACTCAAGACTCCATGTGGCAGCACAAGTGTGAGGCAGCAGAAAGTGAACCGGCAGGAGCGGAGGAGGGCTGGTCCCCGGCTCCCGAACGGGGACCAACACGTCCCTGAAGAGGACCCCCCACGCCCCCGGCAGAAAGTGCGCCAGGAACCCCTCCACAGGCAAACGAGGGCTCACGCCCCCCCCGGCCGTCACGAAGGAAGCGTGGAGCGGGGTGAGGTTGGCGGAGGTGCCCATCTGATAACACGAGGCGTCAACACAGCGCCCTCGTAAACGCTGGCAGGAGGTCAGACTGGTGCAGCTTTTGCAACACAGAGCAAATGCTCCTTCTGTCTGGCTCATAAATTCCATGGCTGCGCATCTGCCCCGTGGGTGCCAAGGAATGTTTGTGCCCGGGGCCTGGGCTGCCTGCAGCACCACCCTGGGGAGTCACAGGCCCCCCCAGGTTAGAAACGGCCATGCTGGAGGGTCGTGACGCTGGTCCACACGCAGTTGGTCAGAGCCGCAGGCCGCTGTGCACAGCCAGGGTCCCTGGGGGTGTGTTCACACGGGGACACGCCCACATCGACAGGCTTCCCCAGAGAGTGACCAGGAGTTAACCTTTGGGGACTACTGTCCGGCCGGTGTGGCTCAGTGGTTGAGCATTGGCCCTGCACCCAGAGGTCGCCAGTTCGATTCCCAGTCAGGGCACATGCCCAGGGTGTGGGCCCGATCCCCAGTGGGGGGCGTGCAGGAGGCGGCCAGTTGATGTTCTCCCTCATCGATGTTTCTATCTCTCTCTCCCTCTTCCTTCCTCTCTCTCTAAAATCAATAAAGAAAAAAAAAATTGGGGGCTACTGTTGAGGGGTGTGGAGAAGCTTTTGAATCTTAAAATTTTCATTTTATACTTTTTTAGCAACGTGTCCCCCATGCATTCTGTTTATTTAAAGTAAGTCAGGGTTGCGTGCAGTGCATTCGGAAGTGGTTCTCACAGTCACCGACAGCGAGGTTTCGTTCTGAGTTCGGATCTGGCCATGCCGAGCGGCCCAGACGGTCCCTGAAGGAAGGCCGTGGGGTTCTGTGTTGGGGGAGCCGCTCCCCAGAGTACACCGACTGCACGTCTCCAGGCTCTGCTTTTCTGTGGAAACCCACCTGTTCCAGTCTCGGGTGGAATCCGTGTGAACTGGAACGTGTCCGTGGGTCACTGCCTTGCGCACAGGACTCCGTGGGGGGAGCCTGTGCTGCGCAGGGCTGGTTCGGGGGACGGGGAGGCCCAGCCGTGGTCAGAAAGGGACACCCAGGTTTTCGTGTCATTGGGCCCCAGTGCCAGCCGCTAGTGAACAGGAAGGGTGACTCTTCAAGGGTCCGCTCCTCATGCTGGGAAACGGGTTTGCTTTGCAGTCAGACCTACAGCTGCCTGCTGTCCACTTGGTCACAGCAGCCGAACGACCGCCTGTGACGGTTGATGAGCCGGGTCACGCAGGGGATGCTGACCCTCACACCGGCCCGCCTGGGTGGGCACCGGAACCACCGCTGAGCAGCCTGAGCTCGGGGCTGAGTGCCCGTCGCCGGATGCCCACCGGCTCAGGGAGGTCGGTGCTCGGGACCCTGACAGTTAGTTCATCTGGCTCTGGAACGAGCAGGACAGAGTCAGAACTCGGACTGTGGGCTCCTCACCCAGAGGCCTGCAGCGTACCCACGACACAGACCTGTCGGCTGAGACTTCTTAGGCCAGGTGTTTACTGGAAGTGTAGGGACCTGTCTGTGTGTTCGTGGCCTTCAGAGCCCAAATCAAGACCAGAGAATTAGCCCTGGCCAGTTTGGCTCAGCGGTTAGAGCGTCGGCCTGCAGTCCGGAGAGACCCGGGTTCGGTTCCCGCTAAGGGCACGTACTTCGGTTGCAGTTTGTCCCTGGCCCTGGTTGGTCGTGCGGGTGGCAGCCACTCGATGTGTCCCTTCACGTCGATGTTTCTCTCTCTCTCTCCCTTCCTCTCCCTCCCTCCCACTCTATCTGTACAAAAAATGGAAAAATATCCTCGGGTGAGGATTAAAAAAAAAAGACCAGAGAATTAGCCCAGATGAAAAGACTCAAGTAAACCATCCTCCACCCCCACCGCCCCGTCTGCCATCTACCCCTTTTGTGAAATCTGTTTCCAACCAAAATCTTGATGAAACCATGTTTCATTCTCACCCACACAGATACATTTGCTGAAACCAGCCATTTGCCTCAGGCCTGCCCCCGAGAAGGGTCCGTCAGGGTCGCCCCAAATGCTCTCGTTCAGACTTGAACAAAGTGAGATAAACAGACCCTGAGACCCAGCTTCTCAGTCTTTTAGACTCTGCCTTTCCAGGTGATCAAAGCATCCCCGCCCCCCGAGACCTCACCAGCCCCTCTGAGAACCCTGCTTCTCCCAGCCAGAGGTGCTCTCTCGTCTGCACCACTAATCCGCCTCCTCAGGAGCTTGTTCCTAGAAGTAGAGTGAACGTCCCTCACAGCCCCTCGTGTCTGAGACAGGCAGCCGGGCCTGGCCCGTGAGCTGGCTTCTCCGTGAATACACCGGCCAGCCGGTCACAAGTTTGGGTATAGAAACAGGACTTTTCCGTTCCGTCCTTTGTTGTAGATATGAGGTCGTTAGCAGGCCTGCATTCTGTGGGTGTCCCTTTTCGGGAGTAATAAAGGTTCAGTCAAGAACAACCAACTGAGCCGTTACCAGTTACCATTTAGCTGTGGGTCAGAATATTTGGGGGGACCGATATCTCTGTGGTTGATGGTTCGAGTACAGGCTCAGAGAGGCTGTGGTCCTGGGTCTTAGTTCAGGGTCCGGCTGTCAGACGTCCTGGTGTGAGGCCGGGATTGGGGGACACTTCCTTGTGGTTCGGTTCTCTGTACTTTGGACATGTGTGTGCTCACAGGCTTGCTGCTCAGGGGTGCTGGCTGAACAGCCTCTGAACTGGCCGGGTTCAGCACGCAGACCGTTACCCAGGGGCTGAGTGTCGGCCGCCTGTGTCCAGAATCAGTCCGTCCCCTGTAGCAGCGGCTTTAAGTCTGCAAGCTCGGCTGAGGTCTCTGCCGCTGCCACTGACCCGCCTCACCTGGGCCCGGGGAGCTGGCGTGTCTGTCAGGCCAGAGTGAGCACTTTGTGGTCGACTGAAGAATGTTTAATCACAACTTTAAAGGCCGATGAGCAGCAGCTCACATGCTGCCGTCTCTGGGTGGCTCACAGTCCCACGACGCACTTTGCTGCTTAGCTCCCCGCGACCTGAGTCTCTCCATTTTCAATTTGTTCTGTTGACTCGGGAGGAACTAGGTGGTGGGGTAGTTGGGGTGCAGGGCAGGTAAGCTGGGTTGGATCCCGGCGGCTGCCTCCCAGAGCCCTGCTTCTGCTCCTCGGCACCCTCAGGATGAGCTCAGACTCCCCTTCTCTGCTCCCCGGCGTGGGCGTGGGCATGGGCGTGGGCGTGGGCGTGCGGGATACAGATTGTTCCCTTTCCCGTGACTGCAGGGTCCATACGCCAAAGCGAACGAAGTCAGTGGGGTCTCTGCTGGGAAATCTGGAAGGGTCTAAAAATAGGAAGAAAACAGCTTTTTAAAAAATCGAATGTGTGCCCTTGCCCGATGTCTGTTGGTTGGAGCGTCATCCTGTACCCCAAGTTGCTGGGTTCGTCCCCATCAGGGCCAGGACAGCAGGCGACAGATCGATGTGGCTCACGTGGAAATTCTCTCTCCCTTCCTTCTCTCTAAAAGTCAGTGGAAAAACATATCCTCGGGCGAGGATTAAAAAAATCTGACTTGCAGAGTGCAAGCTGGGCTAACTTCCGTTTCAGAGTGAAAAGGGCATTTTAAAACATTTTAGTCTGGGCGTGTTCAGGTGTGAATGTTCAGCTGCAAGGCCTCTGCATGGCCCAGCCCTGGAGTGAGGTGTGTGGTCGGTCACACGGAAGCTTTTCTCCCGGACGGTGTGTCCGGTCTTATGCTGCACAAGGCGAGCAGGGGTCTCAGCCTTCGTGTAGACTTCCATTCAGTATTTAAAAACTTTTTTAAGAAAACATGGCCCGGCTGGTGTGGCTCAGTGGTTGATCATCGACCCTGCACCCAGAGGTCGCCAGTTCGATTCCTGGTCAGGGCCCAGGCCCAGGTTGTGGGCCTGATCCCCAGTGGGGGGCGTGCAGGAGGCAGCCAATCAATGTTCTCTCTCATCGATGTTTCTATTTCTCTCTCCCTCTCCCTTCCTCTCTCTCTAAAATCAATAAAGACAGAAAAGAAAAAAATAAGCGTGTTTCAGGCTGTATTTATGGAGGGAGACAGTTATCCCCCAAAGAACTGGAGTTCCCTCCTGAACCTGGTGAAAGGCTGCCTTTGGGTGCGCATATTTCTGGGATGTCGTCCACGCAAATACACACGTGTCACAAGGGCTAGTGGCGAGTGTTTCCTTCTGAACCAAGGTTATGAAACCGGTCGAAGAGCGATGTGCTGACAGATATTTACAGACAAGTCAGGATCCTCTGCTGAATGTGGAGGCATGAGGAGGGCAGCCTCGGTGTCCGTGGGCCGTGGACTGGGGGGCTATGTGGCTTCCCGAAGGCCCCGGCCAGGGTCCAGGGACACACCTGACCGAGATGTGTGTGCACTCGGCCTGATGGCCGTGTTGTCACTAGGTCTGCAGACACAGACTTGCTCACCGAGGCCCCGTGCGCCAGTCCTGGCCGAGGCTCCCTCCGGCCTCCCGGCGGCGTGGCCACCACCCTGCGGCTGGGAACAGAAATGCTGTGTGCTCGTCCAGACGGCTGGAAGCCGCCGTGCCAGTGCCAGCCCCTGTGATTTAACCGTCAGCCCGAGAGGCTTGCTTTGGACGGCTTCTTCCAGCCGAGCACAATGAGATGTCTGTTCCGATGTGGCCCCAGAGCCCTGGTCCAAACACAGGGTTGTTTTCTGTTTGCCAGCGGAACTGCCTTCCCACACGCCCTGCTTTGTCTGCCCAGGCTGTGGACGGCCGCGGGGAGGGGAGGCGTCCGCCGTTTCCGCCTCTGTTCCCGATCCACCGGCCCCACACCCCGGATGGGTTTCAGGATGAGACGGGCGGCAGGGCTGGTTCCCCAAAGGGCCCTGGCGGAAGAGGGAAGCTCGCCCACCAGGAACACCCAAAGGCACCAGCCAGGTCTCCACTTCCACCCAAGAAACCAGCGCCGGGGGCCTGGCTGTGGGAGGGTGCGAGGGCCCCAGGGCGGGGTGCAGGGGTTTGGCCAGGGGGACCCTAAGCACGGCACCTGCTCCTGCTCGAGCTGTTCGGTGGACATCCTCCTCAGAGGTGGCGTCCAGGGCACCCCCAGGAGCAAGGGCTGTCTGTCTTCCTACCGGGGGTGAGGGGTGGCAAAGAACAAGCACAGAAAAGAAACTGAGTCACTCACTCCCCCGCCGCCTGACAGCGGCCATGGTGCATGTTGACACATTGAGAAGTGGCCTCGGATACAGCTCCCTTCGCACGTGAACCTCGGAACTGCTGATGGCCTTGGCACCACCCCTGCCAGCAGGAGTCCCCAGTTTGGGGTATTGATTCTGCTTTGATTCGGGGTGGCGGTGAGGCAGCGGTGTGGTGAGGCCCGTCTCCAGCACAGGAGCCGTCCTTGCGTTGGCCACGGCCACATCCACATCCACGGCCACGGCCACATCCAGGGCCGGAACGTCTGCCCCCAGAGCCAGAGCGGAGCTGACTTACAAACACAGACGACTCCGCCCCTCGTCCTTGATTGGTCCATCCGCATGCAAATAAGGACTCCAAACCTGAAGTTTGATTGGTCTGAAAGGCACTGTCCTGATTGGTCAGAATGGAGCTGCTCGGATTGGTCGGAGAAGAAGCGCATGGAACACAGCCGCAGGGCTCCGATTGGCTGGGCAAGGCCTCCTGCTCTGGAAGCAGGATCCGGGGTCTGCTTCCGGGGGCTGGTTGCCCGTAGAAACCGTGGGAACCGCTGCCGTCCCCGGAACCCTTCCTGCTGGGGCCTCCTGGGGTCCACACGGCTGAAGTTCTCCGCGGCGCCCCCAGAGCAGAGGCCGCGTCCTGCTGTGCACTCGGCGTGCCCTCCGGTCCTGTGTGCGGGTCTCGGCCCCCTCAGGCCCCGCGTCCTCGCACCGTCTCCCGGTGCGACTGCGGTGTCCTGCCCGCGGGCGGGAGCGCCCCTCGGCAGGGCTGCGTGCTGACCCCGGCGATCGCCCACCCCCAGGACGAGGGCCCAGGAGGCCGCGAGGCGCGGGGGGGACGCCCGGCATCAGCGGAGGCCCGGGCCGAGCCGGCTGCACACGGTTCGGGGTCTCCGCAGGCCTCGCAGTGCTGGCGGGAAGCCGCCCCCCCGCCCCCCCAGCCTCGAGGGCATCAGGCGCGGGGTCGGGACCAGTGGCTTCTGTCTCCCTGCTTCTCTGGAGATGATCTGCTGTTTTCAAAACGCTCGCAGCCCCTGCTTTCCAGGAACCGCGGGCAGGAAGCTGGGCCCCTGCGCCCCGGCCTCTGGCAGGAACCGATTCTTGGATTCTTGTCCGAGCCCAGCGCCCCAGGCAGCGGGGGAGCAGGCCGAGACCCGACCTCACAGAAGTCTGGGGGACGCCGACCAGATGCTCCGAAGGCCGCTGAGTGAGGTGCTAGGTTTGGAGCAGCCCCTCCCGCAGCCCAGCCCTGGGAGACTGGCCGGAGCCAGGCCCGAGGCCGGGGATGGGGTGAGCAGCCCCTTGCACGCGGTGCAGAAACGAGGCTTTCATTCTCCTTCCAGGGCAGAGACCGAGCTTGGAGCCAGCCCGTCTAGGGTGTCGGCCCGCGGAGGGTGCTCAGCCAGTGTGGGTCTGCCTCGTGCACCCCGGGGGGCTGGCTGCCAACAGCCCCGAGAGGGCAGAGCCGTTTCCTCCCAGGGTCTTGAAAATAAGAAGGGAAAGTCAAACACATGGGAAATGTAAACAGCAGAGTAAGCCTCTGTGTTTTTAAATTGTTGTTTATATCTCGCCTCCTTCCACAAAGGATTTGGGGCAGCTTAGGAGCAAAGCCGTGAGGAGCTGCTGCGTGCGAGGCTCCGGTGCCGGGGTGTCTTTCTGCTGCGGTTTGGGGGCTGCCTGCGTGGACCACGGCTGCGCAGCCCAGAGGGAACTGCACTGAGAGACACGGGTCTCTGTGCCTGAAGTGTCTGTTGTGTCTTTGGGGAGCTTATCAGCCCTGTGGGCCATGCCCCCTTCTCCAGTCTCTAGCAGAACGCCCTTTTTGCATCGTGTCCAGAGAAGCTGTATTAATTACAGTGTAAACCAGGTCTCACCTGGGACCTGGTCTCTGTGACTCCAGGTTGGAGATCAGGCCTCCCTGCGGGTTTGAGGAGGGAAACTCCGGCCTGCACTGCCCCCTGGTGGCCGCTGGGTCACTGGCCTCTGGGAAGCACCACCTTCAGCCTTGGGTTGTGGTTGCTCAGGGGTCAAACTGCCACCAGGACCCCAGAATCTGTGTGGAGGGACTTTGTCTGCTTTTCTTATTTCCTGTTATGCATTTTCTTTGCTTCTGTGCCGGTGTCCTCAGAGTTCTAGAGATGACTCCGGACTGGTTTATGCACAGGGCTCATGGTTGACTCCGTCTGAGCCGCACCAAGAGGAGTTTGTGGGGCGTCTGCAGCTCCGTCCAGTGTGGGGGCATTTTTCAAGCCACTTTCTAGTCGGCAGCCAAGCTGGTCCTGAGGACTGGACAGGGCAGTAGTCACAGCCTCGGTCACGTTCCGTGTCTGTGGGTGCTGGTGCCCAGGCACCTGGTCAGCGCCCGTCTTACGTCCTCTGTCCTTGGCTGCGTGCTCAGCTGCCAGGATGACTTCTCGCTTGGCGTGTTCCAGTCAGACCTGACCTTGCTCCCTGCACACCTTCTCCAGGTACCGAAGTGAGGCCTTCACGGTCTGAAGGCACTAAAATGCAGAGGCAGAAGTCATCTGCCGTTTCACAGTGTGTGCTTGATGGGGTGTGTGCGTACGTGCATGTGTGGGGGTGTGAGTGTGTGTGGGTGGGTGTGGATGTGGCTGTAGGTTTGGTGTGAGTGTGGATGTAGGTGGGTACGAGGGATGTGTGTGGGTATGTGTGGGGTGTGTGCACGTGCATGTATATATGTATGGGTGTGAATGAGGTGTTAGAGAAAATGAGAAGGAAAGGCATGTGTACACACACACACACATGCACACACACACACATGGTTGGTAGAGGACCCCTCTTCTTCCTGGGGTGTGGTAGCCTGTTACGCTCACCGTGAACAGCCTTTGTCATTGGATAGACATCAGCGTCCGGGCTCACATGGCCCCGTGATGTGGCCCTGACGGTGCAGTGGTCCTGCTGTCACCAAGGTCATTTCCTGTTGCACACCACGTTCATGGAAGGCCCAGCGTCAGCCTGTGTCCTGGGTGCATTTCCTGTCAGTGTCTGGAGCTGGAGTGTTTCGCCCTCATTTTGGATCTCGCTCTCGGCAGGTGGGGGTGCCGTTCCCACGTTAATACCTGGGCAGGTCTAGTCCCGTATGCGTCCTGAGTTAGTTTCAGCCTCGGTTCTGTGGGTTCGTGAACACGGCCCCTCGCTGTTACATGGTGCTTCTTTTACTCCTAATTCAGTTGAGCCTGTTTCAGGGGCTGCTTGGCCGGTTGCGTTCCCTCTTTGGGACACGACTGGCCACCTCCCCGTGCTTGGCCGGTCTCTTCGCCTCCGTGATGTGGGGTAGCTCCGTTCACATTGGAGATGCCGAGATCTGAATCTGTGTTGCAAACATTTATTCCTTTTGTTTGCCATTTTCTGAGATGTTAGAGATACAAATAAATAATCTTTAATAAACAAATTAGTTACTTGATAAGTAATACTTACATGAAATAATATGTAAGGTTTCAAACCTCAGAGATTTGATCAACTTTGTAGAATATTTTTCACAAGACAGACAGTGAAAATTCTGATTTTCAGGCTGACAGGCCTACAGGTCTGTCCAGTAAAATATGTTTTTTTCTGGTTTGGTTAATTGATGGTCTGCAATTTTGGTTTGGGAGTTTTGGGTGTGATATTTCTGTCCAACGGACTGTGGCCCGGCTGTATTAAACCAACATCAACAAAGCAGGCATGAAAAGGTTGCATGGTTAAGCTCTGTGACTCTTAATTCTGAGCCATATTCTTTACTGAGGGCCCTGAATCAAAGGCCTTAACTTTAAAGACCTTGTGTTATTGTGAGGGCCCGTTACATAAAGGGCACAGTGCTCAGTCTTCATCAAAGGGCACTCTGCCTCCTGTCCCGCGGTCTCAGACCCTTCAGCTCCAGAGCCTCCTGCCCAGAGCTCTCTGCACTGGAGATGGGTCTGCTGCCGGTCAGACACTGGACAGAGCTCCCTCTCCAAGGGCCAGGAGTCCTTGCTGCCGGTCAGACACCGGACAGAGCTCTCTCTCCAAGGGCCAGGAGTCCTTGCTGCCGGTCAGACACCGGACATAACTCCCTCTCCAAGGGCCAGGAGTCCTTGCTGCCGGTCAGACACTGGACAGAGCTCTCTCTCCAAGGGCCAGGAGTCCTTGCTGCCGGTCAGACACCGGACATAACTCCCTCTCCAAGGGCCAGGAGTCCTTGCTGCCGGTCAGACACTGGACAGAGCTCTCTCTCCAAGGGCCAGGAGTCCTTGCTGCCGGTCAGACACCGGACATAACTCCCTCTCCAAGGGCCAGGAGTCCTGGCTGCCGGTCAGACACCGGACAGAGCTCTCTCTCCAAGGGCCAGGAGTCCTTGCTGCCGGTCAGACACCGGACAGAGCTCCCTCTCCAAGGGCCAGGAGTCCTTGCTGCCGTTCAGACACCGGACATAACTTCCTCTCCAAGGGCCAGGAGTCCTGGCTGACTGTGTTTTCACAAACATTGCTGCCCGTTCACTTATTCATTCCTTACTTAGTTTGAGAGAAGTTCCCAGAAAGCCTTTGATGTATTTCCCCACTTTAATCAGTCATGCTGTTCATATGTGAAAAATTAAATGACGTGCACGCCCATAAGTTACTCTGACGTGGTGATGTCCAGGTGAACCTCCAGGGATTTCCATGGGTGGGGACCAGAAGGGGGGGCGCTGTGTGGTTCCAGTGAGGTGGGTCAGAGCAGGACGTGTCTCGTGCCTGGAAGATGAGACACTCAGGACGTGGAATCATGAGAACGTGTGTCCGGTCTGATGATTTTGGAGAAGCAACCAAGAAGTGTCCAGAGCAGCCTGGGCCTGAAGGAGTGTGCATTGTGGCCGGGAGGCTGACTCCGGGAAAACCACACTGTTTGAAGCAGGAAGGTTGTCATGGGGACGAAGTCTTCCTGGTACCGTAACCCTCCGCTTGTCATAGGGCTCGTGCGGTATTTATTCAGGTGGCTCTTGCTGGGAAGGGCTGGGTTGTGCAAATTTGTTCTTCCTGAATGGCTCCTTTGTGTGCGCAGAAGATGCTTCCTTTCTTTGTCCCTCACGGATGACCCATCGTCAGCCAGTGCAACCACCGGTGCCTTGACAAGAGCGCGTGGGTTGCAGGCCCATCTCCTCCCTCGTAACCATACACTGTCTATGAATGAAGACAGCGGGCTGCACTGCGTGGTCATCTGGGGCAGTAACAATATGTGCACACAGCCAAGAATGCAACTCAGTTTCCATGTAGCGCGACGCGGGGTCTGCGCTGCGGCTCCGCATACTGTTTTCACTCTGTTCTCGTCGGAAGGGACCGACCAGCTGTGCTCAGATGTGGAAGTTGTCTCCCGCTGCGGACCGTGTCTGGCCTGTGTGTGTACTGAGAGAGCACCCTTGATCTCTGTATGTGTTTTGCATAAAAGGGTTAATTCCAGGTTTTATATTTGTCTCTGAGGCCTTTCTGCCCCGAAGAACAAAGCTTTTACTGTGTTTCGTGGGACACATTGTGGTTTCACTGAGACGGCTGAGTTCAGACACAGTGAGTGCTGGGTGGTATTTTTGGAGATGTACTTGCATTCTGTCATTTAAGACTTTGCAAAGATGGGAAAAGCATCAGAGGATGTCGTCTGTAATCAAAAACTACCAACCTAAGCAAAAGACGGGTGTTTCATTGTTCATTAGCTGAAGCCAAGTACACAGCATTGGGAAAGACATTTAGAATACAGCATAATGGATAAATAATTGATTTGAAATGAGTAAGTTACTTTTTTGAAGCCTGGTATTTGAACTGTGAAATCGTAATTCCTTGAAGTCTGACACCAGTGACCCGTGTGCAGCGCGAGGACTTGGTTATGTACCCAGATGTCGAACCTGCCCGTCGCCGTGACTGGCACTCACAGCAGCTCTATGACCTGAGTACCATCTTCTGGGTGGATAAAGGGCCACTTACACTTTGCTCGTGAAAGTAGCATCTGACAGAAAAGCTGAGGGAACCATTAAAATAAGTCTGGATTCAGCCTGTAAAGGAAATGGCCATTCACAGCTTGGCTGGTTCCTTCTACAAGACTGAGTCACCAAGATTCTGTGTGAAGATTGTTTTATGTTTATAAAATGTTTAATAGTTTTAAAGTTGAGAATAAGAAAATAGTGAGACCAGTCACGGGTCTGGTGGTGTCAAGTCCTCTGACCGGAGCGTCCACACCAGCCCCAGCAATGCAAACTCCACGGTGCCTATGCCCTGGCTCGGCCCCTGCGCGTGGGGACAGCTCACTGTTCTTCCAACAGCATCCAAGTGACTCCACTGGAAAGATGTGTTGTGAAGCCTGGCTCGGCCAGCAGGGGGCGCCCGCGCCGCGCGTGGCCATCAGTGCCCTGAGCGGGGCTGGGTCAGGCCAGGACTCAGCCCTGGGAGAGACGGGCCTGCGGACGGGCCTGCGGACGGGCCTTTTCTCTGCCCACCGAGCACCCGGGCCAAGCGGCCTTTTTAGTAGCTGACCCTGGGTTGTCCCCTGGTTCCCTGACGCTGGTTCCAGAGCATAACTGACCACAGATAGAGCTCTGCCCCCACCCTTGTGAGTGTGAGTGTGAGTGAGTGTGAGTGTGTGTGAGTGTATGTGGGGGGGCTGTGTGTGTGTGTGGGGCTGTGTGTGGGGGGGGACAGTACTCTAATGAAGATGGACGTCAGCTCTGGCCGATGTTGCTCAGAGCATCATCCCGCAGACCAGGTTCATGGATTCGATTCCATCAAGGGCACGTACCTGGGGTACAGGTTTGCACCCCAGCCCCAATCGGGATCGTGTGGGAGGCAACCAGTCGACGTGCCTCTCATACTGGTGTTTCTCTCCCTCGCCCTCTATCTAAACTCGGTGGAACAAAGATCACCTGGTGAGGATCAGCAACAGAAACGATGCATTTCAGTGGCGTGAACAGACACAGAAGCAGTTTCACTTGTCGGTGCCCAAACCCATGAAAACAAGTCTGTTCCCAGCCTCCTCCCGTGCACCTGGCCACCCGCTGTGAGAGGTCCCTGGTCACAGGTGGGAGCGTCCAGCCTGCGGGCCGTGTGAGGCCACGGAGTCAACACCAGCTCCCGCCACAGCCTCACCAAATGCACCTGAACACGGCGCACAGCTAGGTGCTGCGTTGACGATTTCGTGTGACCTGCAGATGGTCTTAGAAATGTCCAAAAGGCCCTCGGCAGAAAAAGGTTCCCACCCTGGGCACTAAAGGACACCGTTGTGGGAGTGACTCTTCCCATGAACACCTGGCACTGGGGTGGCGGCACCACACCGGGCACCATGGGCACCTGTGTCAGGGTGTACACGTGGCTCACACCCCCCCACACACACTCACCCCCACACACTCACATGCTCACACTCACGGGCACCTGTGTCAGATGTGCCCTTGGACCCGGACGTCACACCTGTTGTCTGTGTTGTGCCTCCTCTTTGCCTCACGACAAGCTCTGAGGAAAAGGTCTCCTGTAGGTAAACGCAGAGACAATGAAGGGCGTTCATTTGCGGTGGGTTGTCTCAGGATCCAGCGATAGCGACCCCCTGTTCCCACCAGATTTGGAGCCAGAGGGTCAGATCCAACCGGCTTCCCTTGGACACCTGGGCGCCTGGGCCGCGTCCCCCTCCGCCCGGCCTTGCTGTTTGCGCTTCCTGCGAAGTGGGAACACGGAGCTCTCTGTCGAGTGGGTCGCTGCGCCGTGAGGGGCGGGAGGGACGGACTTGCCCATGGCCACGGTGAGCGGTGACAGCGGCCGTCTCTGGAAACGTCCGTGGCGTTGGGGGAAGGAGGGGTGGCTGTGGGGCCCAGGAACAAGCGACAGGAACGTGGCATCAGGGGCAGATGGGACCCTGCGTGGAGCCATCGCCCTAAAGTCCACCTCCCGTTGCAGGGCACGGGGAGACGCCTCGCCCGTTGCTCGGGAGCAGGGCACAGGGCAGGGGTTTGACCAGAGGTGCCGTCGAGGGGAGAAGTGGGTCCCCACAAACCAGGCAGCTGCGGATGTGTTTGGAATTTGCACTTCAGTCAGGTTCACGAAGTAGCAACGTCTCAGCAAGTTGGTGACAGCAACCTCTCCAGATAGTTCCGCAGGTGCCCAGCCTCCCGAGCCACATGCCCCCCTGGGGAAGGGAAGATGCAGAGTGAGCCAGACCCAGGCCTGCCCTTGAGAAGCGGAGGACCGTCCGGGAGCCGGGACTACACAGGGCAACCGGCCGGGCCCACGGCGCTGGGTCCAGGCAGCTGGAAGGGGCGGAGCTGGAGAAGCCGCAGAGGGCGAGGGTCACGAAGGTCGGGCCTGAGGGCAGCAGCCCCGGGAGCAGAGGGTCTTAAGGGCGTGGCTCCGGGCAGAGTGGATGTGGCCTGGAGTATATGTGGGTGTTTGGGGTCCCCCCTGGGGGTCTCTGCCAGCCAGCAAACCCTCTCACCTCCTGAGCCTTTGGGGTTTCTTCGCCCTGGTGCACCTGCGCCTGCAGCCATCATGGGAACGTTGTCTTAGAAGAGTCACTGGACACCAGAGTCGGGTCGTCAGCGTCAAGATTTTGTTTCCCTGGTGGTAGATACCCCAGGGAAGGCGACCGAACTCATGGCTGCCGTTTCAGCCCCGGCGTCCCGGTCCCCACAGACGCAGGGAGGCTGCTTCCAGACACTCGTCTTCTCCACGAAGAAACCGTGAGCGGGGCAGGGACACGCGTTTCTGAATGGCCGCGTGCAGCTTAAGCACGCGATTCCCTGAAGAAAGCCCATGAACAGGCTGCAGACCCACGTACTCTGGTGTCCACCCAATTGCTTTACGCTTGGAACACGGCCCAGGTGTGCGGTGGTCACATTGTGACGCCGTGGCCGCCGCGGGATTTAGTCGGTGTGTCAGCCACAGCGTCTCTGTGATGCGGACCCTCCGACCACCTCTGCCCAGAACAAATGCCGCTGCGTGTTCGCCGGGAAGGGCCTGGTCAGCTTCCTGGAACAGACCAGGGCAGCTCTGAGTTCCTGGTCAGATAGCACAACCCATCGCGTGGTGACTGAGGACAAGGTTGGCTGTGTGATGAAGTCAAGGTAAGCTGTTTTCCCAATAATGTGGCATTTGGGGTGTATGTCATAATTTATCTTTTTTAACTAACTTTTTCACTAACTGGAAAAGAACTGTGTGCGTGTCCGGGGAATCTGAGCACGGACGGACGTCGGGTGGAGAGGAGGAGTCGTGCTGTGTGACGGGGGCATGGTGCTGGGTGTGAGATGTGAGTGAAATGGGGTTTGCCTTAAAAGACCCAGGAAATAAAGATGGGGAGAGCGGAGGATCCCAGAGTGGCAGAAAGTTGGGGTCCTCCACGCTGTGCTGCATTGTGGGAGCTTGTCCAGGGGAAGGGGTAGGAAGGGCAGCCCCGGAGAGGGGACAGGACACCCCCCCCCCCGCCTTCAGACTGTCTTCTGTGTACATTTTGCATGAAAACAATTTTCCAGGTTCGCCCTGGCTGGTTTTGCTCAGTGGTTGGAGCGTCGGCCTGCGGTCCAGAGAGACCCGGGTTCGGTTCCCGCTCAGGGCATGTACCTCGGTTGCAGTTTGTCCCCGGCCCTGGTTGGTCGTGCGGGTGGCAGCCACTCGATGTGTCCCTTTGGCGTTGATGTTTCTCTCTCTTCCTCCCTCTCTATCTGAACAAAAAACAGAAGAACGTCCTTGGGTGAGGATGAAAAAAAAGAAAACCTTTCCAGGTGTAAGTAAAAACCGGAAGGGAAATGCTCATTTTCAAAGCCCCAGTATCGCTAGGCTCCGGCCTCAGGGCCTCAGTCCCCGGCCTCGCCCCTGCCTGCCCCTCCTGCCCGGCTGGCCAGGCGCTCCTGCGGGGCCTGGGGTGGCTCACGCCTCTCTCACTCCCGGGCTCACGGCAGCCCCGCAGCTCTGCGCCCAGACAGGTCCCTTCACCGTGGCCAAGTGCACGAGCCCGGTCGGCCCTGTGTGTTCGGGACAGCCGTGCCCCGGGCTCAGACGGTCTCGGGCAGACTCGGGCCTGGTCCCGTGAAGTCCTTGGAGGTTCAGGTTCAGAGGCCAGCAGCCGGGCCCCACGGAACCACGCAGCGATTCGGTCTGACCTCTGAACGGGCCTTTTCCTCCCTGAGTGAGATTCCCTGCTGGCTCAGCCACGGAGACCGCAGAACCATTCCCCTGAGTTTGCTGACTTTGCTCCCCTTGAATTCGTAGCCAGAGAATCAGGGAAGGAAAAGCGCCTTTGTCCGGCCATCGCGGCCCCTGCTACAGATGTTCCCTCAGACACGACGGGAGCTGGTGTGAGGGGACCGCGGCCCAGTGAGGGACAGGGCCTCCCGCGATCAGGGGCGGGGTCCCAGGGGCCACAGGTGTGCTGGGGTCTGGGGCTGAGTCGGTTGTTTAGAAACAGACAACATCTTTGATGTTCTGCGGAGCAGGTGATGCCTGTGGCCAGTCCCTTGAAGGGACTGTGGATCCGTGGGTCACGTGTGAAGAGACGGGTTGTGAGGACCACGGCTGATTCCCAAAGTGACTCATGAAATCAGATCATTACTGTCATTGAAAAGGCTCTCGAACGGCCCTGACGGTCTCTGCAGTAATTAACTGGGCCCAGGTAGTTGTGACATCTTCGTCTGCTGGGTTGTGATGGGCGGACCGGCCTCTCGGACACGCAGGGGAGAGGGGCCTTCTCTGGGGTCCCGCGGACGAGGGTGGCGACATTCAGGGTTCCTGTCCTCCACGTGTTATTTACTTGCTTGTCTGTTGGTGGCGTTTCCCCAGCGGTTAAAAAATAATCATTTGTTTTCTTTGTGAAGAACATGATGTTCTAATAAGATACAGAATTAAATGTTACTTTGATTCGGTAAAAATTTTTTTTGAGAAAATGTGTATAATTTCAAAACCTTCAGCTGTCCCTGGGAACCTCTGTGAACTTGGAGATGCCGAGGCTGAGTCCGTGGAGACGGGGCCTGTGGAGTGTGTTTAAGTCGTCCTGTGCTGGGGACAGTGTCCAGTGCAGCAGGTGTCGGCTTCGGAGCAGAAAACGTTCAACCAGACCGGCGCACAGGTGGCTGAGACTGGGCTTCAGATTAATTCAGATCTTTCCAGTACCTTCCAAATGTTTGGTTCACCAGAGATGAAATGACAGGCCTGACCTTGGAGACGCCCAGTCGTGCCGGCCCGATGCAGGCACTGTCCCAGAGGGGCCGGCCTGGGCTCCGTCCCTCATGGTGACAAAATCTGTAGCTTAACGTTCACCACTTTAAAGGTCCCATGTCCACGACGTGTGCGTCGTCATCTATCCCAAGGCGCCCATCACCCCAACCGGAGCAGCTCTAGCGAGTGCTGGCGTCTCTGCGGGTGGGTTTCGTGGGTTTTTCGTTTTTATAAAATCTCTCCCTGCTGCTGCCCTTCCGCCCGGGTTGTCCCCAACCCCTCCTGCCCGCTCGCGTCCTGGCCTCCGCATCCCCGACCCGCGGCCCCTGCCCTCCCCACGCCCGCCAGCCGGCTCCACCACCCCGATGAAGACCAGGTCTGTGCAGCAGCCGCAGGCCGTGCCGAGTGTGGGCGGGCCCTGTAATCACCTTGAAGCCCACTTAGAGGGATTGGAAACAGAGAGCCACTGCCGGGCACACCGTTGATGGTTGATGACTTCACAGCGGCCGCCGCCTTCGGGCTGCGGTCACAGGTTTTCACCATCCTTGTTCTGCCCAAGTTCTTCCCAGTCTCTTTCTGAACACGACAAGGGACACAGGCGAACGCACATCAGGTTACTTACCACGCGTCCTATGGAATTGTCGTCCTTTGCGCTCTAGCTACATATCTTTTGATATGCGTTTAAAAAAACACACACATGACATATTTTACGGTCTTATTTAAAATGAACATCTTGCGACCAAGAAGTTTGGACTTGAGAAAGATTTCAGGAAGTTGTTGGAAGAATAAAATACTATCAAGTCTCCTGAAATGAGCTCACTGTGTGTGAGGCAAACTTACCCGACTTCGAAGCCTGCAGGTGTAGCCTGGGGAATGGACTTCTCCATGGAGAACCCGGGTTCGAGCTCAGTTGAGCACCCAGTACCCTCTGCCCGGCTGTGAATTCTGGGGGTTCATTCTGCAGAGGGGTTGAGACAGTTTGTGGAAAGTATTTCCCACTTCGTGGTAATGGTGCTTTGGAAATTTAATTAGTTAAAAGATTCTGTTATTGCCCTGGCCAGTGCAGCCCAGTGGTTAGGACATCAGCCCGTGGACTGAAGGGTCACGGGTTCGATTGCAGTCAAGGGCAGGTACCACAGTTGTGGTTCGTCCCCGGCCCTGGTCGGGTCGTGCAGGAGGCAACCAGTCATATTGACGTTTCTCTCCCTCCCTCCCTCCCACTCTGTCTGAAGATAAATGGGAAAATATCCTCGGGTGAGGACTTAAAAAATAAATAAGTAAAAATTTAAAAAGATTCTGTTACCGTGTCTCGTGCGTCAGGGGGCCGAGCCCCGCCTGGCTCCCCACCGTGTGTGTGCGGGACGTGAGGACTGTCCCTCTGAGCGCTCGTGTCTGCGGGGTGAGGTTGTGCAGGGCCAGCGGCCCCGCTGCAGCCCGGGCAGCGCCCTCTGCTGTGACGTCGTCGTCCCCACAGCCCAGGTTTGGCGGCTCCGGGGCTCCCAGCAGGTCTGAGCTCCGAGGTCCTCCAGTCCGTTGGCTCTCAGCACAGGGAGGCGTCTGCTGGGGCTTCGGAGTGAGCTGGCTGTTTCCCGTAGGAGAGCGGCCCCGAGGTCAGCAGCCGGGACCTTTCCCGCCGGCCTGCTGTGGGAGCCGCGGGCGTGGGCGTGGGCGTGGCCCTCACCTGGTGCTGTGTCCCAACCCACAGCCCCTCCCCGGCGCCGGCAGAGGCTGGAGGGTCAGCAGCCCCACGGCCTCTCGAGGCCCCGGCCAGGCTGTCGGCCCAGACGGTCACTGAGGCGGGTCCCCCACAGGGCTGTTGGCAGGGCACCCCCGGCTCTTCCCACCACACGGCCTCCCCAAAGGGCCACTCAGGACCTGCCCTGGCTCCCTGGAGCACTGGTCTGACAGGAGGGAACCCCCAGTGTCTTCCGTGCCCTGATCGGGAGTGACCTGCCACCCCGTCCCTGTGTCTGTCCGACACACAGAACCACTCTGGCAGGACCTGGGGACGCCCCAGGCCGTGTGCACAAAAGAGGGGCCCCGGGGCTCGATGGTCAGGCAAGTGCAGCCGCCCCCTTCCTGTGCCTTCGTCACCCCGAGGCCACCATGGTCCAAAATGCCAGATGGAAGGTGCAGCTGTTTTAAGACTGAGACAGAGAGAGAGCACCCCCGTGACCTTCTCACAGTGGGTTACGATTTCCCTCCTTTGCGATCAGCGGTCGTTACTGTCTCACCGTGTATAGTGCAGACCACAGTGTCCTGGGCACGTCTGTGCAGGGACCCAGGGTGTCAGGGTGCAGAGGACCCGCCGTCGCGGCTGCCACGGGGCCTTGGAAGGGTTGCCCTCGGGTGGGGGACGCTGACCGGGGACCAGGAGAGCTCCCTGCAGGGAGGACGAAGGTGGGGACGGCCATTCCTCTGACTGCGTCCCCGGTGCCGGGACAGAGTCTGCCGTCTCCCTCCGCTGTGCTCCGCCGCCCCCTCCAGACACCCCGCCCGGCGGAGGTCCATCCACTGCACCCCGACTGAAGGCAGGGAATTTATATTCAATCACCAGTCTCGGTGGCTCCCCCCAATTTTCTGGGGGCAGATTCGCCGCAATCTCTCTTAAATGGATTTCCTGGCCTTTCTCTCGGGCCTGCATTTGACATTTTCTCGGGAATGTTTATTTCTTAATTTACAACTTGGAGAGGTTGATTTTATGAGATGGGTTTTATGCAACAAAGTATGATGGGTTCGGAGGGGGAGAACCTGTGAATTTGAAATCGACTGCGGTGGCAGACTGTCCGTTTCATCTGTGGGAGAAACACGGCAGCGAGCAGAGACTTCAGTGCGTCTCGATCCACGGGCGGAACGAGAAGCCCTCACAGCCAGCAGCTAGGGTCTGTTTGGGGGTCTGGAAAGGACAGGTTGGGGTGTGGGCTCTACGGGGGCTTCACAGGGTCCACTGGGCCTTTTGAGGTAAAACAAAGGAATCGGAGGCTGAGCACCGGAGACCCTGGACCCACCGGCCGTCTGCCCCTTCTCCGTGGCTCCCGCGCCCTCTGGCTTCCGAGAGGAGAAGCTGGGACACCGTTCCTGGGTCTGCTCCGTCTAGTGACGAGGTGAACTGTCAACTCAGCTGAGCACCTCGTCCGTGATGACCCTCTGCCGGGCTCTGAGCAGACAGACTGGGAGCAGAGCATTGCAGCCCCCGTGTCCGCCCTGACCCCCCTGGTCCACCGTTTCCAGGCAGCACCCCTGGCCGGGACCGGACGCCTGGGCTGCAGGCCGTGAACCACCACCCACCCCAGGCGACTTGCCACTTGTCCTTCACCCTCCGCCACTCCCATCCCCTCCCCCGGCCCCGCTGACCCCTGGCCGGGCTCCCTGTTCCCCAGGACGGCAGCCGCTCCGCCCTCAGGACGGAAGTTTGGGGTGGGAGACGCTGTGACCTGCAGACTCGACTCTGCATTCTTCTCCCCGAGTCGGTCTCAGGTGGAGTGGAGCACAGAGGCCGACCCGTTCAGACAAGCCGCTCCCGTGTGAGCCCTGTGGTGGGAGGCGGTCCGGCGAGCGAAGACTAAGATCTTAGGGGGGATCCTGTTCTCCCCGGAACCAGGGACCGCAGTCTGCTTGGGAAACCGTGTGAAGTGACCTCCAGGACGGGGTGGGGGCCTGTCCATCTCCTCTGCCTGCGCTGTCCCGGGACTTCCTGTTGGGTGGCCGCAGGTGCTGGCGGCAGGGAGGGGCGGCTACAGGCCCCGAGGACTCGGGCCATGTGGTGAGGTGCTACTCCAGAGCCGGGGGTTTGGGAGTCCAGGCCCCTCCCTAGCAGCTGTGACGAGTCCACCAGTCACGTCTCGGTCCGTAATCGCCTGCAACAACCCCAACCCTAGGGGCTGAGGTGACAGGCGTGTGCTGTCGGGAACTGGACAGGCCCTGCCCAGCCTCGGGGGCCACAGGGCCCAGCGCCCAGTCCCTCCGTGGCCGTGGGCAGCGCCAGGTCTCAGCACGCGGGCTGCTCGGGACCTCACAGGCGCCCGAGAGCGAGACGGGAGCGCCCAGGGCCCCGGCCTCCGTGTGGCCCATCTTGGCGGCATAGGTCAGGCCACCTGGTCCCTGCAGGAGGCGTCCGCAGAGCAACCCCGGCAGGCCCGTGGCGGCGTCTCCGGCCCCCAGCAGCTGAGTTGTGATGCTTCTCAGCCCCTCCCTTTCTCCTGGAAAAGGAGGGGGACACTTCAGGGGTCTGGGGAAGCTGGGATTGGGGGAAGGTCGCGGCCCTCACAGCACGGCCTCCCCGTCCCTCGGGCCGTGTCTCCAGTCCTGCTGCCTCTCTGCCGCCCACCCCCGGCCCTCCTCTCCCTCGGCCCCTCCTCGCTGCCCCGTGAACCTTTGGGACGTCCGCGTCGAGGGCAGGAGCCCTGCCCGGTGGTCTCGGCCGGGTGTGGGGAGACGCCGGGAGCCTGCACTTGGCCTCTGCTGAGAGGAGCCTCCCTCAGAGAGCGGACAGGCCGTCAGGAAGGCTGGACGCCACAGGACGTCCGCTCTGCGGGACGGGGTCAGGGTCAGGGTCTGGAGCTGTGGGGCCTGCTGGCTGCACCCGAGGCCGCCGGGCCTGCTGGGCCCACACAGAACTGGGCGGGGTCCTGGACCTGGGCGGAGTGGCCGGCACAGGGCGGGAGGCAGCGGGAGGCGAGCCCCTTCCAGGCCTTCACCGCAGGGACACGGCGGCCGTCTGCAGCCGCACGCGAGACTCCTGTTTCTGACAGCTTCCTGGCAGCTCCAGCTCTCTGAGCGATGCCAGTGACCGCTCATCTGCTTTTCTCGGCCATGATGTCATCGTTACGTGGCCGTAATGAAGATGGAAGGTTTAATAAAGGGAAGTGTTACAAATTCCAGTGTAATCATTTCTAACTGGATTAGCGCTCTGCCCCCTGCCTGGCCGGACAGATGCCCCGGCCCCGGCTCACGAACGGTGCTTTGTGGGCTGCAATTGAGTTACTGACTCGCCGCCATCCTCCAGGGCCCTGCGCCCCCCGGCCACGTGTGCTGGGGGCAGGGAAGGGTCACGGCCTGAGCAGCAGAGTCGCAGTGAGTGGATTAACGAGACACTCAGCACAGGTCCTGCTCAGGGCACAGGCCCTGAAGGCTCCCCAGGAGAGAGCGACTCTGAGCAGAGGTCCGCCCGGGCCCTGTGGCCCCCACAGGTGACGGGCGAGTCCCAGCGGGGGGTGAAGAGAGGACCCCGTGGCACAGCGGTCAGAGCTGAAGCCGTCAGCCGACGCTGGCCACCCCGGGCTCTGCTTTACTGACCATCACAGACCTTCCGGCCCCCGCAGCAGCCTCGGGCAGCAGGGCAGCTCCCACCAGCTCCCACTTCGGTTCAGAAACTGGTGAGCGAGTTTGCTGTCTGTGTCCCGCCAGCCCACGTGCCTGTCCTGTCGTTGCCCACCGTCCGGGGTGACCGGAGCTGCTGGGCTCACGCTCAGTCGGTCATCTTCCTGTTCCCTGAACCTGCGATAACCTAAGGTGTCATCGTCACAAACCCATTAGAATTGTGTGAATAAACATCCCAGACCTCGGGGCCGCGGGGCCGTGCTGCCTGGGGCCTGGAGCAGACACGTCTGGAGACAAGGACGGCGGAGGCGTGACAGGTGCCTGACGTCCCGGCCGCCCTGGGGAAGGACCAGCGAGCAGGCGGACGGCCGGCGGCCAGGTGGCTGGCGAGGCCCGGGGCCCGCAGGGCGGCTCCACTTGGCTGACGGCCCCGGGGGAAGCTCCTCTGTCACAGTGACACAGACTGTCCCAGAAGCCCAGGCAGCGCCGTGTGCGTCCCCCAGGTCGTCCTGGGGAGAGACGTGTGGGGCGCAGAGTCCGTGTGGGGTGCAGAGTCCGTGTCTGCTTCCCAGGCCCTGGGCGGCCAGCCCCTTGTTCGCCCGGTCACAGCCTGAGTGACGTAGATGGAGGATGTGTTGTGTCCCAGGCTCTGGGGTCTGGGAGTCAGGAATCAGGCGCTGGCCGGGCCGTGGTCCCTCAGAGCTGGAGGGGCCTCCCTGCCTCCGGTTCCTGGAGTCCCCGGGGTACGGGGGCCTCGCTGCGGCCCCTGGGTCCTCAGCCCGCTTCCTGTGTCCAGATGTGCCCGGAGGACGCAGCCCCACGGTGACCTCTGGGGGCCCTGTCCCAAGCAGGCCGCCTTCCCAGGGCCTTGGAACTAGGCCGTAAACATGCTCTTTTCAGCCCACTTCGAGACGCGTTTGAAAATTGCAAAAGAAAATCTAAATTCTTTCTTTTTATTATCGAGGCCTATTTAGAATGTTTCTCCCAAATATCTTCATCGAAACTCAGTGTCCTGGGTGTCGGAGGGGAGCAGCGTGTGGCCGGGCCGCTGACCAGCTCCCAGGCCGTCAGCTGCGTCAGGACGTCACTGCGCGGGGCTGGTGTCTCGTGGCGTCTGAGCACGTCTGCAGGGGGCTCCTCCAGAGCCCGTGTGTCTCCCTTCGGAGCAGGTGGTGCCCACAAGGTGATGGGCAGTGTGGGTCACAGGCCCCGACTCGGTCCGGCACCACCCTGAGCACAGGAGGCGGCCCGGCCACCCCCAGCGCCTGCTCTGCCCGCCCAGCGCCCCGTGTCAGGTCATGAACTCTGTGTGTCTACAGAGCAGTGTTTTTCCTGTTATATTTAACTTAGGTTTATCGGATTGATGGACGCTATTAAAAATGTTAAAATGTTTCCTTTAAATTATTCTCCACCAGTGGCCATACTGTGAATCTTTCTGTGTCAGGTATTTTAATTATCTTTTTGGTCACACTTGTTATGGTCATCTCAGAGCCGCGACCCCAGGGCGGGTTCTCGCCAGCGACGCCCGGATGTCTCGAGACATTTTGGCTGTCACAGCGGGAGAGGAGGGTGCCCCTGGCACCGAGCGTGGAAGGCGGAGGTGCCCCCGCCCCCTGCAGAGCACAGGGTGGCCCTGCGCCCAGACCGAGCATGAGAGACCCACCTCCAGCCCCAGGCGTTTCCGTGGGTGGACGCAGCCCATCAGAGCACAGATGCTCAGAGAGCACTTCGCCTTCTGTTCTGTCCTGCAGAGAAAACAATTTGAATCAGAAGCAATATTTTCTAACGTTACGAAGGAAAGTCCCTGCAGCTGAAGTCGATATGCATTTGATGAGTACGTGTCTCTGGGGTCGAGTTGCTGACAAATGGCAGCGGGACACCCCGGGCACCCGCCCTCGGCCGTGGCGCGTGAGGGAGCGCACGGCACCGGGGTGGTCACGCAGAGCCTAACAAACCGCAAGGCCGCCCAGAGCCTCCCGCCCCGTGTCGGGGAAGCTGAGGACACCGGACCGTTGGCAGAACCGCAGCGGCTGGCGAGAACCGTCATGGTCACAGGGCCACGGCTCACCACCCTCTGCCCTCACCTGGCAGATTCCGGGGGTCCTCAGTGCCCTGTCGCCAGGTGGTAGCCCAGGGCTGCTTAATTCCCCCTGAAAATCAGGACATGACCTGCCTCTGCCTTCACTCTGAGCACCTGGGGTTTGGAAGCTGCCATAATCCCCCCGGGTAGCCCCCCCGGAAACCCCCACTATCAAGCCTCCTACTGAACCCCCAGCTCGGCTCAGGCGAGACACAGACAGGGCTGGGGACCGTCCCAGGTGACGCTGGGGCCCGTGGCCTGGACGAAGCAGCAGGTCGCAGGCTGCCCTCGGAGCGGTGCCGAGGAGGGTGGGTCAGCGCCACTCCCGCCCCCCGCGGGGCAGCTTCGCCCCCCCCCCCCCCCCCCCCCGCAAGTCTCCTCCACCTGGCGCTTGACGTGCGGAACGTTCCTGCTCCGCCTTTGTCAGTTCACGAGAATCCAGAGCCCTCGCCGGGGTGTCTGCTTTTAGACGAGACGTATGTTGTGATGACGGATTTGGATCTGCAGAGAAGCAACGGGGCCATCCTGGAAATTCACTGCGGAGCCAGTGTGCTGAGGGCCCGGCCGGCCCTGTGTCTGTGATGGCGCCACCGACAGGGACCCGCCCACTCACCCGGGACCCGCCCCCCGACAGGGACCCGCCCACTCACCCGGGACCCGCCCCCCGACAGGGACCCGCCCACTCACCCGGGACCCGCCCACCGACAGGGACCCGCCCCCCGACAGGGACCCGCCCACTCACCCGGGACCCGCCCCCCGACAGGGACCCGCCCCCCCCGACAGGGACCCGCCCACTCACCCGGGACCCGCCCCCCCGACAGGGACCCGCCCCCCGACAGGGACCCTGCCCACTAGCACAGGACCCGCCCTCCGACAGGGACCCGCCCCCCGACAGGGACCCGCCCACTACCCGGGACCCGCCCCCCGACAGGGACCCGCCCCCCGCAGGGACCCGCCCACTCACCCGGGACCCGCCCCCCCGACAGGGACCCGCCCCCCGACAGGGACCCGCCCACTCACCCGGGACCCGCCCCCCCGACAGGGACCCGCCCCCCGACAGGGACCCGCCCACTCACCCGGGACCCGCCCCCCCGACAGGGACCCGCCCCCCGACAGGGACCCGCCCACTAGCACAGGACCCGCCCCCCGACAGGGACCCGCCCCCCGACAGGGACCCGCCCACTCACCCGGGACCCGCCCCCCGACAGGGACCCGCCCCCCGACAGGGACCCGCCCACTAGCACGGGACCCGCCCCCCGACAGGGACCCGCCCCCCCCACAGGGACCCGCCCACTCACCAGGGACCCGCCCCCCGACAGGGACCCGCCCCCCGACGGGGGACCCGCCCACCGACAGGGACCCGCCCACTCACCCAGGACCCGCCCCCCGACAGGGACCCGCCCACTCACCCGGGACCCGCCCACCGACAGGGACCCGCCCGCCCCCTCAGGGGGCGCCCAGGGGCGTCCAGTGTGGGTGAGGTTGAGGTGCCATCTCTTCACTCTGAGACACACCCACCCCGCTGACTGACTTCTGTGGTTCTTTGCTTTTCTCGTGATCACGGACCTACTTCCGGTGTGGAGCCCACCCTGTTCCTGTGTCTCGTCCTGGAGACTGTGCTGGGCCGAGGGGCTGTTGGCCGTCGCAGACAGGCCACCGCGCGTCAGATTCGTGAGACCTTGTCACCAGTTCCTTCGTGGAGAGAGGCCTCCCCAGGGGACAGTGGGGCCCCGATGGGACCGTCCCCTCCTGCTGCTGCCCGTCCTCCCGGCCTACGAGCCCAGGCTGCAGCCTCATGGGCCCGACTGACAGGGAGACGCAGTCCTTGGCTTTGTTTCCGCTCAGCGCCGTCCAGCTTGGGGCAGCGCCTTCCGTGGCCCTTCTCTGACGCGAGACGGTCCATCCGAGGGCCGGAGCTGAGTCTGCCCGACCACAGGCTCTTGTGCGTCCGACGGTGACCGCAGACACAGACGCATGAATCCCCAGGCGGCAATGCTGCCACAGAGGTAAAGCCGGCTCCTCGGGGTGGAATCTGGAGCGTCCTCCAAGTTATTAGTTGTATTGGGACAGACATTGCGAAGGAAGATTGGTGTCCAGGCAGTAAACACAAATAATGTGCAGCAGTAACTGTGGGTCCCAGCGGCCAGTTCCTGACCCTCAGACCAGCTGCGCGTCAGCCGTGGGTCCTCGTCACCGGGTCCCTTTGGAGGTGGTCCTGGGAACTGAAGGGGACGCACCGGACAGCACAGAGGTGCGTCCACCCTTCATCAGGCGCTGAGCTGAGCGAGGCCTGGGGTGGGCCAGGCCCCCACTCCGCCGGGAGTTAACACTCAGAACACACTCGGCCTCGGTGTGCGGACCTGGCAGAGGAGAGTCGGGTTCCGGGCTTTAAGGGAGGGCCCCTTTCCTAAGTGGTGAGTCCTCGGGGTGAGTCTGCCTAGGGCTCGTCTGGACGACGGGAGCCCGTCCTGAGGCCCAGCAGGTGCGTGGAGCCTCTTCTCCACTGGGGTGTCCCTCAGGACAAAACCCTCTTGACACCGGTCACCAGGCAGCGCCCCCTCCCAGTCACAGGAACCGGCCCTTTTGTCCGAGAGTCTCAGGGTGTCTTGACTTTGCCAGAAATTTCTCTCCCGAGCGTGACGGAGTAAGGAAGGGCTCTGCCTGCCAGGGTCACTGCTGCCGGCGAGGTGCCAGCCTCTTCCGGAGTCGCCTCTGCTACCTGCAGGGTCGCCATCCGCCTGCAGTTCTCTCCCCTCCCTTCCCGGCGGGGCCCCCCAGGAGCAGACCCGTGGGGTGGCCGCCAGTAGGCGTGGCTTTCCCCGATACCGTGGCCCCTCAGTGCTTCAGACGAACTGGCCACGCCCTGCGACTGGAAGACTGTAGACTGTGGACGGGATCGAGTTCCTTTTCGTGGGTTCAGGAGCTGCGCAGTGATTTTACCGAGAAAACAGGATTCGACCCCTTCGAGCTGAAGGGCAGCCCCATCCTTCGTCCTGGGCTCCCTGCTGGGACACAGGCCCTCGGTCAGACATGCGAGCAGACGGACATCTCGGCAGAATGTGTGTGGGAATTCTAACAGGGACGGTTTCACCATCCTCCACGAACAAAGTCATCCACCTCTTTCCACTTGAGGTGGCCACGCAGTGAGGACTGTGGGGAGGCTCATGGACACCCGCAGACAGACATCGGGGTGCCCCTGATGACAGGATTGTGGCCACCCCGGGCAGGAGGCTCGGCCGGAGTGAGCCAGGAATGAGCGAGAGCCCACTCCCCCCGCTCCGTCGCGGCCAGGGGAGCCCAGCTCAGGCCTCTAGCTAGCCTATGACAGGTGTCCAGTAAATCCTAGCTGGCCGTTGAAATAAGTACAGAATTTGGAAGAAAATGGTTTTAAATGTCAGGAAGGTTGAAAACTGCACTGAGGAGAGGGAGCCACCCACAGGCAGTGCCAGACCCTGTCGGACACGCCCAGCTGGATGTCTTCAAAGCCCCGGGAAAGCCAGCACCCAGGCGGCCAGTCTCTGAAGGCGACGTGGCAGCCTCAGACTCGGGGTGGTTGGGGAACAGCCCGTGTCCCTTTTCTGCTCTTGGTTGTTTATTCTTCCATAGGAACAAGTGAACATCATATGCTTCAAATGGGAACTGTGACTATTCATTTTAAATGTTCTCAGTAATTAAGGCAGATAGTTTTTAAAATATTTTCTAACCAAGAAACTATTTTCCTTGTGTCCGATTTTGATTGAACCACAAGTATTCATCGCGGCTGCACCTGAGGAGAAGGGGTCGGCCATGCACACAGCACTCTGAGGGTGGAGGACGCCAGCAGAAAGCTTCTCTGGCCTCAGGTGCACAAGTCGACACTTAACCAGCTGAGGCAGGTCTGTCCCTCGGAGCCGAGTCACCCCCAGGGGGCAGTGTCATCATGATTCTAAGAAAGACACACAAGCACACACTTGCACACTCATACACGTACACACATGCACACACCCTCAGGCACACATGCGCACATGCCTACAGGCACACGTGCACATGCCCATGACACACACGTGCACACCCACACATGTACACACACTGACAGGCACACACCCACAAACACACTCATGTGCACACACACTGACAGGCACACACATACACACCCACAGGCATACACATGCACACACCCACAAGCACACACACACGCACACACACAGGCACACATGTGCACACGCCCAAACACACATGTGCACATGCATACACACTGATATGCACACACCGACAAGCACACACATGCACATTCCACAAGCACACACATGTGCACACCCACACATGCACACACACTGACATGTACATACAGGCACACACCCACAAGTACACACGTGTGCACACCCACACATGCACATACATGCACCCACTGACATGTACACACATGCACATACCCACACATGCACATACACTGACATGTACACACAGGTACACATCCACAGGCACACACATGCACACACTGACATGTACACACGTGCACATACCCACAGTCCCACACAGCTGTCAGCCCCTCAGCATCCCAGGAAGCCAGCGTTCATGCCTGACTGTGTGGACGTGACCAGTGGTGGACGTCTGTCTGGACACTCTTCCGGAAACGTGGAGGCCATCTGCTGACCACTGGTGACTCCAGTGCGCTGCCTCCTCCGTCCGCCCTGGCTCCTTGTTTGGGACTCAGAAGTCATTTAGTCTGTGCTCCCTTTGCTGGCTCCATAATTAACTAATGAGTCCAATTCCCATAACTGTGCTGATGTCACCGGTTATTTTGAGCTCGGCTGTGGAATACCTAAATTGGCACATTCCATTCAGACACCCTCAGGGACCTCAGCAGGGGTCAGAGGACCATGGCCCCGGTGAGGAAGGTGGAGAAGAGGTACCTTCTACTCCTCTGACTCTGTGTTTGAAACACCTAAACAGTTCTTGCTTTTTATTTGCTCCGCGCTAGAGGAAAACGACCCACCGCGGTTTACACCGGCTTATTGCGTCTCAGCCTGTCAGAGGGTTTCGGAAACACACGAGGCCCCTTCATCCTTCGAACGAGACACTTGCAGTCTGGTGCCAGGGAGGGGAGGGGAGCCCAGACACCCCGGTGCTGGGGAGGTCTCTGTGGTGCATGTCGGGGTGCAGCCTCCCACTCCTGGGGTCCGTCTGCCTTCTCCATTGTGGACGAGGGACGTGGCCATCGTTTTGTGTCCACACAGCCTCACGTGACCGTGGAGCGCTGAGGTGAATCCTGGTTCGAGCATGTGCTGTGGGTCTGTGGGTCACCCAGCCTTCGCGGCCTCCCCTCATCTGCGAACTGGAGACTCTTCTAGGCAAGAGCTGTGCCTCCTGGAGCCACTGCCTGGGTGGAAGGACCTGCCCCGTGCTGACCTGTCGCCTCGAGCGGGCGGAGGGGGTTCAGCGCGGGTCTCGGTCACCCCTACGGTGCGTCCTGCCCCAGCAGGAGCTCTTTCCCAGCTGCGAACGTGACCGTCGGGTGAGAACGTAGAGTGCAGCTCCCAAGTGGCAGGGGTCAGTTCCCCAGGGAGGGGTGGGCACCCCTACACGGTCTGTGCCAGGAGGCACAGGCTGGGGTGAGCTCCAGGAGCAGTTGGGGCACCGAGAGGGTAGACTCGAGACGTGTCAGTCAGACAAAACCTCTGTCCTGAAAGGCTAACTCACTGATGCTGACAGTGAGGAGCCCAGCTCGGCTCATAGCCCAGCCTCAGAGGTACGTCCAGTGACCACCACGGGTGTCCTGTGCCCGCCTGTTCGGTTACACGTACAGTGAGGCTGCCCTGGACTTGTGTGAGCGCCTCCGTTTCTCGGCCGGCACCACGGGCCCGCCGCCACCCCACGGCAGTGAAGACGATCTCATCACAGCCCTGGTCAATGTTGTTCTTGGCCTGCTCGGCCCTGAGCGCTCACAGGCAGATGCCACTCCACCCACTTAATGACAGTGTTCCCAGCGCATGCAGATTAATCCCAACAACAACCTGGCGGAGCAAACAGCAGATGTGGGTCTGAGCCAGGCTCCCACAGCCCTCTCAGGCTCGTATCAGCGTCTCGGACTGTCCACGCCGGCCCTTCCATGACCTCTTCCAGGGGGACATTGGTTTGGAGACACAGAGACGTTGCGATGCATCTCCCCACTCAGGTGAGGGTTGGGGATCCTCGCCGATGGGCTTGGGGGTGAGGGTGGAGACACAGCGGGAGATAAGGGCCTCTCCCTGTCCTGAGCATCTCTACCCCTGGGGTTTGCCTGGTGGAGAGTCCGGCTGTGTGTGAACCCCCCTGGGGAGGGCCCGAGGGGCGCTGGCATCTCTGTTGTTCCCAAGAGGGTCTGAAACGCGGGACCCCTGTGCTGGGGGAGCTGTGATCTGATTATTCAATGACGTGCACCTGTGCCCGGTCACTCTCTGCTGTGGAGTCTGCTGTTTGGAGTCTGCTCTTCAATGGTGTGGGCCACTGGCGGTCGGTTTGAAACATGCTGAAGGTGTTTATGTGGTCGTTTGTAGTGGCCCGGATGGATCTTTGGGGGAGACCCACTGGTGCTGGGCGGGGGTACGAGGCGCTGAGCATGCGCCGGAAAGAGAGTGGACGGAAGGCCGGTGGCTCTGTCGCAGGCCCCTGGGCCCTGGAGCCCCGCCCTCCGGGAGGGTGGTCAGCTTTGTGAAACCACAATGGATACGAAACAACAGGCGCACTTACATGTACTTCATGCACGAAGAAGACGACCGTGTGTGTGGAAGTCATGGCGCTGTTTTGAAAGAAAGCGTCCCAGGGTCACACTGAAGTCAGGGTCCTGCGTGGGCGTCTGTTCTGTGGACACTGCACAGCCCAGGCCGCCCTCCCGCTGTCCCCGCCCCACACACGCTGTTGTCCCCTCTGCCTCGGAGTGAGGCAGCGCATGGACTCTGCGGAGAACACAACTTCCCGGAGACGGTGCTGCCGGTCAGGGTTTCCTGGGAAAGACTCTCTGTGGGCACCTCGCGCCTCCTAACAACATTTCCAACCCCTGTCCCCGCGGTGCCAGCGCAGAGCTGGGATGTGAGCTTTGGGAGCTCGTCTTACCGGGCGCAGGTGGGGGCGGACCGGAAAGACCTGCCCGACGGACGCGGGCGTGCCCCGCGCAGGCTCCGGCAGCGAAGGGAGCCGGGCAGGTCGAAGTGGGTCCTCAGAGCTCCCCAGGAGAGCCCGGGTGGCACAGTCCTTGTTCTGGGGAGAGGACGCGACCGTGGTCACGGTGGTGGCAGAGGAGAGTTTGTTTCTCCAACGTGGACTCACCCACCGTCACACCTCCCCCGAGACCCCTGCTCACCGGACTGGCTCACCTGCTGTGTCCACCACGTGTTTAGTTGTGTCCCCTCCCCGACCTCAGGGCGTGGAGATCAGGGCCCCTCTGCAGCCATGGAGTCCCTGCGCTCACCAGCCGGACAGACCCCGGCAGCTGGTCCCTCACGCAGTCCGAGCCGCTTGTGTGGCCTCCAGGCTCTCTCTGCGCCCCAGCTCAGGGAGCAGAAGTGCTGTCACTCGTGGTAACTGACATCCCCCCACAGCCTGAGTGACGCAGCCCTGTGTCCGCCCACAGGGCTGTGACAGAGCTGGGGTGTCTGCGGGGTTCAGGGGGAGCCAATGGCCTCGGGCGAGAGCCAGTGCCTCTGCGTCAGCGAGCTGACCATCTGGGTCCTGGGGCAGGAGGACCCACCTGACAGTCAGCCCGGCTCTGAAGCCCTTTGCTCTCCTCCCGCCCACTGGCTCCCCTCGGCCCGTCTGCCGCCTTCGCGCTGCAGGCAGAGTGACCGCTCCCGGTCCCGCTGGGCTCGTCAGGTCTCCTCTGACCCAGCACACGCTCCCCGTGGACACTCACAGTCAGCACGCTTGGCCTCTGTGCTTGTGGTTCAGCGTCGTTAACCCGGCCGCTGGACGGGTCTGGGTGTCTGCACCCCAAGACTGCTCGCTCACTCTGCCTCCGTCTCTCTGTCTCTCTGTGTCTCTCTGTGTCTCTGACTCTGTCTCCCTCTGTGTCTCTCTCTCACACACACACACACACATCCACTCCCAACAACACAAATATTGACTTAATCATTTGTTACCAGAAAAAGTTGGGGAGCAATTACCTTTTTACTGCGCTTGCCCTGAAAGACAGCATCGTTCCTTCATTGCCTGTGGGTTGGGGCCAGTTTCGGCGACCCTGGAGCCTGGAGGGACATCCGCGGCTCCGGGGACGGCACAGGGTGGACTCTGAGGCGGGACGTCAGGCCCCCCTGGCCTTGGACCCCTCCCGATGTGGAGATGCCGGGCCCGCTGGGCGGTGAGGGCTGGTTCCCGGGTGGGCGCGTGCAGACACAGGGGGGCTTCTGTGAGTTTGGAGGATGTCAGCTCCTTTAAAGAGCATGAGAAATGCTCCGGTCAGTCTAGAAAGAATTACTGGGGGACATGTTTTGACTGTTAATGTTGATGGTCTCATCCGGGGGCTGCAGGTGTAAGGTCTTGATGGACCCCCCCCGCCCCCCGTCCTCTGCCTTTGAGTCCTGGTCTTCCCCAGCCGGGCCGACCCAGGCAGGGTCCTCCGGTGCCTGGGGTCATGCTCGCCCTCTGGTCGTCGGAAATACAGAAGTGCCCCCTGGTTTTTACGGTGCCTGAGCCAGCCTGGCTGCGAGGTCCTTCTCGGCCTGGGAAACCCCCCTGGAGGCAGTGACCTGTGAGGGGCCCGCGGTTCCTTGTTAAACACGCACTGACTGAGTTTGGGGGGCATTCCTTGTCCCCCTCCCCCCAAAAGTAAAGTGAGTGGAGATCACTGATGCCTGACTACCTCTCTGTTGTTGAACTGGTCACCTCAGGTCACTTTCCCCGTGCGTGAACTCTGACCCCAAATCCTGCACCCATCAGAACTGTCCCCTATTTCTAATGTGAGTTCATCAAGGGGCTTGGGGTATCCGGGAAGCCCTGCAGGATGAGGGGTGTGGGGTGTGGCCAGAGGCCCCTCGTCCAGGAGAAGTTCAGTGGGCGGCGCCCACCAGACAGCCCCCCGGGATGTCCTCTGGAGGCCGGCTGTGGGGTGGAACTGGGCGGACAGCGCCTTCCTGTGGGTGCTGAGCGGATGCGCCCTGAACCCCGGGCGCAGGGGAAGGTGCGGGCCTGGGTGCCTGGGAAGGGCCTCCCTGGCGTCAGGTCTCCGAGGACCAGCTTGAGGCGTCCGGCTGCTGCTGGTGTCCCGGTGGACGGACTCACACGCGGGGCAGGGCTTGGCTTTTAAGCAGCTGCCTTGTCCACAAAGTGCGAGTAGGAAGAACAGCGGCCGTGACAGCTGGGCCTGGACGGCAGCAGGCTCCTGAGACCCCAGGGTCGCTGGGAGGGAGGGGCCTCGGCAGCCTGTGTCGGCGGGATGTCCAGGTGGCACCGAGGCAGACACCACCACGGCGTCCGCCCAGCTCGCTCTGAACCACACGTTCGCTTGCTTTCGCTTGAGATTGAGACCGATTATGTCCGTGAGCACCAACGCCCTGTGCTGTCCACGCGTCCTGTCCTGTCGACGGGGAGGCCGGAGGGGATGGACGTGGCCACCGGCGGGAGGAAGGAAACAGGCCTTTTCCAGCGTCCAGGCCTCCTCGCGATGCGGAAGCCGGCGGGCTCCCCGGAGGCCTCGTGGGCCGTGGGCAGACCGCGGGTGGTCCTCCTGCCCCGTGAACCAGAACCCGGAGACGCGGCTGCAGGGCAGGTGGTCATTTCTCTCTGATTTTTAAAGACTGATGTTTATTTAACTGTGACCGCTGGGACCTCCTTCCGAGCACCCAGGGCCAGAAGGGAATGTTAATCAGACACTCAGCAGGGAGCCCGCGTGTCTGACAGTTAAAGGCCCGTTAGTTCATTAGGAGATGTCACGGCACAGGGTCCCCCGGCTCGGCCGCCTGTGCCCGACCCCGTTTGACAAGCCGGATCACATCATCACGGCCGTGTGCTGTCCGCCGCCCTCTGTCGGGAACATTCAGGCTTTCCTTTCTGGGGTGTCCTCCCGCTTCTCGAGACCAGGCTGCCAGCGAAGCGCAGCGCACACAGGTGTCGGAGGTCTGGGGGGCCCGAAGCCAGCCCCTGGGCCCCACTCTGCGGCGAGGGAACGCAGCTGCTGCAGAGCTGTGGGGGCTGGGCGGCTCGGACGATTCACATCCTCCAGGTGTGTCCAGGGCCCTGAGCTGAGGCGGGAGGTGTCGGGGTGCCTGCAGGGGGTGCCCTCGGATCGTTATGTCTGTAGCTGGAACTCAGGAAACAGGTGAGTCCTCCTGGAGAGACGGGGGGCTGACTCAGCCCAAACCTCCCCACCGGAGCTAGGACCAGAGCTCCTGGAGGAGAGTCCGGTTGGGGATGTGACGGCCCGTAAGGTTAGGGAGGCGAAGGCCGTGAGCATCTGTCTTGCGCTGACCAGTCAGGCTCGTGGGGGGGGGGCACCCACGGGGGCAGCAGCCATGTCCTCAGGTGAGAGTGGAGAAGGGGGTGGTCTAAGGTAGCGGATCCGAGGTGTCTGGGAGCTGCTGGGCCCAGCAGAGGCTCTGGGGTCAGGCTGTGGGCTGAGGCCAGGCAGGGGGCAGGCTGAGCAGCTGCGGTTCCCGTCGTCCCAGCTCTGGGCTGTGTGACCTCCTGGGGGCCAGGACATGGGCCCGTGACCTGCTCCTGGACCCACAGAGCCCTTCACAGCCCAGGAGCGAGCAGAGGTCAGTGTGCTGCCCGACCCCCCGGCTCCCTTCCTGCCCTTCCTCCCCTCGCTGACCCAGCCCCGCCCTGGAGCCTCAACGTCAGGGCCGAGAAATGGGCCCAGGGGTGTGTGCTGGCCTGCGGCCCAGGCAGTGTACTGGGCCTGGTCGGATCCCTGGCAGCGGTGCCCGGGCTCCCACTGAAAGGCGGCTTTATCCCTGGGGCCCCTGACGCCTCCTGAGGGGCGTGGGCGTCCTCCTCAGACAGTCTGTCCTTTGTGAGGCGAGGGGGTGATGGAAGCGTCGTGAGAACTTTGAACATCCACCTGCTTGAGGAGACGGGCCCGGTGCATCCTTTCAGGCAGTGGGGTCACTTAGGAAGAAGGTCCCTGTTACCTGAGTGCAGCTCTCTCCCCGCAGAATAAACGCCTCGCTCTGAGCTCAAGGAAAGCGTGTTTCTCACCCGCGCGCTCCGTGGACAAGGCTGGGGCAGAAGGGGAGCCTGGGCCGCCTGCACAGGCAGATGCTCTCCGCGTCCCGGCCAGGCCACCCGTCACACGCAGGGCTGGGGGCCTGACCGCCTGCCCCGTGCCTGGCCGTGGGGATGGCGCGAGGCTGACCCCCTCTGCCTTCCAGGGCGCTGGGCGCCCTCCGCCCTCAGCCAGTGACTCTGCCCTTTGGGGACGATGGCCCCTTAGGGCTCTGTCCTCACACCCGGTCAGTTCGCATGGGCCTCGGTGTCTCTCAATTCGCATTTTATTCGTGTGGAGGATCCTTCCTGCAACTTGGTAAAGCGCTAAACACTCGATGAACATTATTCAAAACAGGTCCGTCTCCTAAGACCCTGTGCTGTCATCATCTGCAGCGTTAAGTGCCTTTCATGTCCTCGGAAACGTTATGATGCATTAAAAAGGAATTTCTGCTCAGCTCGTGTGCGCCGGGCTCTTCCGCAGAGACCTCGCTCAGAAGGCAGGCGCGTTGATTTGTAACCGCCAGAAAACGGCTCGCGGAGCTGCGGCGTCTCTCATTATTGCCCACCACCGGGCGCTCGCTTGTTGTTGGAGACATTTCAACTGTCCTCGTTGGCAATTACAGCCTCCGCGGGCACGTCTGTCATGAATAGTCAATGAGAGCTGATTAATATGCATGAGCAACAGTATATACACACGTGTGCACCCGGCACAATGCAGCCCAGACTCTGAGGAGCAGCGGCCTCGGGCTGCAGGGGAGGGAGGGGCTCTGGGAGCTGCGCCTGGAGCCGGCTCGAAGCATGGGGTGCCATCTGTGCGGCCTGCAGAAGCCGGAGGAGCAGTACCGACTGCTCTACGAAGTTTGTCAGGTAACCGCCGTCTGTTCTGAGCAGCGGAAGGCGCTCACCACGCGCTCCCGGGCAGGAGCGAGGTGTTTGTGCATGTTCGTGGTCTGAGGGAGGCAGCTTGACTTCTCTGCATGTTTTCTGTGAGATCGCTGACTTTCCCCGGGGGCGCTGAGGTGTCTGCGTCTGCACGTTGGAGCAGATGTCAGAAGTCTCGTCCCAAAGCTCCGGTCCACCTGACGCGCTGGGAGTGCTGAGCAGTGTCTCGGGGGGGGGGGGAGCGTGGCCGCCCCTCTGTGCACGGTGACGCTGCTCCCTCCCCCGTCCCGTTCCTCCTGCTTGGCCAGGAGGCGTCCACTGCTGGTTTCAGCAGCTTCCCGGAGCAGGACCTGTGGCTCGGGTCCACGCTCCACGCTCCCACGTCAGCCCCTCTCTCTGGGGGAATTTTGGCCTCTTCTGGAGCAGGTGTCTGGGTCTTGGGGCTGGCATCCAAGCAGGGGGCTTCCGTGGGCTTCTGCCGACCACACGCATTTCAGTTGGGAGTGGACAGGATGTTTAAAGGAGAACCCAGATCCCTTGTCTGACATTTGTGTTCAGTGTTCTCGTTTTTAAAAACTCCACTGAATTTATTGGGGTGATGTTGATTGATAAGATCATACAAGTTTCAGGTGTGTACCCCTGTAACACATCTGCGCATTGTGTTCACCCCCCAGTCCCGCCTCCTTCCATCGCCATGTACCCCCCACCGAGTGTTTTCTTCGTGAATGTTTGTCTTGTCCTGAGCTGGGAGGGGCTTATCCTGCGGCTGGTGACCGAACTTGGTAGTGTAGCGGTTTCCCCTTAAACTGTTCTAACGCCTTCCAATTTTTCTTCAGCATTCAAAAAAATCATAATCTTGTTAAAAAGGTTTTTTAACGTGAGAACATTAGAATAATGTTGTTACAGTAAGAGAAAAAAAATGGTTCTTGTTTCTCCATCTATCAGCGTGAACGTGCGCGAGTCTCTTCGAGGACCAGACTTCGGTGGAAAGAACTTGATTACGATCCACCGGGTGTCATTTTTTCAGCCGCCACCAGAGGGCACTCGGCATGAAAAAGACCCTGAGCCCCAGATGGGGGCCTCTGTCTGATGACCTTGCGACCCTGGGGGAGTGAGGGTGTGCGTGTGTCTTTTCCACACCGGGGCGCGGAGGGTCCAGGACAGACCACCCGGGCCTCGTGCCCTCCGCACATGTGCAGGCACATACCTGACAACGCAGCAGCCTCGTCAGTAACTTTTAGAAAAGCACTTCCTGCTCAGGACTGCCTGACCCCCTGCTTCCAGAGCAGACGGGCCCCGGGAGGCCTGGCCCACCCTCACGGGGTCACGGGGTCACGTGCAGGGAGCAGGGAGCAGGGAGCCCCGTTTTCAGCGCGTCCGTCACTCAGGCACGAAGCAAGAACGAGGAACCGTCTCCAGTTGTCACAGGCTCTCACCGCTGCGTGTGAGGTTAGCATCGTGCACAAGATGTAGTTTCAGTAACTCATCGTTTCCTCCTAAACACCAGCACACGGGAGTGTCTTCAGCCGCCCTGGCTGGAGCTGGGCCGCCAGAAGGTCCCGGAGCACACCCCCTGCCAACCAGATCAACCAGACTTGTTCCTGCTGTGGAGGCTCCGCCCCGGCCCCACACAGGAAGTCTGGCTCCTGTTTGTTTGTTTTTTACCAGGTGGATTTATGTGGAAATGTGTCTGGCCCAGCGCTGGGCACAGAGTTGCTGATAAATGGTTTCCATCTGGAAGACACTTGTCACAGTTTAGGAAGCAGATTTCTTCTAGGGAAACTCGGACTACTTCTTGGACCATCACGCTTGTGCCAACTCAGTAGAATCCCCTTCTCTAGTTTGGGAGTCCTGAGCCGTAGCACAAAGGAATTCGCAAAACACTTGCAGGAATTAATCATTGCGTTTCCACTCGTATTGTGCGAAGCCTTATTAGAGCAGAGCAGGGACGGTTTCCATGAATCACTGTTGCAGAAGGTCCGGTGTGTGTGGCTTCAGCGAGCCCTCCTAACAGCCGCACAAAGAGGATCAAATATTCTGGGGCCCAGACTTGATCCTTTCCACATCCAGAGATAATTCAAAGAGATGCTCTTCATTAGGGACTTTGGCAAGCTGCCTGCAATTTCTTCTGGGGCTGCTGTGAGCTTAATGATGCTGAACAATGACTCTGCCTGCGCGGCACACACACCTCATTGTAGCTTTAATCACATTAGAGCAGCAGCAGCAGCACACGGAGTCGCCGGGTCTCCAAAGGGCCCTGCAGAGGGTGCACACGTATCAGCGACCTGCAGCAGGCTGCACGGGCCCGGAGATGTTGGGGTGTTGGGAGCACTTCCGGGGAGCACGGCCTCACCGGCCTGCTGGGGCTGGGAGGTCAGCCGAGTCTCGGCTCTCTGTCCTCCTGTGGTGACGGTGGTGCCCTGGGAAACGCTGGGACGGGCCTGTGCCCTTTGGAACTTTACACTGGAAGTTGCTTCGTGCGCCAGAGCTTTCGTGTGTCCTGCGACTTTGCGTCACCGTCCGGGCAACAGGACAGGGGAGCAGGGAAGGAGGGCGCTGTGCGTCGTCAAGGGCCGTCGCTGCCTTGGATGCATTCGCTGGCACGGGAGACCTCACGTCCGTCCAGGTGGCCGTGAGCGTGGTGAGGCTCCAGGGCGGTGGCTGGAGTCCAGCTGGTCAGCTGGCTGTGGGCAGGGCCGGGAGGAAGTGTTTGCAGGGGTGCGGGTGTCAGACTCCGTTGTTCGGGGCCGGTGCCCCGATGCAGGCCAACCTCCAGCTCTCCACCAGTGTCCCTTCAGGGCCAGGGGAGGGCCAGTCGGGTGCTCTGGGGTCTGCTGATGGAGCCCGCGGTTGGGGAAGGAAGCGGGCACCAGTCCGTGCCCCTCGTTCCCTCCACCTCTTCTGGGGCCACCAGAGACTCAGGGGGGGGGGGTGACTGAGCTCATTGGATTGGGAACAGGAAATAATTCTGGTTGGGATTTAGGCTTCCCGCCCAGACTGTGCCAATGCCACGCCCCCAAGGTCTGCAGGCAGGAGGGCAGAGGGGGCGCTGGCTCCCTGCAGACACGGTGCGGCAGCCACAGTGTGGTTTATGGACGCTCGTGCGCCACGCAGCCTCGCCATACGTGTCCCTCAGGGCAGCGCCAAGGGCGGCTGGGATTACCCCCATTTCAGAGATGAAGAAACTGAGACACGAGGAGCCAGGCATGGGGCTGGGAGCTGTGTCTGTTCTGTGGAGGGTTCCAGCGTCCTGAGAACCTTCTGCACAGATGGTCCTCATCACCGTCAGCGGACGCTTCACCGACGTTGTGTAGGACACGGGTCCGTCGTTCCGACGCTCCTGCCTTTGGGAGCTGACAGGAACACTCCGCTTCTCAGAGGGCCAGGTGCTGCTCGGCACCTCCGTCAGCCTGAGAGCACTTGGGTCTGTCACCCGACAGGTGAGAGGGTTCGCGCGGGGCCTCCGGGCCCTCCGTCCCGACGAGAGCGCGGTCTGCAGAAGCTGGTGTCCGTGTGTGGGTGGGAGCAGCGCCTCGCCCAGGAGCTGTCTGTGCCTTTCAGGTCACCGGATGCCGGTTTTGAAAAACAAAAACTTTGCCCAATAACTGACTTGCCAGCACATTGTACCTGTTCGTGTTTGTGACCCTTCCTGCGCCAGCCAGCCGGTCGGTCAGAGAAAACGATGTCCGTAGCCTCGGGGACGTGCTGACGCACCGCCCTCTCAGTCACCGCACACGCAGCCCTCAGGCGCCTTGGCTGCTTCAGAGCAAAGCGAGCGGCCACTGAGACCCGGCGGCCGGAGGTGGCGGGTAACCGGATGGACGTACACTTGACCTCTGGGCAGCAGGCTTGACCCTGGTTTAGTTGTCCTGCAGGTGGGAGTGTGTTTCTTTAAACTACCTATCGATCTGGAAGCTCCGTTTAGAACTGCAGGGCCAGCAGGTGTGGATGAGGGCGCCGTCGCTTCCTGCCCTGTGCGCCGGGCCCTCTTCACGGGGATGGCGCCCGCCGGTGGCTGAGAAGGTCACTGCAGTGTGCATTATCTGTCCCTACCGTGGTCGGCTCTTCAGACACCAGGGGGAGACGGGCCACTTTCATGCTGGGGGAGCCACGGAAGGGGTGGCCAGGGCGGCCTCTGTCCGCCCGTCTCCGCTCCAGGAGGACAGCTGTAGGGGCCACAGGGGCTCTGCTGCCCCTCAGGCCCTCTGAGTGCTCCCGGGCTGCCGGGCACCCAGCCGCCTACGGATCCCCTCACCCACCGCGGCCGACTCCCGCGGTCACTTGGTATCAGGGGGTCTTCTCACCGTTTCTTTCCTGTTTGTAGCAAAGGGGGCTCTCGTTTGTGATCTGCGTGTTCACATCGGTCTCGGTACAGAGACGCCTCCCGGGCAGCGATCCTCAGACTTGAACACGCGTGGCCGCCACCTGGAGGCCATTCGTACACTGAGCCCTGCGCTCCACCAGGGTCGTGCCCAGGTCTGGGAGCCCCTGAGGACCTCTGCTCTGGGGGCACGGCAGGTGCCTGTGCACAGACGGTGGGGAGAGAACAGGAGGAGGGGGGCACTGCGGTGCACCAGCCTCTGGGCCCTCACCCGACCTGCTCCTCACGGCCGAAGCCGCTACGCGTGCTGCCCGCACTGGGCGCCTGAGCACTCGTGTCCCGGTGCCGTGGCCGGAGAAGAGCCCGTGGGCCCAGCTGCCCCTCCCTGGCTGTGTGCAGCTCAGTGTCGTGTTCTGGGACGTGCGGGGCCCACACTGGCCTTTCTTCTGTGTGCGAGGCCTCACCCCGTGCCCCAGTGAGCGGTTCATCTTCCCTCGGTTTGAGGGTTTTTATTTATTTATTTATTTTTTTTTATCCTCACCCGAGGACACTTTTCCATTTTTTGTTCAGATAGAGCGGGAGGGAGAGAGAGGAAGAGAGAGAGAGAGAGAAACATCGATGTGAAAGGGACACATCGAGTGGCTGCCACCCGCACGACCAACCAGGGCCGGGGACAAACTGCAACCGAGGTACGTGCCCTTAGCGGGAACCGAACCCGGGTCTCTCTGTACCGCAGGCCGACACTCTAACCGCTGAGCCAAACCGGCCAGGGCGGTTTGAGGGTTTTTAAAGTCTGGTCCCAGCCCTGGCCGGTTTGGTTAGAGCGTCAGCCCGGGTTCGGTTCCCTCTAAGGGCAGGTGCCTTGGCTGCAGTTTGTCCCCGGCCCTGGTTGGTCGTGCGGGTGGCAGCCACTCGATGTGTCCCTTTCACATCGATGTTTCCCTCTCTCTTCCTCTCTCTCCCTCCCACTCTATCTGAATGAAAAATGGAAAAATGTCCTCGGGTGAGGATAAAAATAAATAAATAAATAAAGTCCGGTCACAGTACTGGTTCATCGGATGCGAGTTGCAAACATTTCTTCCCGGCGAGTGGCTCGTCTTGCCGGGTCTTGATGATTCTCCCAGTGAAGAAAACCCGTCGGCGAATGTGGTCAGAAACCGTCTCTCCGTACGGTTTGTGCTCTTCGTCTAGGAAACACGTTCTCTACCTCGATTTGTTCTAAACGTGTTGTCAGTTTTCCTTGCACAGTTCTGTTTGGGTTTTTGTTTCTTTGTCTTTTCATCCTCACCTGAGGACATTTTTGCCTTTATCTTCAGACAGAATGGGAGGGAGAGAGAGACACATCGAGTGGCTGCCTCCTGCACGACCCTGACCAGGGCCGGGGACGAACTGCAACCGAGGTCCATGCCCTTGGCTGGAACCGAACCTGCGGTTCCTCGGTTCTTGGGACGGTGCTCTGACTGCTGAGCACACCGGCCAGGGCAGTGGCTTTATCTCCACATGGGGACTTCCCAGTGCCACAGACCAAGCGACAGCACGAAGCGGAGGGGGCAGTCAGGACAGGGATAAGGGCCGGGGATCCCGGACACAGCGATGTCCCCACCACACGGCGCTGCCCAGTGAGCTCCTCACTGCGGGAGGTTCAGACTTGGTTTCTGACTCGGCCCAGAGACGGGAGAGGAAAGTCCTCCCAGTAATGAAGCCTGGAGACCCCGACACGGTTCTGGTGCTGAGCGTGGCCCAAGGAAACACTTCCCCACGACTGCCTGGCCGCTTGGTGCCACGGGGCGTGGTTCTGCCCACACCGTGTATCAGGAGCAGTGCTGCCCGCACCCCTCCCCCAGCTGGGCAGGCGCCGGGTCCCAGCAAGAGGAGCGTGAAGGCACCGCGGCCGCTCCCCCCCCTCGGACCTTGTGCCCTTTGCAGACGGAGTTGCCTTCTCGCTCCAGCCGGACGTCTGAGGAGCCAGACTCCGTGCCCCCCTCTGCGCCCCCCTCTGCAGGGCCTGCATGGTCTCCGTCCTAATTGCATCATCAAGTGCTTGCTCGGTCCATTAATTCCTTCCCAGATGACTGCTCTGGGTAGGTTCTAGCAGATTCTACCCACGTTTAATAAATCATCTCAGAAAACCCTGCTGGTCCTTCCCCGCACAGGGGCTGGGGTCCACGCCGATTCCCGGGCCCACACACAACAGAATCGCCCCTTCGGCCGCCTCCGGAGCTTGTCCAACAGCCCACAGCAGTGGGAGACGTGCCCGCGACTTCTCGGGGCATGTCCGTGGCTCGCTCCCCTGGAATCCACTCAGCGTATTTTGTCCACAGGTGAGGGTGCATCTCCCCTCTGCTGCCGGACCTGCGAGATGCTCTCATGAACTGACAGCAAGAAGTTGCGTGGAGAAGACTTAACCCAGGCTGTTTCTGTTCAGTTCCACACACTTCTCTCTGGCCTCCCAGAGGCTAAAATACGTCATTATTCTGCCTCTTATTTTTCCGGAATTTAATAGTCAGAAGTGCAAGGACCGACGTCACAACGTGTCCGTGCTTCACTGCCCTTCCGAGGCCTTGGGGGCAGAGCCCCTTGTTCCTTGCTTTGAAGGCTTCTGGGCTTGACCGGTCGGCTCCCTGGCTCCTGGTGTGTCGGCTGCTGGTGCCCGTGGGCGGTGGGGCTGCTGGACTGAGGTGGGGTGGCCCTGCCCAGGTGAGGCCGGAGGGTGGGCTCCGTCGGAGCATCAGGTGGCCGGGACTGGGTGCTCCGTTCAGCAATAGACAGGCTACAAAGTAGCGTCCACGCCCTGCGGGGCAGGCAGGACCCAGGGCTGTAGGCTCCTTGCCCGGGGACCCGAGTCAGTCGAGTCGCACCGAGTGCCCTGCCCACCACGGGCTTGCTGTTTGCTCAGCGGCCTCTGTGGGAGGCTGGTGAGTGGGCCGTGCCGCCGCCCTGGGCTCTGGCTCGGGTCCCTGGTGCGACGCTGGCCGGTGGGCAGAGCGGGGGCTGAGTTAGAGTCACACCCCGCACAGAGGGAGAGGCCGACTTGCACCCCAAGTTCCCCGACGGCACAGGCCGCGCGTGGCACCACCTTCCGCTCACCGAGGGCACAGGCCTTCTCCGCAGCTGGCCAGCTGGCCGGGGCTCTGCCTGGCAGGACCACCCCGGGCCCTGGGCCAGCACATCTGCTGGGCTGCGGCCCTGAACCCAGTGGGTCCGAGGTCCCGGCCTGGTCTGCAGGTGGAGTCAGTGCTGGGACCAAAGGTGTGAACTCCGTCTGCCCAGGTCCCTCCACCTTCTCCTCGCCGTCGGATCCCTAGGGCTGAGCCCCAGATGCCCCTGCAGTCCCCATGGTTAGACGTCAGAGTAGGGCTCCCACAAAGGGACCCGGAGCCCTGTGTGCCGGGGTGCACCCCCTCCACGTCTAGGGTCTGTCAGCTGCATCCTGTCCGGGAACAACAGCTGTGAGTGGTTTTCAGGGAGGGGGGCAAAGTCAGGACTCCTGTCACCGTCTAGGTGGTGTCACTCCAAGAATTTTTTCATCCGACCTAAATCAGGGTGGAAAACCTCTTCCTGTTCGGTACGAGGGTTATCACCATCTTACTTCCCGTGGAATCTGACTTTCAATTCGTTTGGAAACATAGGTGTGATATTTTACAGAATGAAATCACTGCCCCTGTATTTAATTAAATGAACCCTATAAAAGTTGGTTTTTCCAGGGGCATAATTTACAGCAGGCTGCCTTTTAAATTGCGTTCACACGGATACCGGGTCATTTTCGCTCTGATGGAAATAGAGGTGATCACAGGCGCTGATCCTCAGGAACCAAATGTCTTCCCATAAAAAGATACTTATTTTTTAATTTGGAGAGAACGTGGGCTGTCGTTTCCAAACATCATATTAAAAACATTCTGAGCCCTGGCCAGGGTGGCGGTTGGAGCGTCAGCCCGGGCACTGGGGGGCTGTGGGTTCAATTCCTGGTCAAGGGCACGTGCCTGGGGTGCAGGTTCGACCCCCACCCTGGTCAGGGTGTGTGGGAGGCTACAGTTGACGTGTCTCTCCCGTCGATGGGTTTCTTCTCTCTCCGCCCCTTCCACTCTCTCTGAAAAATCCGTGGAAAAAACATCCTCTGGGGAGGGTGAACCACCCAGAGATGTGTGGCCTGAGCTCCCACCTGCGGCGCAGAGAGCTGCAGGGCTCCTGCCTCGAGAGGTGACGCGAGAGGTGTGTGGCCAGCTCACTGGTGGGACTTCTGGGTGGACAGTCCAGCCTCGTCCCGGGTTCTGGGCCAGCCGGCGTCATCCGAGAGCCGTCCGGCCACCTCTTATCTGCTCCTGCGTGCTGAGGGCTCACGGTCGCCCAAGAAATTCTTCCAAGTGGGCGGCTGTGAGCCAGGAAGGGGCGAGTCTCAGTGACCCCAGCAGACCCTTCGGGACGAGCGGGTGACTAGAGAGCGGACAGGTGTGTTGTCAGTGAAATGTGCCCCCAAGTGGACAAAGCCCAGCCCGGCCCGAGTCCTCAGCACCTGGACAAGAGGCGTGTGTGCCCTGGGGCAGCGGCGGCACCTGCACCTGCCTCAGTGGGACCCGGAGGGTCCTGCACCCTCCGCCTGACTGTCTGGTCTTGGATGGTGCAGTGAGGGACCCCCGAGGCCCTTGGCGTCAGGGCGCGCCTGTGATGTTTGCGCACAAACCGATGGGATTCCCTTCGTAATTGCACCTACGTCCCAGGGGACCCGCCAGAGCCTTGGGCGAATAACGCCCGCGTCGAATTGAGAATAAAGATAAAGTTTGCAGTCAGCGTTGTCCAGACCTCCCGTCCGCTGGTCTCAGAGCCGCGTGAACGGCGGTAAATGCAGTCTGCACCATCGGGAGTTAATGACCCCGGATCTGACCGGGCCAGCGTCCCTGGATGGCATCGGCCGCGGCCAGTGCTCCCCGGGGAGAGGCTGTCATTCTCGGGGGGCTGGCAGCGTGAGTCATCGCCTCGCCGAGCCCCTCGGTGATTGGATTCTATGATGACAACGTGATGAGTGTCGTGTGCACAAGGTAATTCAGAACGAATCTGGCTGCGCAAATGGGTCGTCTGGGCTGGTGAACTCCGCCGCGCCTGCCGTCTGTCAGCGGAGTTCGTGGCCGTGTCCGGTCCTGTGGAATTTGTCTGTGGCGCCCCCTGCATGACCCTACCTGTCTGAGGGCGGGAAGGGTTCCCCTGGGTGCCATGCCGGGAACGTGGGTGCTTCCCTGTGCGGACGTGTCTCCCGGCCCCCAACGCAGTGCATCTGCTTCTTTGAGAGACTCTTTTCTCCCGGGAACATGTGACCATCTGAGAGGGTCCCCGTTACACTGGTTTCTTGGTAAATTCTTGTTGTTTGCATGTTAGACGTTAGACGCAGATGATCTCATTACACTTGGTAATACCCCCAGCGGCACTGGGGGACACCCGGAGAGAACAGTTAAATCACCCAGAGCCCTGAGTCAAGATTCCAGCCTCGGCCCAGGCCCAGGCCCAGAGTTGGGGTCCCTGTGCCCACCATCCCTGAGCAGGGGGAGGCCACCTCTGGGAGGCTCATTTGGACGGTGTGATTAACGCATGTGCGGCATTGGCTGCTGGAATGTTCCCTCCGCACAACGGTCAGAAGCGGGTCCTCCCAGCCTGAGTGTCGTCCATGGACCAAGGGGTCCCGGTCCGATTCCTCATCAGGGCGCATGCCTGGGTTTCAGGGCTCGATCCCCAGTGGGGGGCTTGCAGGAGGCAGCCGATTATTTGTCTCTCACATCGATATTTCCATCTGTCTCTTCCTTCCTCTCTCTCGAAAATATTTTTTTAAATGAAGAAAAGCACGTCTGAGCACGTAGCCCTGGTGGTGATGACGTGGGGTGAGGGGCCCACCCCGGGTTTGCTCCTCCCCTGCGGCCTCGGGCCCCCCTCCTGTGAATCATCCCACCCAGGGGAGCTGTTTGCCCTGCGACTCTCCTTGCGCGGGGAGTCCCGTCTCCCACGTTCCCTCGGTATTGATCTGGCCTCAGAGACGGCTCCCACGTGATCCCAGGTGTCCCCGTGAGTCCACAGCCCAGGCACAAAGGGCGTCCCTGCCTGGTGTCCCTGCTTTAAGGAGAAACACACCCCATGTCTCCCTGGCAGACCGTCAGCCTCAACGGCGCCTGCCCCCCACCCTGGGCGAGAGGAGCAGGACCCCAGCCAGGCCTCGGGGTGCTCCCGACGGTGTGGGGGAGGGCAGATCGGGGCTCTGGGCAGTGCCCCCGAGTGGGGGAGGGCAGATCGGGGCTCTGCGGGGGGGCACAGGCCACAAGGAAAGGGAAGGTGCCTGTGGACCAGCTGCCCTCTGAGACCTGCTGTGAGACCCGTGTGCGGACGGCAGACTCGGGACAGCGGCGGAAGGTGCCTGGGAGAAAGGCCGGAGTTTGTACCCAAAGAGCAAAAGCAGAGATTTCCCGTCTTGAGACCATTCAAACGTCCTGATGTCCGAGTCCTTGGTGGCAGAACTGCTCTTGGTGCGAGCCGCCTGGGGCCACCGCGGGCCTCTGCCTCCTCCGGACAGGCCGGCTGCCCGCTGTGTGTGTCTCCCGGCCCTCTGTCCGTCCCATCACCTCCCAGCCCAGCCCTTGGGGTTCCGGGCTCTGAGCAGGGGAGGGGTCGGGAGGTCAACAGGAAAACTCTCTTCTCTCAGAGGAGGCCGAGTGTGCTGAGCGCGTGTCCCACCCTCTGGGTGGGGGCTGGAGGCGGTGGTCCGAGGCTCACTTGTCCAGTGGGGCAGGTGAGCCCTGTGGCCGAGTCCCTGCTCTGCCCAGTTCCCTTGTGACGTAACTAAATGACTTAAGTGGATTGATTCCGGGTCATTAGTGATCCCTCCGGCCTGATTCATCTGGGCTCCATCCCGGTGAAGGAACCGACATCCACTCCTCAGCCCAGCAGCCGTGTCCGCGGAGCTGCCGCCTGAGTCCTTGTCCCCCCAGGACCCGGCGGACGGGTCAGGAGAAACCGGGGCACGGGCTGCAGGGCCACTGGTTCTGCGGCACAGAGACGCCCACGCACTCGGAACCACGCAGGACGGCCTCGGGGTCGGGGTGCTTGGAAGGGGGGGGTCCACTGGCAGGAAAAGGGCCGATGCTCATCTGGGAATAAACACTCCTCTGGGAACGTGTGCGACTAGCGTAAGGGATTCAAACGCAGGACTGCATCGCTGCGCCAGCGAGGGGGACTTGTCATGTTCTCTGCGGGGAAGGCCTGACGCTGAGTGCTTGTGAAGGAAGCACCCCGACCGACTCTCATTCCCTGAGCTTATCTGCCTTCAAGGCAGGCCGGCCGCTTGGGGAAGATGGAGCTGTTTCGGAGCCTGTGATGTTCGCGCCCTCGTCGGGCGCCGCAGGCTGTGGGACCTGATGCCTATTCCTCTGCGGGGGCGGGGGGGTGGGGGGACACGCTGGACTTCCATGTTGCTGGGAGTGACTTCCTGCTCTGGAATCACAGTTCCGGCTCTTGTGTCAGCTGTTCTGGGGACAGCCGGGTGGAGGCGGTTCTGATGGTACCGGAGACTCCTGGACACAGCCTCCAGAGTCTCAGCCGACTGCCCGCCGAGGTGGCCCCGGCCGTTAGGCTGGAGGAGGGCGGTTTGTATGTGACGAGGACCGCAGGGCCCTGTGCCGTTCCCTTGATGTTTCAGTTGGCTTTGTAAAGAAAGCAAAGGGGTTCATTGGCAGAAGGAGCATCACTCCACCCACAGAAGGGTCACCACGCCCCCTGGGACCCTGGGAAAGTGCGCAGCGTCGAAACGCGGCGATGTGGTTGGTGTCTGGACCGATCTCCCCCAGGCGCGATGAGGAAACTTGTTAAAGACATTCCAGCAGGACGTCGCGGGTCCCCGCTGAGAGACTGGTGCTCAGTGCAGGTCCGGTGTGTGCGCCAGGGCCTGCGGGGAGGCCTGAACCCACTCTGCCGGCCCCACAGCCGCCGCCTGTGGAAACACTCACGGAGGCTGCCCGATTAAATCCGGCTCCTAAATATTGTCGACAGGTCAACGGCAAAGACTTGTCCCGGGCGACGCACGAACAGGCGGTGGAAGCCTTCCGGACGGCCCGGGAGCCCATTGTGGTGCAGGTGCTGCGCCGGGCGCCGCGGACCAGAGCCCTCCCGGCGCCCTCAGAGGCCCAGCTGGTGGACACGGGCACCCAGACGGACATCACCTTCGAGCACATCGCGGCCCTCTCCAGGCTGGCCCCGCCCGCCCCGCCCGCGCTGGAGCCCTACCTGCTGCCCGCAGAGTAAGTAGCACCTGGACGGCCCGGGCTCTGCTGCAGCCCTGAGCTCGGCCGTGCACGTGCGGAAAAGACGAGCGTGTCTTAGATTTTCCTCCATTCCTAACTTTATTGTTTATAGAGGCAATAAATTGAATCCTGTGACATGTTAACTGCCTTATTATAACCCCGGAGCAGAGTTATTCAAATTATATTCTAAGAACAAAATTACTTACTAATGTCGTAAAAGTGGTTCCAGAGTAAAAGTCAGTCACCGCCCTGAGGGGTGCGAAGGTGGTGGCTGCTGTGGGAAGGGGAGGGGCTCCTGTGCCGGCTGAGCGAGGCCAGGACGAGCGCGGAGGGGTGCACTCTGCTCTGGGGTGAGGCCCCACTGCCTCCCGTGAGCTCTGGCCGGCCAGGGCAGCAGCAGCTGGTCCTGCACCCTCATCATCCACACGGACTCGGCACCGTCTGCCGCCCAGATCGGCCCAGAGCCCTGCGGTCTGGCTGGTGCTCAGGCTAATGCCCGGCGCCCCTGGGCCGTCCGTCCTGTCCCCGGGGGGCTCCATGTCTCCGCCTGGAAAGGGGGGTGACAGGGCCTGCGGCACAGGGTCCTGGGCGAAGTGCAGTCGCAGGGAAGGCAGCCCCGGCCTGTGGTGAGCGCGGCCTGTCCCTCTTTGGTGATCGGTGTGGGACATTCAGGGAACAAGTGAGGAGCGGGAGGTTCTCTGAGCCTGGCCCCTGGCTCGAAGGCGCGCAGCCCGGTGCAGCTGTGCACGTGGGTCCGCACAGCGGTCAGACGTCCTCGCCGGCCTGGCCTCGCCTGGCTCCCCCGTCCCCCCCACGCTGCTCCGTTCAGGCTGCTCACTGATGCTCGTTTCAAAGGGCCCTGGTCCTCCTCCGGGGACACCTGCGTTACCCCTGTTGGGATTGCATGAGCACCCCGGTAGCCAGAGTGAAGATACACGTCCCGTGTCCCCGTCAGACTCCACAGGCTCCCTTCACCCCTGGCTGTCATCGGAACCAATGCCCAGGCTGGGTGGCTGCAGCCCAGTGTGAGGGCAGGTGTCAGCGTGCGGGGCATGAACAGACAGCTGTGTCCTGTGTCCCCCACACTGTCCTCTGTGCTGTGTCCTGTGTCCCCCACACTACCCTCTGTGCAGGTACCACCTTCCAGTCCTGCTCAGCAGCTGTTGCAGCTGGGTCTCAGGTGTCTCTCCTCAGCCCTCAGGTTGTAACGTGACACCCAGCATCACCAGGTGGTTCTGTGGGACAGCTGGCCAACTCCAAAGTGGGGTCACCCAGACCAGCCCTGACGTCACTGAGCAGACTGATCCCGCTGTGGGGCAGCGTGTCCAGCCACTCTCACCGATGGCCTTGGAGAGGCGAACCCCTAATCTCCTCCCAAGTCTAAGGAATGTGATGTGACGTGTCCCCAAGGGGCAACCTGAGAGATGTCAGGAGTGTGGAGAGGTCAGACCCCTGCAGTTCTGGCTGCGAGGTCAGAAGTCACAGGAGGGCACAGGGCTGCAGGGGGTTAACTGGACACCTGCCGGCCTGGCCTTCCAGCGGCGTCCTCGGCACTGAAGGCCCCTGGCGGGCCCAGGACATTGGAAGCCGGTCCCGCTGGAACGGCCACGCCTGTCTGACCTGCCCTGGGAGCACATACCCGAGGGAGACCAGAGCCCGGTGACCGCTGCACTGCCCCCGGGAGCGGTTCGGTCCCAGCCAGCGTCGGGCCGGGATCTCTGCCTCCCCACCCGGCACCTCCCGGAGCTGCGGGCTGAGTGCGTCTTGCTTTCCTCTGCCTTTGCTCTGCGCGGGTCCATTCAGTGTCTCCAGAGACGAGCTGGTTTCTGAGAACCATGTCCTATAAGCTGTTCTGGAGACAGACAGGCTCAAATCCCCTAGCTGTGTGTGTGTGTGTGTGTTTGCGCCTGTGTGCGTGTGTGTATGTGTGCATGTGTATGTGTGCGCGCGTGTGTCTGCATGTGTGTGTGCGTGCGCCTGTGGGCATGTATGTGTGTGTGCACAGGCATGTGCGCGTGTACATACATTGCACACCTGTATGTGTGTGCTGGGCTGTGACGTTGAACACAGTGTTGTGAGCAGTCAGAAAGTTTGCAGAGACTCTGCCCTGGGGACAGTGCAGGTCTGGTCCAGCCTGTGAACGGGTCTCAGAGCCCCGCCCCTCTGAGTGTTGCCTGAAGTCCCAGCCCCTCTCCCCGGAGAGCAAGTCCTACTGCGGAACAGGAGGCTGTGAGCACGAGCTGGTCTCGTGCTGGAGACTGAGGACCAGGCCTTTGGGTCCCATGACCAGTGCGCTGGGAAGGTTCCCCGAAATAGCAAAGCCAGCCCTGCTCTCCTCGCACCAGACCCCTTTCTGCAGAGGACGGGCTCAGCACAAGCGGTGGGGATGCTGTGGTGGAGGCCGACGGGGCTGGGATCGCACCGAGCGGTGGGGGTCCCCGGGCCCTCGCGGCCACGGCGGCACCCCAGCTCTTCCCTCTCTCTGCAGGCCCTCAGCCCACGGGTACTACGACCCCAGCGACTACCTGGGAGGCCCTCAGGACATGGACAGAGTGGAGCTGGAGCTGGAGGTGAGGCTCATGCAGGGCCACATGAGACCAGTGAGTCTGTGTGAGCACAGACTGGTGACTTCTGGGGAATTTCTCCCAAAAGAACAACTTCCTGCTGTTCCCAAGGCTTCTGGAAAGGACTCTGTGACCGGGCGGCCTCTGGGACCTGCACCTCAGAGACCAGAATCCTTGGTTGTTTCTGGCCTCATAGCCCTGAGGGGGGCTGTGCATTTGCTCAGTTTCTGTAGGTCAGGGTCAGGGAACGTCCCAGGCCCGTGGGCAGACCTGTGCAGGGTGCGGACAAGCGGTGCCTGAGCGAGGGGCCAGGGGCTCGGCGACGGGAAGCCGGCAGGAGCGCTGGCGGCAGAGGTGACTTCACACACCCGGAGCCGGCCTCTCTCCAGGACTTTAAATGAAATGTTTAAACAACATATAAATAGCCCTGGCCGGTTTGGCTCAGTGGTTAGAGCGTCGGCCTGCAAACCATTGAGTTGTGGGTTCGATTCTGGCCAAGGGCACGTACCTCGGTTGCAGTTCGTCCCTGGCCCTGGTTGGGTCATGCGGGAGACAACCAGTCGATGTGTCCCTCTCACGTCGATGTTTCTCTCTCTCCCACTGTCTGAAGATAAATGGGTAAATATCCTCAGGTGAGGGTTATAAACACACAGCTCTGTGCCTTGGGCTGGCTGGCAGGCTCCGTCTGGAGGGGAAGAGCTCGGCCCCACTGCGCTCTCGGAGGGAGGGAGCTCGTGGGCGTCACGAGGGAGGAAAATGTGTGAGGGTGTCGGGCCTCCCAGGACGAAGCAGCAGAGAGGAGCACGTCCTGTCCTTTAAAGCCCACACAGCGACCGCACCTTCCTGAGGGTCAAACCCCTGCTGTCGGGAACCTGCTCCCAGGGGACAGGGTGGTGCCCACGTGCGCCCTGGGGTCCAGCAGCCAGATGCACCCGTGTTTCCACGGCTGAGCACCTGCTCTGGATCGTCCTGTCGGAAGTTGAGAAAGAAGGCAGACGTCTGAACCAGTTATAATTTCCCAGTTGGCTCAGCGGCAGCTCCAGGCAGTGGGTCTGCAGTCACCTGTGTGTTCTGAGGACGTGGTTCTGACGGCGGGCGGGCAGTGAGGTCTCCTCGGGGTGGACGTGCGCTCCCAGCCTGGCCCCAGGCATAGGCCATGCGTTCGGGAGAGTCCTGGAGAGAGCACAGGGTGCCCAGCCCCTCCCCCACCAGCCCCCTGCCCAGGCTCCTCCAGCACCTCCCCGGTCAGCCCACCTACTCCACCCCCCATGTCATGGGGACTTTGTTGTTTGTACCACCACCTGCCACCAAGACCTCCAGCTGCTGCGATCTCGTCCTGCACGGCCCCTCCCCAGTGAGGGTGGACCCCTCTGTTCTTCCTGCCTGTTCTCTGAACCCCACTGGAATCCAGGCCCACAAGCACCAGGCTCTGGTCGGACTCGCTCACACTCCGCCTGCCTGCCCAGCGCTGGCACCGAGCGGCGCCCAGTGAATACGTGTTGGATGAGGAGTCAGTGCCTTGTCACCCTGCCCCAGGGTTAAGGTGAGGAAGACGCAGTCCTTCCGGAGACATGTCCACGTCCACACAGCACCAGGTGGATGGAGAAGGTGTTGAGATGGTTTAAAGACAAGTGCACAGCAGCCCTGGACCCGTACGGCGAAGGAATCCGCCTCCATGACCGTCTCCCTGCAGGTGCACCAGCCACCGATCAGTCTGGGGACACTGAGTGACGCGCGTGGTGGTGAAACAAGACCTGACTCGCCTGGTGGGGGCCTCGTTCCCTCATTGGGCTGTCGTTCCAGCCGAATCCGAAACGTCAGGCTCAGCTGCCCGTCTTCATCCGTGGCCGTCTAGACCCATAAGCAGCCCCGGGGGGGAGCTGTGGTCCCGGACGCCGAGCGTATTCATCCCGGTTCCATGAACGGTCTGGGAGGCCTGAGCCCCTCGTGGCAGACAGACGTGCATCGCAGCGTGCTCAGCGTGTGCTCAGCGTGCGCTCAGCGTGTGCTCCGTGGTGCACGGCTTTGCCTCTGCTGTCAGAATGAATCACAGGATCGACAGCCGCAGTGCTGAGGAGCCCGCGATGTCTGCTCACACGCTGCGCACCACCGGCGTCACTCTCCTGGCCGGGCGTTGCCGTGAGGACAGGCTCGGACCTGGTGACAGCTCAGGATGAAGCTGCCAGCACGGGGCCGCGCGGGGATCTGGGGTCCACAGCCCACCCCTCCCGCACGCAGCTGGAACAGTCCGCCGGGGTGGGCAGAGCTCACAGAGCTGGGTCACGATTCCCAAAATGCAGAAACAAACCCGAGTCCCCACGCTGGCCGGTGGAGCCCTAGCGTCCAGCCCCGCCCGTCCTTGTGCACAGTGCTGTGGGCCCTGCCGGGCCTGGGCACCTGCCGCTCTCCGCTGCTCGGCGTCCGTGGCGTGGGCCTCACAGGAAGGGTTCGGAAGTGGCTGCTACATAACCGCCTTGAGCTTTGCCACAGAAACAGCTCATCCTCACCACCCTCCACGAAGGGCCGGGAGAAAGGAGAGGCCCCAAGACAGTGGGTCCGAGGCCCGTCTGAGCTCCTCCCCGCGGGCTGCGGAGACAACGCTGTGAACCAGGCCGAGGGCTCGGCCCCAGGAGGACCCTGCCAGGCAGCCAGGGCTGCAGGTGCCCCGTGGGAGAGGGCGGCCTGGCAGGTTCCCCGCGGCGCCAGCAGGGGAACCTCGTGCAAAGGTGGGGCCCTGGGCTCACGGTCTCGCCCGGCTCAGCCTTATCTTGCTGCATCCGCAGTGACAGCCGCTGGGAGTATCTTCTGACGGCTGCTGCCGGAGGACGAGCTGCAGCTGCCCCCCCCCCCCCCATCAGTTCACTCGTCTGTGGTCTATTCCTGGGAAGTCCCGGGGATACAACATGAGACGATCTCACAAACACACTGAAACATTGTAGCGAAATGGCTGGGCGGTTTGGGTCTGGACATATTCCTGTGTGGGGCCGACTTTGAAGGAAGGCTTTTTAAAAGCCCTGCCCCCGAAGTCTTCCTGTTGAGTGAAATATGGGTAATTTTTCTTTGGGGGGATCAATAAAATAACTATTTCCAAAACGACTTTGTATCGACTGAGAGGTCAGACATGCGCAGTGATCTGGGTCCATAGTCAGTGTTTGTTTGGTAAGTTAACCCATCAGAGTTGGCCGCAAAGAAATTCAGTTCATCATTTACACAAATTATTTTTTTTAATCTTCACCTGAGGATTTTTTTCCATTTATCTTTAGATAGAGTGGAGGGGAGGGAGGGAGAGAGAGAGAAACATCGACCTGAACGAGACACATAAACTAGTTGCCCCCCCCAACGCGGACGAACCACTTTGGTCTGCGGGCGGACGCTCTAACCACTGGCCAAACCGGCCACGGCGTAAACAAAACCTTTGTAACGCTCTTGCGGTCTGGCCGCTGACACTGCCCGCGGAGCCTCACGCGACGCTCTCCTTCCGCAGGAAGTGGACCTGTACCGGGGGAGCAGCCAGGACAAGCTGGGCCTCACCGTGTGCTACCGCACAGATGACGAGGACGACATTGGGATTTACATCAGCGAGGTAGGACGGCAATTCTTCACTGTCCTGAGGCCAGGAGAGGGGGTCGTCTTCTTTTACGGGTGAACCAGCCTTAACTCTGGCTCCTTGAGAACCTCTGGAAAGACACACATTTCCCGGCCCCTTCGTCACACCCACGGAATGTCGTCTTTAGCGGGTTCGGTTCTGACGCTGGCGCGCACGGCCAGATTGCCCTGAGAAGCCTGCAGATCCCCACAGGATGGTTTGCGTATTCGTCCCCGAGGGAGAGCAGACGGCGTTTCCAGGCTCCTAGTGCCCGGGCGGGGTGCTGGAGTCGCACTGTGTCGAGTGTCCCTTTATCCCTCTCTTCCCTGTGGTGGGACGGGCAGAGCTGAGCCTGTGAGTCCGGTGTACTTCCCAGTGCAGACGGGGATCTTTGCTCATCTGGAGGAGACAGTGTGGCGTCTGTGTCTCAGCGTGGGTTTGGGAAGGTTCGCCGGGAGTGGACCGTCTCTGCAGGACGAACCAGGGGCATGCCAGCGGGGCTCAGGACCTTCCCTCTGGACGCCCTTTGTCCCCCGAGCTTGGTGGTCCATCGCTGCTGCACTCGGGGGCCTTTCTATAACCAGTCCCCGTGTCTCAAGTACACTTCAGTGTTAACGTTAGTTCCCAAAATGTAATGGAAGCAGTTGGTGGCGTCATCAAGGCAGGGTTGCCGGTCACCGTAGTGATTTTCATTTCCGTGCGTCTCGAATCCCCGAGGCCTGTGGGGCCTGTGCACGGGCCCTGGTGGCAGGGTTGCCTCACGGGGACTAAGAACAACCCCGGGAAGAGCTGGGAAACGGGTGAATCCGTGCTTCCTCGCTGGCCGGCGCTGGGTGTTGCTCAGGGACGGCACAGCTGTCAGAGACCCTCCGGGGAGCGTGTTGTATTCGTGTGTCGAGTCATCCACTGTGTGTTCCAGATCGACCCGAACAGCATCGCGGCCAAGGACGGACGCATCCGAGAAGGAGACCGCATCATCCAGGTAGGTCGGCCGTCCGCAGCCTCGGCCACTGCCTGTCACTCGAGAGCGAGCTCGTTCTGATAGCAGCTCAGGGTTGACGGGCAGGGATCAGATGCGTCGTGAGGCCAGACGAGTTGAATTACAGGTGAAGCACAGCTACGGACCGAAACGCACAGGGCTTGGAGAGGACAGGGAGCTCGCTCACCTCGTACTCTCCCGTCTCCTCGGGCCAAAGACGGCACGTGGCTGGGGCGTCAGGCTAACCGTTTGCAACTGGCCAACCAGAGTAATTCTCTTTGCACATTTCTCTGACGGGTCACTTTTGGAGCAAGTGTCTCCTCTTTGGTCTTGTTTTTAAAATGGTAGCATCTCAGCATGTGATGGAACCAGAGGTAGTTCTTCCCTGGGGCCCGCCGCTCCTTCAGTCTAAACGAGGCCATTTCCCCTCGGCCGGTCGTCCCTCATCTCCTGGAAACCCGGGTTCTTCGTTCAGGGTCCCACAGGCTTAGTTTTCCCTCTTCCCCTCTGATCCCGCGTTCGTGTGTCTCATCACACTCACCACCACGAGTGACTGCGGTTTCCACAGCTCATTCCACGTTCCTCAGCCCTCAGCCCAGGCCTCGCTGCTCGGGTCCCCCTGGTGGCGCATCCCCCCCCCGGTGACGTGTCCCCCACTGGTGGCGTGTCCCCCCCGGTGGCGTGTCCCCCCCTGGTGACATGTCCCCCACTGGTGGTGTGTCCCCCCCTGGTGGCGTGTCCCCCCCTGGTGGCGTGTCCCCCCCCTGGTGGCATGTCCCTCACTGGTGGCGTGTCCCCCCCGGTGGCGTGTCCCCCCCTGGTGACATGTCCCCCACTGGTGGTGTGTCCCCCCCTGGTGGCGTGTCCCCCACTGGTGGCGTGTCCCCCCCGGTGGCGTGTCCCCCCCTGGTGACATGTCCCCCACTGGTGGTGTGTCCCCCCCTGGTGGCGTGTCCCCCACTGGTGGCATGTCCCTCACTGGTGGCGTGCCCCAGCCCTCATTCCCCCACTGGGCACGGCCCGTCTGCTCCGGGTCTCAGCAGCCCCCTCCCGTCACTCCAACCAGTGGAGTTGCCCTTCTTGCCTGTTGGCACAGGAGCTGGGGGGAGGCTCAGCTTCCAGCTCAGTGGGACCGTCCCTGTGTCCCCTGGAGGAACCACGCTCCTGGGACCGAAACCTCCCGGCCAGCAGGGCCCCAAACCCTCAGGACAAGCAGCAGACATCCTGCAGGAGGGTCACCAGGTGTGGTGTGGAGAGTCCCTCCCCCGGACTGGGCACACGGACACCTGGTGCAGTGCCCTCCTCCTCTGCCCTCAGCTTCCATAATGTCCCCCTCGGGCTGCTGCTCCCGAATCATCCGAAAATGCCTGTGATCCCGTCTCAGTGCCTCCCCCGGGCACTTCGCCTGGGTCTCCTGTCTGATGGAGTCTCTCCCTGTTCCTTCTCCACACACTTCCTTTCACGGGGCTCGCACGGTGGCACCGGGGGCTGTGTCCTGGGCCCGACTCTGCATCCGTCCGAGCAGCCCCCCCCCCCCGAGAGTCTCTGTAAGATGAAGCCCTGTGTTCTGGCTGCGCGTGGCTGACGGGGCAGGCCTCAGAGCGCGGTGAGCTTGTGTGACCTAAGTCTGTGTCTGTTCACCCCACCACCTTCTTCTTTTTGTTTTTAAGATTAACGGGATCGAGGTCCGGAACCGTGAAGAGGCCGTGGCTCTTCTAACCAGTGAAGAGAACAAGAACTTTTCCTTGCTCATTGCAAGGCCCGAGCTCCAGGTGAGTCAGCTTCTCGAGCACAGCGCTGGCTCTGATTTCTAAACCCAGAACCTGGGCTCCTGTCCCCGCGGAACCCGCCCGAGTGCCAGGTCTGCACCTGGAAGGTGCCCTCGCTGTGCGAATTGGAGTCGGGTTTGTGTGCAGCCGTTTCCGGCCGGCAGTCACACCGCAGGCCCCGCAGGTGCCTTAGCGCAGGGGCCGAATGGGGACAGACCGGCGGTGAATGGAGGGCAGCAGGGTCATCACCATCACGAGGTTTGACCTCAAGACCTGAGCGACGTCTCGCCGAGATCTGTGTCTCTCACAGTTGCGGGGGGCACAGCCTGTGCCTGGACCTGGTAACACTGCCTTGGCCCCTGGAAATTTGCTAAGAGGGTGAATTTCAGGGGCTCTTATTGCAAAAATGCGTAACAGGGAGATGACGTTAATTAGCTTGACTATAGGAATGATCTCAGTAGGGTTATCAAATCTGGTATATACCTCAAACATAGTCCAATCTATTTATTTTTTTAATGAAGGAACCGAGGTGACTCCCTCTCCACGGGGCCTGATGGGGCCTCTTCAGGAACGTAGCAACTTGGAATAAAATCTGGCCTCTGGGTTTTGGGTGCGAAGGTGATGCGTGAGGTCCTTGGCCTGCCTTTGGCCGCTCACTTATAAACGAAGGAAGGAAGGAGAGATTGGTCAACGAAGTTTTTATTAAAACGAAAAAAAAAGGCAGGTTTTGGCACATGGGCTGGCGATCAAGGGCCCCTGAATAGTCTGCTGTTTTTCAGACAGGGAAGAGGGGCCTGCTGGGCTGGTGAGGGGCCCGGGATGCAGGGCCCGCTCCCCCCGGGCCTTTCCCTCGAACGTAGCTGGGGGAGGAGCTTCTCCCTGCGAGGGTAGAGCAGTGGGCACGGAGACGTCCCCAGACGCGGGCAGTGCTCCCAGGCGTCCTGCCCTCAAAGCAGCAGGCAGACTTCCCTACACGATTCTTCCCCAAGGAAATCTTCTCTTAAAAGAATACACATCAATTAAAAATATGCACTAATTAAATGAAAGCGAAAGGACTCTCTTCTGAGGTGTGTGTTGGCTGCTGCTTTTACCCAGCTGGACGAGGGCTGGATGGACGAGGACAGAAACGACTTCCTGGACGACCTGCACATGGACATGCTTGAGGAGCAGCACCACCAGGCCATGCAGTTCACCGCCGGCGCGCGCCCGCAGGTGAGGCCCCCCGCACCCCCCGCCCCCCGCGCCCCCCACTGCCCCCCGCGCTCCCCGCCCCCCCGCGCTCGCAGGTGAGGCCCCCGTGCCCCCCGCGCCCGCAGGTGAGGCCCCCGCCGCCCCCTGCCTCCCTCTGACATGCTCAGGACGGTGGGGCCCCAGCTGGGAGGCAGCGGGACACTCAGTGCCTGTCCTCTGGCCCCGAGTGAAGCGCCAGGTCCGCGCTCGGGGGAGGCGCAGAGGCACCGCGGCCTGTGTGCTGGGAGAATGTGGGGGCGGCCCCGTGGCGCAGAGCAGATCCCCCGAGATGTTCCTTCGTCCTTCTGGGCCACCAGCTCTGTCCTGGCCACGCCCACGGCCCGGGAGCCAGACAGGCTCTGCTTCCCAGGCTCATTCCCCAGTTGGGTGACCGTCACCCTCGCCCTTCAGATGGCCTCAGTGGTCGCCCAGGTCGGTCTGGCTAATTCCCAGACCGTCTTTGCCCTGACGTGCTGAGTGGCAGAGGCCTGCCCTACCTCAGACCCTTGTCCTGCAGGAAAAGATCACAGACAGCGCCCGGCCAGTGTGGCTCAGTGGGCGGAGCATCCTCCCATAGACGGTGTGGTCCGGGTTCGATTGCTGGTCAGGGCACATGCTGGGGTCGCTGGCTCCATCCCCAGTAGGGGGCTTGCAGAAGGCAGCTGATCAGTGTTTCTCTCTCTCTCCCTTTCTCCCCCTCTAAAAAATCAATAAAAATATTTTTTAAAAAAATCACAGGCAGCACCCTGGCCGGTTTGGTTCAGTGGTGAGAACCTCAGGATGTGGACCAGAGTCGTGGGTTCAGTCCGGTCAAGAGCACAGACCTTGGCTGTGGTTGGGTCCGACCCTGGTTGGGGTGGTGCAGGAAGCAGCCAGTCGATGTTTCTCTCTCTCCCCCGCCCTCCCTCCCACTCTACCTGAAGATAAATGGAAAAAAATATCCTCAGGTGAGGATTAAAGAAAATCACTGGTCGCTGCACCTGGGTGCCCTCACCATGACCATCTGTCTTGTGTTCGGTGGCGCAGAAGCAGCATGAAGAAGACGGGGGGACCACGGACACGGCCACCGTCCTGTCCAACCAGCACGAGAAGGACAGCGGTGTGGGCCGCACGGACGAGAGCACGCGCAACGACGAAAGCTCGGAGCAGGAGAACAACGGTGACGAGGCCCCCGTGGCCACCGCCCTGGCCGGGCAGAGGACGCGCACGTGCAGCCAGGACACGCTGGGCAGCGGCGACCTGCCCTTCGGCGGTGAGTCACTGCTCTGGGCGGACTGTGCCGACGCGGCCGAGTGTGAGCGCTTCCGGCAGCTGCTGGAGCTCAGGTACCCAGAGCGCAGCGCCCCCGAGCGCGCCGACGGGGAGCTGGGGCTGCTGGACGCCGAGCTGCTGGAGCTCAGGTGCGCGGAGCGGGGCGCGGACAGCGGGGCCCAGGACAGTGTGGACAGGGAGCTGGAGCTGCTCAACGCCGAGCTGCGCAGCCTGGAGCTGGAGTGTCTGAGCGTCGTGCGCGCGCACCGGGCGCGGCAGCTGCGCGAGGCCTGGACGCTGCACCCCGGGGGCCTCCGCGGCTGCGACGGGGACCCGGACGGCCGCAGGCGCGAGCTCTCGGACATCACCGAGCTCCCGGAGAAGTCGGACAAGGACAGCTCCAGTGCCTACAACACCGGCGAGAGTTGCCGGAGCACCCCGCTCGCCCTGGACATGTCCCCCGACAGCTCCCTGAGGAGAGGGGCCGCGGGGGCCTGCGGGCCATCCCCCGACAGCCCGCTCTGCATCACCGAGGACGCGGACCTTCGCGGGGCCCCGCAGAGCCCTGAGCGCAGCCCCGGTGAGGGCCCGGGCCCCGCGCCCCCCGCGCACGCGCCCCACAAGCTGGCCCACATCCCGGCGCACGCGCGGCGCTACCGCAGCTACATGCAGCTGGTGCAGCAGAAGTCGGCGGTGGAGTACGCGCACAGCCAGGTGAGCCTGCTCGGCGTGTGCAAGGACCCGGGCCCCGGCAGCCCGCCCGAGCCCCGCGCCGAGTGGAAGGTGAAGGTGCGCAGCGACGGCTCGCGCTACATTACCAAGCGGCCGGTGCGGGACCGCCTGCTGCGGGAGCGCGCGCTGCGCATCCGCGAGGAGCGCAGCGGGGTCACCACGGACGACGACGCCGCCAGCGACATGAAGCTGGGCCGCTACTGGAGCCGCGAGGAGCGCAAGCGGCACGTGGCGCGCGCCCGGGAGCAGCGGCGGAGGCGCGCGCTCCTGCTGCAGAGCCGGCTGGACGGCCCCAGGGAGCAGCCCGCGGACGACGACCGGAGGGAGGTGAGCATCCTGGAGCTGAGCCACAAGAAGATGATGAGGAGGAGGAACAAGAAGATCCTGGATAACTGGATGACCATCCAGGAGCTGCTGACTCACGGCGCCAAGTCCCCGGACGGCACCAGGGTGTACAACTCCTTCCTCTCGGTGACCACGGTGTGAGCACCGCGCGGAGTCAGCGCCCCCGGGGGGGCGGGCGTCCTGCCTGGCTGGGCGGGCACGTCTGTGTGCGAGCGTCCTTGCTGGCCCACCGCGCCTGCGGCCCCGCTGCACTCGCGGTGGAGAGGCCGGGCCGGACTGCCCGGAAGGCATGTGACACTCGCCTCTCCCAGGTAGCAGTGGTACTTTCTTACTTGTTCCCTTTTACATAAAGTGTTTAAATGTCAGAAAGATCTTTTTACTCAGCATACTTTCACAGAACGATTTGTTTAAACTATATTCATATAAAAAAGTTAAACACGCTTTTTCTCTGCTGAAAACACAAATGCAACTGCCAGTGTGTATTTTTAAAGGACCCTGTTTTGTAACGTTACTTTGCTGAATGTGTTTCATGTGAGTGACCATTAATATATTGTCTAGGCCAGGGCTTCGACTCCAGACCACCAAACCAGTGAAGAACTTAACACACAACAAACCAGCCGTGTTTGAGTGTGTGCGTCAACTCCAGCCCTTTCTGGTTCAAGTTCCCAAGCGAGGGTGAAGGTTCAGGCAGGAAGCCGAGCGTCTGCAGCTCGCGGAGCTCCAGTGCGTGTTTGCGAACATTGCGGCCGGGGAGCCCGCCCAGGAGCTGGGCAGCGGTGTGTGGAGCTAAGAGCCCTCCCCACAGACCTTCGCCGTGTGGGTCTGAAGGGACACGCCCCGCAGGGGCAAGTTCACGGAGTCACGATTACTTACCAACACAGCAGAATGAAGTTAAAATAAATTATTTTCTGTTCGCTATGTTTTGAGGTGATCTCTCGTTTTCCAGTGGTGCCTCGGAAGTAAAGCCGTAGGCAGGGTCTGTTCTCTCCCCGCGTTGCTGCTTCTCAGACCGGAACGCCCTCGTTCTGCCCGGGCTGACAGGCAGGTGTGAAACCGGGTCTGTCGGCGAAAAGCAGGACTCGAACCAGCACATAAGCCTGCATTCCGGCGTCCATCTCGCCGGAAGCCTCACCTGGCCCAGTGTCCCAGCAACAGGAAGGACTAGGAGCAGGTGTGGGCGGGGGCGGGGGCGGGGTCAGGATGAGATCTCACTGGGGCTGCGGCACCGCCTGGTGGTGGTAACACCGTGGTGACCGGCCCAGCTTCCCGTGGTCGTCTGAGGTCACATGGTATTTTCACAGAACAGCAGGGGTCACCAAGGGGGTGGGCTTGAAGACTGGCATCTTTACAACTCAGCACCCCCAGGATCCTACATCATGAATTTGCTATAAATTGTTCTCTGGTTACAAAGTTCGCAACAATTCCAGTGATAATCCCTACGGGAAAAAACAAAAAGTAAAGATTGGGTGACGAAGGGTATCATTTGATGATGCCAAGCATCTCAGACATAGATGCCTCCCACAGAACCCATTTCAACCAAAATTCCTCCTTTGGGGCCAAACTCGTGAGTAATTAGTGGTCACACGTGCAGCAGAACCAGTTAACGAAAACAAGACCCTGGATTCTTACTCGTCACGGTTAAGACGCCGTCGTCCGTGGCCTCTCTGAAAACCAGCCCTGTGAAGAAAGTGACGGCTGCTACGTCCCCACAGGTCCGCGGCCAGGGCCCTGGTGTCCCCTTGGCTCCCTGGAGCCGCCCCCGCCCCCGCCCCCGCTCTCCGGAGCACAAACATCAGGCAGGTGAGCTGGAAGTGCCGCAAGGCGCACACCGTGTCGGTGTCTCGGGACGTAGCTTTGCTCGCTTGTCTGGTCTCATAAAAGACGGGGGATGGGATACACGAAGCGGCCTCTTCAGAGTCAAGCAGGGGGGCTTCTAATCAGGACTCCCCCTGTGCTTCTGGACTGGGGGTCACCTGTGGTACTGGTGACATGTCCATCCAAGTCCAGGTCCTTCCACGCCAACCGAGGTTTAAATCACTGTATCATGTACAATGTGGTACACGGCTTCCCAGATCTAATGTAGGAAATCAACTCATAAAAGAAATTGGAAGAGACCTTAGAAATCATCACTTTATGGGTGAGCAGGAGACAAATGTGGCGTATTGATGAGCCCGGGGGTTGGAGGGAGACCATTCCTCGCTAGGTGTCTGCTGTGTCCTCCCGGGTGCCCCTCCCCCCTCAGTCCCTGGCTACGGTGACCCCACTTTCTTCGATGAATGGCCCCCCAGAGGGACTCACTCCTGCTGGACGCCGGCCGTTGGGGGAGGGGCTGAGCCACAAAACCTCTTCCCTCTTGCGGCTTCAGGAGGGTTTGAACCCAGGTCTCCAGAGATGAAAGTTAACGTACACAACCTGCTCCCCCAGGACCCTTCTCGTAATCTCATTCCAGGGTGGCCTGGTGCGCGCTGGCCTCTGTCGGGCCTGCTGAGGGACTCGGGGTCGCTGGCCGGTCAGGGACCTGTGGTCGGGAGGGGCGGCCGTCAGGCAGCCTCTGAACCCTGCGGGGGAGGATGTTTCTGTCAAATCTGACCCTGGCTTTCCCGCTGGAATCACAGGGCAAATGCTGCCAGTCCTGTCTGCTCCCACCAAGAGGAAGGACCCAGGAAGGGGCCTCCTTGTTCAGGCAGATCCCGCCGAAGTGGCTATGTTCTAAGTAACACTGCTGTTGGAGTAGGCGCCGTTTTGAATGTTTCTCAGACATGTTCACGAAGTGTGCGAGGTCGCACAGGAGGTGGTGGTAGAGCCAGGACACAGACGGCACCTTGCGTGCTGACCGAGGGACATGCTGGATCGACCCCACGTGGACAGGTTTCAGTACGCCAGGAGTACTATCTGGATATGGGTTTGGGCATTTTCAAAGTTAATTCATTGCCCAAAGTTTCCCAGACTTTCGCAGAAGTCTGGTTCCAAGGTCCACACACGGATTAACCTTGGTCGCAAACCTGTAAGGTGACTTACTTTCCCAAAGCTGTTTTCCCTAGAACGATAAAAATGGGCGTTTGGGGTTCTAAGTCGGTTCCAGGAGCAGATCAGCACCCTGGGGTAACTGGATCCCGCCTCCTCGTCTTGGCAGAGGACCTGTGGTGTTTGCCTGGCTGGTGTCCGTCACCCCTCCTTGTCCTTGGACCCCACGTGGCCCCACCCTGTCCCCACAGGCAGTCACGGTGTCCTGCCGTCGCGCAGGCGAGGGCGAGTCCCGGACCCGAGCTGACCGGCGGACACTCCCCAAAGGGCTGCAACGCAGACCCCTGGCAGGACGGCTGTGCCGGTGCAGCCCCGGGACTGCAGCTGTCCCGCCGCCATGGTGAGCCGTGGGCGTGCGCTGGATCGGGCCGGCGCTGGGCTCTGCGGAGGCGCCTGCGTGCCTGCGTGGCAGCTGCCAGTGTGCGTGGCCTCGGTGGGGACGCTGGCTCTGCTCCTGGGTTTGCTGTGAATGTTCTGTAGCTTCTGTGGTACGTTTCTCTGTGGAGTTTATTTTGTGTGGTGTGTGAGGTTCGGGTCACGGCTGCTGGGACGTCCACGCTCTGGCTCCGCGTGTGGGGAAGGAGCCTCCACGGACACTGTGTGCACCTTGGGGAGGAATGCACTGCACACTGTGGGTCTGTTTCTGGGACCCTTGTTCTGTGCTGCTGGTCAAAGTGCCCCTCCCTCCGCCACGGCGCACCCTCCGGTGCCGGACCCCGGCAGTGAGCTTCGGCCCCGGTACATCTCCCCTCGTTCTGCCGGGCCTTTATCTAAACGCGAGAACCAGCTGGTCTAGGCCAGGACTTTGATAGGAATGAACAAACCCTATAAGTCTCTTTAGGCAGAATTAACATCTTTAATATGTTGAGTCTGACAACCCCTGGACATATTTTAATTTGTTCGAGAGAATCAGTGATGACTCGTGGAAGCACCTGTGTGACCGTCTCTTGGGCTGGCCACGTCCAGCCACGTCCACCTCACCTCAGCACCGGCCACCTGACCGCCTCCCCTCGTCAGCGTCTTCTTGGGTCCTCACTCCGTCCAGACTCTCTTGACTCGATCATACGTCCCCTTGTCTGGCGTAGTGTCCTGGTCTGGCCGCCTTTCCTGAGCTGTCGTTCCAAGGACAGTCGAGTGTTTTCAGCCCTGACAATGCTGATGTCCGCTTTGCTGTCCTGTGTCTCCGGGTGCTGCCGGGGTTGGAGACTCGGGGGGGGGGTGCTCCTGTGTCTCCAGGTGCTGCTCAATGGGACTTGAAGGTTTCTGGGCCTCAGGACAGAGTGTGTCCAGGCCTGTCCAGGTGCAGGGGGCTTCTCACTGCCTGTGTTTCTGTAGGAGGAGGGCCTTCTGCCTGGGGGCCGGGGCAAGGGTCAAAGGTCTGGCTCACCTCTGCTGCTGGGTGGACCTGGGGTGGGGTGGAGGGGGTTCCACCTGCCCAGGGTCCCTGTTGGTGCCTGAGGAGGTAGAAGGGTTGTGCCCGGAGCCCTGCTGGAGCTGATGCCGCGGGGGGGTCAGGCGGCATCGCCACAGGGGAAGGGTCACCCTTCTGCGTCCCTGACGGGGACTTCGGCCAGAGCAGGACTTTCTCGTCGTCGTTCGGTCTGTGTCTGCGGAGGGCTGGGCCGGAGGCTCTCCCGGGCACTGTCGGGACGGGTGGGAGGTGGACAGAAAACCCGGGAGCTCAGCGGTTCCTGCAGGGGCGGAGGTCCTTCCTCGCTCTCCCTGAGGGTCACCTCTGAGTGATTTCTGCAGTATTTTGTTGTGTTCAGAGGACACATGTGGAGAACAGTGACCGGGGTGGGGGCCTTTTCCCTGCGAGGGCCATTTGGATACTTGTAACGTCCTTCCCCGGCCGCACAGAACTATCAGCTTACACATTAGCTGCGGTTTGCTCACGCTGATTTGTGAGGCTGTGATGGGACCGGGTACTGATTTCGTCGTCCTTGAGTGGCCAGTGGGCCAGACGTTCCCCATCCTGGTCTCACCATCTCGTTACCCGTCTGTCCCTAGTCTCTGCCTGTGTCCCCTCTGCTAGTGTCCTGCTCCCGAGGCGGCCACTGGGTGGGTCTGCTGTCAGGGGAGGGGTCCGCCGGACCACGGTGGGCAGGTGCCAGCCGCCCCCGCCACCCCCGCCGTGCCCACCACACCCATCGCACCCACCGGCCCTGCGGCCCCCACCGCGCCCCGTGCCCACCGCCCCTGTGCCCACCGCCCCTGTGCCCACCGCGCCCTGTGCCCTCTCTGGCGGTGTCCACACCAGTGTGGCCTCGGGTCCGGCAGATCCAAAGGCACGTGGAGCCGCACATCCACCTCCTCACCTGGGTCAGGGCTTTCCTCGGGCACACCGGTCCCCCGGGCCCCTGTTGGGGACCGTCCCTTCGATCAGCGCCCGCCCAGCCCTGGCAGAGCGGAAGGAGGTGCAGGGCTGGCTCGGCCGGGCGAGCCGAGGACACTCCCTGACCACCTGTCTGCTGCGGACGGCGCGTCACAGATGGAAGGGCACCGATTTGCCTGGTGGGTCACCTGAGATGTGGGGTCGGGCTGTGGTGATGGGACCTGGAGCCACACGGGTCTCCTAGGTTTCAGTTTGGGACGGCAGACTTCCAGCCGGGTGTCCGCAGGTCTCGGGGGGGTGTGCCCCCTGCACCGGGGGAGGTTCTGAAGGCAGCAGCGGCCCCAGTCGTCCTTGAAGACCTGTGGGGAGGCCGGTTCTGGGGACGACAGCTCCACCTGCCCGTGACCCCAGTGCCCTCTCCTGGCCTGGCACTCGCTGGGCTGCTGTCGGGCACCAGGCGTGGCCCTGAGTCCGTTCGGGCTCAGAGCCCCTTGGGGACAGCTCGTCCGTTTTGCACCCCAGCCCCTGGAGCTCACACGCCCGCCCGGTGGACACAGCACAGCCTTCGGTGGGGTTTCTGTTTCCCGTCCCATCTCCCATCCTCCCTCCTGCTTGCGCAGTGCGTGGAGCTGTGTGCAGAGTCAGCCCCCAGGGTGCAGCCGTGCTCTCGGGGGTACCCAGGCGCTGTGCAGCTCGGTGAGACGGGGGCTCCCCTTGCCTGTCTGCCAGACGCACTTGGTCAGGACAGCTGGCCGCTGGGCGCATCCCAGGCTTGGGGGAGAGGTCACAGCGGTCAGCACCCCAGCTGCAGCTGGCGTGTGCCGGCCGGGTCCCCTCGTCTCCGCGCCAGGCACAGCTGGGCAGCCCCCGGCATCCAGGCGGGGACAGGAGCCGGCAGCTGCCATCCTGGCCCTGCCCCGAGGGGCTGGTCGGTCCTCGCCCTCCTGCTGGTCCGTGTTCGGCTGTAACGACCAGCGACCCCTGGGCCGGCGTTTCCAGGGCCTGTGACGGAGACTCAGACGGAAACACACAGGCGGCCCTTCCACCGAGTCATCACTTAGGATACAGCTCGATTAATTTGTTTAGTCAGATGTAGAAGGCACTAAAAAGCAATTGACTAAAAACAATTAAAACAGTAAAAGTAAATTGTTTGTGTCCATTAAAACCTGCTGAGGCCGTCAGCGGAGAATTGTGGGCGTCCATGTGAAAATTACAGCTATTGATTTCCCCATATGATGGGAATATCAGAGTCTAATTCGCTGTGTTCCCCTGACCGAAAGCCCCGAGGTCACCGCGCCGCGGCCGTCAATACGCCCTCTCGGTGGAGTTAATAAAGATTTGGACAGACGAATATGATAAGAAATGCCGGGACCTTTTGAGGGGGTTAATGTCTGAGCGGCACCAGGCTGCATGCTAATATTGCTAATTTATTCCATTTTGGGGCTGAAAATGGAAAATCAACTGCGGAATATATGATATTCCTAGGTCGAATTTTTAGGGCTTTGCCTTAATTTATGTCAGATAGATTTTATTGTTGTCATTTTATTTTTTTTATGTGCCCCACTAAATCTTGTCTTACACGTAGTGTTATATTTTAGTGTTCAATTAAAAAACCGACATGAAAGGAATTTCACATGGACCGATCTTTACTCGGAAGTAAACTCGGGGGGACCCTGCGGGTCAGGCGAGGAGGTTCGGGCACAGGCATGTTGTCGGAATGAAGACGGCTGTGCACCCCAGTGACACAGCTTCCAGGGTGCTGTGGGCGTGAGTTAGGGTCCGGCTTACATTCTTAGAAAGCAGACACCAGCCCTGGCCGGTTTGGCTCAGCGGTTGGAGCGTCGGCCCACGGACCAGAGAGGCCCGGGTTTGGTTCCCGTGTCGTCACCTGTCCATCACCTCCGCTCACCGACCACCTCCCTGCGCCCTCCAGCCTGGCCGCCCCCTCCTCTCGGCTGTGATTGGACCCCTCAGAGTCCACACAGAAACGAGACCCCTTCACTCAGCATCATCTGTGTTGTTTCAAAGGGCAGAACCTCCTTCCTTGTAAAGACAGGACACGAATCTGGCCGGTGCACAGGCCACGTGCTGTGTGTGGGTCTAACTCGTGACACGCGGCCTTATCACAGCGGCCAGGACACGGGAACAGCCTGAGCATCCACGACGCGCACGTGGGCGGTGGGACACTCGCCTCTTCCACAGGGCGACCCTGCGAAAGGTCCGCAGGCTGCAGAGACGTCGTTTACAAAGGTGCCCCAGCCCCCAGCCCGGCCCGTGTGGCCAGTGGCTGAGCGTCGACCCTGCACCAGGAGGTCCAGTTCGAATCCCGGTCAGGGCACAGGCCCAGGCTGTGGGCCCATCCCCAGTGGGGGGCGTGCAGGAGGCGGCCAGTCGATGTTCTCTCTCATCGATGTTTCTCTCTCTCCCTCTTCTGTCCTCTGTCTAAAATCAATTAAAGAAAAAAATACTTTTTTAATAAATAAATAAAAAGGTGCTCCAGCCCTGGACAGTTTGGGCTCAGTGATTAGAGTGTCGGCTTGCGGACCAGGGAGTCGCAGGTTCGATTCTGACCAAGGGCACGTACTTCGATTGCGGTTCGTCCCCGGCCCCTGTTGGGGTCGTGCGGGTGGCAACCAATCGATGTGTCTCTCACATTGATGTTTCTCTCTCTCTCCCTCCCTCTCTGTTTAAAGATAAATGTAAAATACCCTTGGGTGAGAACTAAAGAAAAGAGGGTGCCCCAGGTGCTCGAGCGGGAAGCCTGAGGGCCGACCACACGTGGAGAAGCCCCCCCCTCCGCCCCTCCCCCCGCGGCGGCTGCCCGGGTGCTGCGTGACGTGGACAGTTCATGCCGACGAGAGCAGATACGTACGTGCACCCAAGTCTCCCTTTTATTTTAACACAAGGGTAGCGTACGAAACACGTTGTTTTCCATCCGTGTTAGATGTACGTTTGTCGTCTTTTCTGGCGCGGACTTTAGAAAGGACGGTGGTGGTTCCCGAGTGGTCCTACTGTTGGTCTGGACCTGGCGCCTCGGCTGAACCAGTCTCACCTCTCGGGCTGGAGAGTCGTGGTTCTGTGGGTCTGCTTACAGGCGGCGGCGTGTCTGTGACGAGCGGCGGTGGCCTCCCGGCCACGACCCCTCGGCAGGCGCTCTGTCTGTGAAATGGGGTAATCGGGTGCCAGGGCCCAGTTCCGGCTCTCCCTCGGCCCTTCGAGTCGCTGGACTAACCGTGGCTGATCCTCAGGGCCCGATATTCACAGAAGCCTCCTCCAGGTCAGGTTCCGGTACAAAAACAGTCTCAGTTCAGAAGTAGCTTCTGTGTGTTTTTTGTTTTCTTTCAGAAATCCACAAAGTCAAATAACCCTCGAGATGCACCAGCGCGTATACAGTTGTTGGTCCCTTTCTGTGGCTTTCAGGTTCATCTGTGGGGTTTGCTTTCGCCGTCTGGGTGACGATTCCTTGGCCTTCCCGGTTCAGCTCCTCCTGAGCCCCAGGCCTTCGTCCAGGTCCCGGCGGTCGAGGCGTCACAGGATGCACAGCGGTTGTGCACGTGCCTCTGTCCGCACAGCCACTGAGTGATGGGGGCAGTGTCTGTGGGCACAGAAGTGGGAGATTCGGTGCTGCGGTCACACCGTCTCAGGTGGGCTCATCCAAGGCAGTGGGGTGTCCGGGGTGCGCGTCAGATTCCACCGCCTGCTCCTTGCTCACTCCGACCTCCTGGCTCCTGGCTCCTCCCGTCCTGCTTTCCGAGCTCTGTGGCTTCCGCGTGAGTCCATCTCGTCTCCCCGCAGGTTGTAAGTGTGGGATCAGGAGCAGGGGCTGCTCCCGTCCCAGGCCGGTGCGTGGGGCCAGCAGGTCCCGGGGGCGCAGAGAGAACTGGAGTGAGCCGCACCCCGGGCCCAGGTTCCCTCGGACACCTGCCGTCTTCAGAGCCTCTCTCCCCCTTTGCTGTCTTGCGCATCGAGCCCAACGGGACGGAGAGGCTGTCCCACCGTTTAATGATTTCTGAGATCTAAGGATGTTAAGGAGTCATTTCCGCTCTTATTAGTTAATCTTCTCTTCCTCAAATGGGTTGTGCATTGACGTTCTCAACAGGTGAACATAACAGATTCGTTCCTGGCCAGAAGGTCACAAAGTCTTCGTGGATTTGCTTTGACTTTACTCTTGATTTTAAAATAGGAGGGAGAGGAGAGGGCCAGTGAAACGACGTGAGCGCTCTCTTCCCTCGAGTCTCCCTCTCAGCCAGGCAGTCGGGGGGCAGGGAAAGGGTTCAGTCTGGTGATGTTTAGTCTCTGGGGCACGTGTTCTGATGATATTTCTGTGTGTTTGACTCTGCCACGTAATAATGCACCCCAGAACTTTTGGGCAGCCCTAAACTTTGGGGGTTCAGATGTTCTCCTGGTCACAGAGACCCCTCCCGAGGGAGGACGGAGGCGTCTCTGTGGGGACCCCGGGGGCCTTCGCAGCAAAGCACCCGAGTTCCACCGCGTATGGGCCTCAGCGCGCCCGTATGGGCCTCAGCGCGACGCGGGCAGGGCCCTGGGCACCGCCGTCCAAGCGGGAGGACGTGTCATCTCTGGTTCAGGAAGGAGGCGCCCGGGTCCCCGTGACCAGGCTGGCGGACAGGCCCCCCTGGGAGGGAGGTGCGGGCGGACTCTCGGAGGTTACTCGCTGATTGGAAATGTGGGAGCCTGGGACCACCTCCGGGGTCGCTGCACCTGAAAGGTTTGGGCTGCTCGGCCAGATGTCTGCAGGGAAAACAGCACCTGGAACAACGGAGCCTTCAGGGACGTCAACAAGCAGTGTTTGCAGGGAAACAGCAGCGGCCGTGTCTCAGGACTTGAAAGGATGCGGTTCCCGTCCCCGGTGCTGCCGGCTCAGCCCAGGGCCAGAACCTCCCCGTCTGAGCCAACGGCCCTTGGAAAATGCTCCGGAACAAACGCGTCCGGGTCGTTTTCCTTTGATTCTTCAAACCGCGGTTTGGATGAAAGACAAACGTGTGATGTTTGGCTGTGAAGCGAGGGGCTTCCCGGGGCGTCCTCCGTGAGGTCGGGTCGGGGAACACGGGTCCCTCAGCCCGTGAGGTCGCCCAGCCGACCCTCCCGAGCCCGCCCTCCTGGGCGACCTGAGGTGTGTGGTCTCCGGGCCGCGGGGACGTCTCCGTGTTTACACGTCCAAAGGCAGTCTGCGTGGTCTGCGCATCGCAACACGCACAGGGGAGCCCAGCCGGGCCGGCGACCTGCTCGGAAATACGTGAGGATCCACCTGGATCGCGGGGTGAGGACTGTGGTCTCCGTAGTGGGCACAGAGATTCGCCGAAAATCCACTGCGATGTCTGTGGCGACATTTTACAATAGGCTCCGGGAGGGAGAGACCGGTTCCCATCAGGAAGGTTTTCCTGGAGGGAAACCCAGGCCGTTCATGCCGGGCAAGTCCCCACCGACAGGCACACTGGGGTGCCACTGCCCTGGGGGGGGGGGGTCTCCACGAACAGGAATTGCTTTTCCTTGTTTCTGATGTCTGTATTTATAAATCTAAAAACCACTGCTTTTTCTTTCTTTTTTTGATCTTTGTTGTTGAAAGTATTACAGGTGTTTCCCCCCCACAGTGACGCCCTCCTGCCTGCTCCCCGCCCCCCACTTTCTCCAAACTCCTGAGGCGCTGACGCTCGCTCTCCGGTTTGTCTCTTCCACCCCCCACCCCTCCCGGCCGGCTCCCTGCGTCTGGACCACGTGATCTCACTTGTTCGTGGAATTTCATGAACAAAATAAGGTGTCGATCAAAACAGCACTGCTTTTTCTTAAAACGTAAGAATTACACACACGTACAACAAAAACCAACAGCCCAGCCGGTGTGGCTCAGGGATTGAGCGTCGACCCTGCACCACGAGGTCGCCGGTTCGATCCCCAGTGGGCGGCACGCAGGAGGCGGCCAGTCGATGTTCTCTCAGCAACGTTTCCATCGCTTTCTCCCTCTCCTTCCTCTCTCTCTAAAAAAAATCAATAAAGAAAAAACATTAAAAAACAAACAAACGAAAACTTCCCCCAGCCTCTCTTCCATTTTTCTCCTGGTGACCCTGGTCTCTCCAGACCCTGCTGTAGGGATCTCACAGCTCGGTTCGCTGTGCTCTGACCTCACCACAGAGTCGCGACGCCCGCTTCCCAAGCCCTGGGTGTGGGTCCCCCCGTGTCTCCTTCGGCCCCACAGCCCTGGGTGTGGGTCCCCCCGTGTCTCCTTTGGCCCCACAGCCCTGGGTGTGGGATTTGCTGTGACTGTGGAACCACATTCTGGTTGGCAGGTGCTTGAGGCACTTCAAGGGCGATAACAGAACAACAGGGACAGTGGGGGGGTTGGGGTTGGGGGTGAGGGGTGGAGGTGGGGTGGGAGTGGGGGGATTTGGGGGTGAGGGTGGGGGAGCTGAAACAGCAGATGTTGCTCCAGTTCTGGATGCTGGAAGTCGGGGCTCAGCTGCTGCAGACTTGGGGTACGACGAGGACTCCTCCTGGCTGGGGGACAGCTGCCTTCATGCAGAGCTCGCCGGCCTGTCCTCCGTGCTCCCGGGGGGCCCTCGGGTCTCTGCTTCTTCCGAGGACACTGGCCCGACAGGCTCGAGGTCCCACCCTGTGACCTCACGTGACCTTCATCACCTCCAGACACAGAGACATGAGGCCACGCTTCAGCACACAGACCTGTGGCGATGATCAGACTCTGACAGAGACACTTACGTGGCTTCCAACGTGGGGCCACCGTGAGCACGTGGGCCGCGATTTCCCGGCTCTGGAGGGAGAACTGCCGGCGCTCGGGCCGCACGTGGCCGTCGGGTGAGGCTGACCGGCCTGGGCCGTCCTGCCCACACCTCGCCCGCAGCGTCAGGCCGCTCGGGCTTCCGACCCGCCGGACTGATAACCGAGGTCGTGTGCGTCCACCTGTTTCCTTTGATAATCAGCGATCCCCCGTGGCTGCCTTTCCGCATCTTCTGGGTTCTCAGGGTTTGCAGTTCGTACGTTCCGGCATTTCCCAGAAGGTCTCCAGGAACGGGGCCCGGGCTGGACCACCTCTGTCGCTCGCAGGCTTGGCTCTCGTGCTCGAGGTTTCTCACCAGCGGAGCCTGTGTCTCCTGGAGGCGGTTTCAGTCTGTTCATCAGGGCGGCTCCGTCACAGCCTCAGTGAGCAGAGCAACCTGGCGAAGGGAGCAGTGTTTCTGGGCGTGTCTGGCTGTCCTTCCAGCAGTGAGTAGAGAGGGGTCAAGAGACGTCACCTCCCCCCAGGAGCACACGGGCCTTGCTGGTCGTGTTGGACAGAGGGGTGGCTCTGGCTGTCCTGGCCAGGGCGGCGGTTCTGCCCCAGGCTGCGGTGGCCCCTCTTGGTCACCGGGGCCGCCGCCGGAGGGCGCGAGGGGAGCTCAGGGGCTGCCCTTTCCAGACGTGTCCTGTGGAAACAGGAGCCAGAGAGAGACACCCGGCCAGCGGCCACGGTGCTGACCTGCTGCTGCTAGTCCCAGACACAGGTGCGGAGACTGTGTGAGCCATGCGGGCGGGAGCCCCTGACACCGGGTTATCATGGGACGCTGTCCTCTGCGGCGTCTGGGGCAGCCCCGCTGCACTCAGGCGCTTCGGTTGTCCCCCTAAGTAGACCGAGGTTCAGGTCTGATACTGACCATGAGCTTTCAACTCTCCAGCCGGCAGACGGAGCCCAGCGCTGGCCACAGCCCTCACCCAGTCAGTGGGCCCAGCCGGCAGCCAGCAGCCGTGGTCAGCTGACCGTGGGGGTCTGGCAGGAACATCGGGAGCCCGGACGCTGTGTGTGCAGACCTGGCAGCTCCTAACTGACTCGTTGTAAAGTTGTATATTTGAGGGGCAAACGCACAGTGAAAAAGTTCAAGGTAGTGAACAGCCTCTTCCGTCCTTACGATTCCCTTGTGTTTGTGATGAGCGCTGCCCGCCTCTCGGAGTGTCCACGCTCCCCCGCTGCGGGGGGGCCTCCAGCCTCACTCCCCCCAGCTGCACCTGTGCCCACCCTGCACCCCGGCAGCCACCTCTCTGGTCTCCGCCCCCGCGTGGAGTTTCTAGATCCCACGTGAGCGCCCAGGAAGCCCCCGCCAGGCTGACGTCCCCGTGTGGTGCCCTCCGGGGCCGGCTCTGAAGAAGCTCCTGTTAAGTGCCAGCTGACCTGAGCCTCCCGAGCTGACTCATATTTGCATGTCTCTGAAATTCTTGGACTCGCACCGTGTGGCCACGGGCCCTTTCCCGTGCGCCCCTGGACCTACCAGCCCACCTGCTCAGCTGCGTCAGGGGGCCCTGGCCCTGGGCAGCTGGTGGGTCCGCGGCGGGGCTCTCTGTGAACCTCAAAGACGAAGAAAGGCCTTGCTGACACCGGCGCACCCCCAGCAGCGCTGGTTCCCCAGAAGGCGCTCACCGCGCTTTGCTGTCTCGGCTGTGGCCTTCCCCTGAGACGCGAGACAGCCCGCGGGGGGCTTCCCTCCACAGAGAGGTGGGCTGGGTCTCTCCCTGCCCCAGACCGGGGGCTCCTGTGGCTGCGAGGGGTGCGTGGCGCCCCGCTTTGCCAGCAGCAGGGCCGCGGCCCTCCCAGGAGCCTGGCCCCCGTGTGGTCACGTGTCAGCACCGGCTGCAAATCCAGAACAATTACAAAGCCATCTGAAAACAGTGATGCTTAACTGCAAATTCTAAGTATTATTGAAGTGTTAGCGTTTTTCTGAATTATTTCCTTGCAGCTCCCGATGGGCTGCCCGCAGGCCTGTCTCCCGTGAGCAGACGGGCGAGGTCAGGAGCTGGCCGAGGTGCCTCCTCCGCCCCCCGCTAACTCTCACAGAGCTTTTGCTTCCAGTGTGTGGCCAGGGGAACGTGTCATTTAAATTCAGTTTTTATTTTTAAATAAATATTTAGGTATAGTGACTTTGATAAGCAGCTCTTTCCTGGCTTAATGGAGGGTTTTTATGGGTCTGTGTAACCCAGTGTCTTAATTATACAAATGGATAATAACCCGTTTCTCATACATGAGGATGGAAACGCAGTGACTGCCATTAAGAACAATTGGATTTGCTCTTGATAATTCCGTGAAAAAGAGTAAATACTGCAAATAACAGCCCAAGGGGCAGTCTCTGCAGAGCCACAGAAACCACACACATAACTAACTTTTGCAGAGATTTCCTGTTTTTTGGGCTGACAAAAGCAAAATAGAGATTCACGCAGGGAATAGTGGGTCACTGGGCAGGTGCTGATGAATCTCCCCGTGTGCTGGAGACGGCCCGGCTGGAGGGAAATCTTTGAGAAGACACCAGGGGAATGGCCTGGGTACCCCAGATGGCGCTGTGCGTTCCCACAGGGTGTGTGTGGGGGGGTGGGTGTGGGGGGGAGTGGGGGGTGGATATGTGGGGGAGGGAGGGGGGTGGGTGTGTGTGTTTGTCGGGTGTAGGGGGGGTGAGGGTCACCTTGTTTGCAGACCCCCCCCCCCACGCAGACCGGCCTTCTCTGGGTTCACAAGGCCAATCAGACGCCATCGCGGGAACAGCTTCCGTCCCACCGATGCGAGGGAAGAGCCGTCTGTCTGGAGCAAAGACGGAAGGATCTCATTCTCGAGTTTCCTAGTCGGAGGTTTTCAGACAGTGTCAGAGAACTACCGGGCTCGGCGGGCTCAGGGCCCCTCTGCGGGACGTGGCTCGGCCGGCGGTCCAGCCGGGCCCTTCCCGGACAGGACCCGCACACGTGTTTGGGAAGCGCTGGCTTCTGGGGAAGGTTAAAAATCCTGCTTGAAATGTCCCTTTTCTTCTTCTTCTGCTCTTGTTACACGGAAGTTTTAGTTTTACTCAGCCCGTGATCAAAGGGTCCAAATGTCAAGTTAAAAATCTGAAGATCACTTGTGTAGGGAGGTCAGCGTCGCCCGCAGCCGACTACAGCAGCCGGAGGTCGGCAGGAAGCGGGGCTGGTGGGTGACCGCATCCCCCTCGCTCACGGCGCCGCTCAGACGGAGGCAGGACAGGGAACCGCTCTGAAGAGCCTGTGCCAGACCCAGAGGCTCCTTAACAGCGTCTTAGCTGAGACGGGGGGACCTGTTTCCACGACGTGTCTGATAAAGATTCGTCGCTGCAGCCCAGCCGGTGTGGCTCAGCAGTTGGAGCGTCGGCCTGCGGGCCAAAGGGTCAGGGGTTCGATTCCAGTCAAGGGCATGCACCTCGGTTGTGGTCCGTCCCCGGCCCTGGTGGGGGTTGTGCGGGAGGCAACCAGTCGATGTCCCTCCCACATCGATGTTTCTCTCTCTCTCTTTCTTCCTCTATCCCTCCCGCTCTATCTGAAGATAAATGGAAGAATATTCTCAGGTGAGGATTAAAGATCAAAGATCTGTCCCTGTAACTGAGATTTAGCATTTAAATCCCTGGCCTACAGTTGGTTCCACTTTGCCCCCCACACCCCATTCCCAGATTCTCCGTGTTCCCTAGCTCTTATTTTTCTTTACTGATTTCAGAGAGAGAGGAAGGGAGAGGGAGAGAGACAGAAACATCGATGAGAGAACATCGACTGGCTGCCCCCTGCACGCCCCCCACTGGGGACCAGCCCACAACCGGGGCCTGTGCCCTGACCGGGGATCGAACCAGGACTTCTTGGTGCAGGGTCGACGCTCAGCCCCTGAGCCGCACGGCCGGGCTCTTTTCAGTCTAAATGGTTACAGAACCTCACTCCCCACAGGCCCTCCGTGCCCTGAACAGAGCCCTGGGGACCATGGGGAGACCCCCTGTCTCCCCCCGGGACCCACGTCTCTGTGTTTTCAGGGTGGATTCTAGGGGCTTTCAAAAGTCTTTGCAGTTGAAAACATTTGAACACAAGCACCCCCACAGTCACCCCAAATGACAGAAGTGGAGGGACTCGAATGACCAGAAGTGTGTGGGATCGGGGGGTGCGATGGGGACTGGGCCTGAAACGGCTCAGGTCCCAGGAACCCACCGCTGTGGCCAGTCCCTGTGTTCAGGGGACGACTGACCAGGTCCCGGAATTCACCCTCCTGCAGGACATGATGCTCCTTCGAGGGGAAGGGGCAGAACCGACGGGAGGTTATGTATCCGTCGCTCCCGCGCTGAGGCGCATGCGGTTGCTCAGAACCGAGCAAGGCCAGTGGCCGGTCTCCTTACAGGAGCAGTTTTCTTTGTTAACAGTGTTTAGATGATGAAATGGAGACAGATGACAGGCAGTTTGAGGGTTGTTTTCAAATCCTCTGCCAGAGCCCCCCCCCCCGCCCTTGGGGAGCCCTTGGGGAGATCGGCCCCCTCCCCCGGTCTCGGCTAGAGGATGGCTTCGGTTTCAGCTGTTCTGAGCTATTTCTAATCCATTTCCTGATTCTCTTTCCCACCCCTGCTCCTGGGGAAGATGCGGTGGGGGTGTCACAGGTCTGCAGTCTGGGTGTGGCCCCTGGAGGGGAGTTTGCCCCTGTTGCCAGGAGACCCCAAGCCAGAGGTGTCACTACGGGGGGCGGGGGGCTGCCCTGGGAGCCTGGAGGGTCCCAGGTCTGTATTGAGGTTGCAGGTCTCTCAGGGGGGCCCCTCCCCGCAGGGGCGGAAGTAGCACCTCCCAGCGCCCCGGGCTGTGCCGACTTCCTCCCCTCCCTGGCTGCATTGGCTTCTACAGGCGGCTGAACCTCGCGTGGGCAGTAACCGGATTGGGACACGGTCTCTTTGTAGGACAATCTTATCGGAAACTCCCCCAGAGAAAAAATGAGTATTCAGTGTGGTTGAGGAAATCCTAGTGCCAATAAGACAGCCTCGTTCCAACAGCCCTCTGGTGAGAGACCAGAAACACCTACTTTCATCTTTGTTTTTTTTTGGTGCCTCTAGCGGGAGCCGAACCCGGGACTCCCTGGTCCACAGGCCGACGCTCCCACCACGGAGCCAAGCTGGCCAGGGCTACTTCCGTCTGACCTTGCCAGTACTTCTCGCAGAATTTACTGCCCTGGAGAGAGGAACGTATAGCAGGGGGATCCCACCCGCTTCCAGCGTGCGATGAACTACCTGTGGGGGGCTGGGGGTGACCAGGGATCCCGAAACCTCTGGGTCAGCACTGGTGTCGATGTTTAGTTAATAGATGACAGGGTCCTGGGTTGAGAAGCAAACCCTGATTTCGAGGCTCTCCTGACACAGGCACGGGAAACGGGGATTCTGTACCTGACGTCACCGTAGAAAGGAGCACGGTGTCCGAGCGTTTCCGGCCGCGTCACTGTGGGGGCGCAGGTGGGTCCTGCATCCTCAGGAGAGGGGGGGCGCACCAGGCTCTGCACAGTCACAGAGGTTGCGGTGGAACCGTCGGCACCCGCCCGCGTTGCGTCTTTGGCTGTAAAACCACAACCCTGTAAATCTGGGAAGAGTCGGGCAGATTACAAATTAGGCACATTGTGCGATTAGCTGCAGATTTCGTGATAAATTCTGCACACAAAAGCCCCTTCAGTGCCCTGTCTGCGAGGACTTGTACGGACCCCGTACATATCCTTCGAAATGAAGGCTGATGGATGACGGTCTGGCCGAGCAATACGGACGTACGGAGCATCACCTCTGATCTTTCTTGCTGTCTACGAGGTCAAAGTTGGGTTATCAATCACGACTTATGCCTTGGAGTCTCTGGGATGATGCTAAAGCAGATTCCCCCCGATGGTTTGATTTGAGCCGTACCAAGCATAATAAATAGTAGGTGCACTTGTTTAATTTTGGACACAATTCTGTTTTCAAGATTTTGCTTTGTTTTCCACCTCAAGGCATTATTTTTCATGTTTGTTTTTAACCTACCGCATGATAACTGTAACTGAAGGCTCAGTTGTAGCAAATAAAAACCTAAAATGCATGTGTCTATCAATGTGATCCTATACAACTGAAATAATAAACTGTTTAATCTAACGTTCAGCCATTTCCTTCACCAGATAGTTTTTCCTTTTTCTAAAAAAATTCCTCACCCGAGGATATTTTTCCATTGATTTTTGGATACAGTGGGAGAGGGAGAGAGAGACACATCGACTGGTTGCCTCCTGCACAACCCCAACCAGGGTCGGGGACCAAACCACAACTGAGGTGCGTGCCCTTGACCGGAATCGAACCCAGGACTCATTGGTCCACGGCCGACGCTCTAACTGCTGAGTCAAACTGGCCGGGGCACGTTTTTTCTATCTTTCTTCAAAATTCAAACATCTAAATGCTTATAGGAGCTTTGGGGTCTCAAAAACATGTGTTTTACACACAATTATCATGAATTGTAAAATACTGCCTGACTCATGGTGTAGGCATTTGACAAAAATACATCTTTAAGTGGCATTTCTTTATAAGATAATTCGTTCATAGTAAGAGAAGACAGACGGGTTTGTTCCCAAAGGAGCAACATGCTCTTTGGAAACTAGAAAGACCGAAAGCAGATTCTTTATCTCGGTGATTTTTTTAAATTGTAGGGTCGATGGGTGAACAGCACAAAAACGTCCGACCCCTAACGCTGCAGGGCTCGTTGGTGCCGGACGTCACGGACCTGCGGACGGCCCGCGGGGGGGGGGGGGGGGGGGGGGGGCTGGGCCCGCAGGTGCGGGCGGCACACACTCCTGCGCCCCGCGACCCCCCAGCCGCCCGGGCTCTGGAGGAAGCAGTTGGCAACATGCCCGGAGCCTCACACAGGGGAAGCGCCTCTTTCCCCCCACGATGTCTTCATGCCCCGAGGCCCGAGGTCCGCGGTGCGGACAAGCTCAGGGCATATTCCGCGGGAGCAGCCTCGCCTCAGTGAGCGTCCGTAGCTGAAAGGGACCCTGTGGCCCCTCGAGCGGAAGCCCCGGCTCTGAAAACACCACCACCATCAAAGACACAACTTCTGGGGGGAAGCGTCCCTCCTTAAGTGCCACATACACGCAGTGGCCTATGCAGGTCCCGTCGCGGCGTCTCTGGTGCCCCAGCCCGTCCTCCCCTTCCCTGCGCCGCTGGGCGGTGTGGTGGCCGGGACGCTCCTACCCAGGTCTCACTGAGTGGCCTTGGTCACTGACGTTCGTATGCTCGTTTCCACTGGGAGTCGACTGGGCTCGTCCTCGGTTGTCTCCAGGGGTGTGCGTCAGTCTGAGGTGTAGACACTCAAAATGAAAGGTTTCTTTCAGTGGGGGAGGCTGTCATAGCGTCACGTTCGGGTCTCTGCTGGTGTCTGTCAAACACGGAAAGTCACTGGTGCGTGTGGACCGCACACGCGTGGGGAGTTCGAATGGCGCAGCTCAGGTGGTCGGGAGCAGAGGTGCCCAGTTTCTCCCCCATCACACTGACCAACTGGTCAGTTCGGCCGCAGCCGCAGGGCAGACGAGTACCAGTGAAGACAGAGGACGCAGACCACTCCCTTCTCCGTGACCCTCCAGTGTCCCTGTGGACTTGGTGCCCTGAGCACCTCTCCCTCCAAGTCTGCACTCGGATTCTCGGCCCTGGTGTCAGAAACGCACCGCGAACACCCCCAGAGGAGGGGCTGGGCTCACAGGCCGGCGGGGTGGGCTGCACCTGCTCAGGCGACACTCTCCAGGGCCCCTGCGCTCCTGAGTCAGGACGACCTTTGCCCCCGGGGCCCCGCCAGCTCTGGTGGGGAGAGGCTGCACCCCCAAAGCTCCCACTTCTGAGGCAGGAACGCCCACTCTCTCTCGGGGGGGGGGCTCTCCTGGAGAACCACAGAGGCACTGGGCAGTGCAGCCCAGCAGCCTTCTCTGCTCCCCAACGACCAGCTCCGGGATGCTCACTCCATCGCTGTCCTGGGTCGGCTCACCCTGCCAGGCACCCGCCTGCCGTTTCCTGGGGCGACCCTTGGGCGCAGGACTGTGTCTCTGGGTCGCGCTTCATTCCCCAGCTACAGGGCTGCTTGTCCATCATCCTGACTCGTATGTCACTCGCCCGTAATCAGACTGACTTATCGGGCTGGGCAGCTCCCAGGCCCACGGATGCCCCCACTGCAGGTTTCCACCTCCTGGGCTTAGCCCCCCGTCCTGTGCTGGCAGGAGACTGAGGCCCTGGGTGAGCTGGAGCCAGCCCGGCAGCCTGGGCCGCACAGGCTGGGAGCAGACCCAGCGGTGCCCTGACAATGCTCCTCGAAGGGGGGGTCAGACCCTGCGCTTCGTAACCGGTCTGAGTCCAGGCTCCTGGGAGCTGCCTGAGGCTCCACGTTCTCCACCCAGGGGTGCCGCCCGGGCCGCCCCGCAGCAGAGAGATCTCAGGGAACCTCTCCGGGCTGCTGTGGGGAGGTGGACCTGGAGGGGTAGGAGAGCGACGGCCACACGCCCTGCTCTGCGAGCTCCCTGCTCCGTGAACGAAGGCCCAGACCGCATGAAGCTCCCCAGCAGCGACAAGCCGCAGCGAACGCCCAAATCTGCCGCATCACACTCGTGGGGCTGCTCGTGCTGGGGACGCACAGGCAAGAGAAGGTCCTGGAGGAAAAGCCGGCCCTTGAAACACTCAGGGAAGGAGAGAAACGTTGTTTCCGGCCTGGCTTCTGCCACCCCGGCTCAGGGAGCCCTTCTGGACTTGCAGACTGATCCTGCGCAAACCAGCCGTCCGGGACAGCGGCCTGGGGGAGGTTTCCCTTTGCTCGGGCAAAGGCAGGAAACCAGCTGTGCCTGGTGCTCACACGGGCCGCGTGGTGCTGGCCTCCCTGCAGGGGGCGGGTGTCTGGGCACCCCCACTGGGGGACAGGCCGCCCCAAACTCAGTGGCTTAACAGCCACTCACGACTCACGAGTGTGTCCCCCGGCAGGGTGTGGTGGGCACAGCTCGTCTCTGCTCCGTGTGGGCCCGGCAGGTGGACAGCGGGCTGTGGTCATCTGCAGGGTCGCTCGTGTGTCCGGCTCCTGAGCTGGACAGACTCACACGGCTGGAGGCTGTCAGCTGGACACTCAGGCGTCTCTCTGTCTCTGTTTGGTCTCTTCCTGTGGTCTCTCCTGAATGGGGGTGTCCTTCATGTCAGGTCAGGGCTCCCAAAGCAGAGGCTCGGGGGGCAGGAAGATGGTGGGGGCATGCTGAACCCACACCACCTTTGATGCCTGTCCTTGGGACACACAGCCCCCGTTTCCCGGATTCTAAGTGACTGATACAGGTGCAAAGACCCACATGGCTGAAGCACTCACGGTGTGTGTGTTGCATGTGTGTAGGTCTGTGAGTGTGTGTGTGCGCGTGGACACCTTTAGAAAACACACTGGCACAGAGGCTCTGAGGGATATTTGCAGCCTTCTAAACATCACACCCTCCTGACTTTAGAGCTTTAACAACCAGAGAAATGACAACGAAGAAACTGACCAGGGGACTGTCTAGAACCTGGGACAGACCTGGCCGCACATGGCCCTCACCTCCGAGCTCTGGTCACCAATGGGAGCTGAGTCAGGGCCCTCAGGACAGGACCCGCTGGGGACGGTGGCCAAGCCACACACGGATTTCCCTCGGTTCCTCGGAGGGTGCGGCCAGCAGCCGGCCGAACTCGGGACTTCGTCCTGACAGCCACTGGCCTCCGTGCTCAGTGGACGTGTGATCTCCAGGCGGGTGGGGTTCTGGCCGCAGGGCAGGGTGGCAGATGGCGTGTGGGTCTAATGAGCTCAGCTCCCCCTGCCGCCGGCCACTGAGGAGGCAGCAGTAAGAGGCGATGAAGACATCCGTCAGGGCTGGCACCTCCCTGCACGGATTTCCTCTGTGCTGTGACGGGTCAGTGACCGGGATGGACTGCTCCTGACCTCCGGTTTCCCACAGAAATGCTGAGCGTCTGCTCTCCTCGGGGTGCGCAGGGTTCGGGTGTTCGGGTGCTGACGTGGCTGCAGTCAGAGAACGCAGCTGTGCTCGGGGGTGCTGGGGTCGCGACCCCGTGGTGACTTGTGCAGACGCTGGTCTGTGCCCCGAGAGGCCTGCCCTGCAGGTGGACGGCAGAGGCCCACGCTCCCCTCGGCCAGTCTGACGTTGCTTTTCCTTCTCTCGGACGTGGTCCCCGGGCAGTGTGTCTAGGGCTCTCAGACGGTCCCCGGGCAGTGCGCAGTGTGTCTAGGGCTTGGCAGCAGGGCGACCTTTCCTGCAGGAGGAGCCGGTGAGCCAGCGGGTGCCTGGGTCGTCCTAGGTTTGTGTCCCTCCCAGCGACTGCACAGACCACAGAGGCTGCGGGTGACCGGGTCACATTGGCCCTCACCACCTACTTCCTGTTTGCCAGGGTCAGCGCCAGCACCTGGGGTTGTGGGGCTCCCCACTCCCTGCCATTTGAGGGGCAGCCTCTTTAGCTATGTCAGGAGACCGTTCTCTGTGTTGCCGTCCATTCTGAGGTCTGGCCAATACCCAGGGCCGTCAGGGAGCTGGGCCTACTCCCTGTGATGTAGACTATACCTCTCCTAGGACCAGGGACCCTGTGCCCGTCCCAGTCGGGGAGCTCCCCCCTCCCCCTCCCCTCCCCCACCTCCCTCCCCTCCCCCACCCTCCCTCTCCTCCGTCCCCCTCCCCCCCTCACCCCTCCCTTCACTGTGGGCTCCACGTGGGCAGGAAGGATGTTCTGCTCACTGTACCCTGGGGGCTTGGAGTTGGTTCTCAGGAACATTTGACCGGCCAAGGTGTCCATCACAGCAGTTCTTCTATTTCAAGGCTTCAGCTAGAGTCCTGTTTCCTGATAAATGATGAGATGGGAACCCTGCCCACAAGCAGTGTGTAAATGTTTGCATCAGAATAACCAATAAGCCTACCAGCGTCTTGCAGAGAACGGTGGCGGGCGGAGAGCCGCCAGGAGCAAACACAAGCTCCCTCTCGGCCTTTCTGCTCTGTGATCTTGGAAAGGTGACTTTGTGGAAACTCAATGTCCAGTACTGTAAACTGCACATCATTAATGTGCAGTTTACAGTACTGGACATTAATGATGTGCCTGCGTGCTGTGGTTACATCACGTCACTCAAAATTCGTAGGTGGAAGTCTCACCCCCGGAACTCAGAATGTGACCTTACTTGGAAATAGGGTCTTTACAGACAAATCAAGTCTGAGTGCGGTGACTAGGTGCCTGGCCCGCTGTGACCGGTGTCCTTCGGAACAGGGAAGATTGGGACTTGGACGTCCACACACAGGGAAGAGGGTGGGAGAGACACGGACAGGCGCTGGCTTTCCACGGCGGCGGAGACGACGCACAGCCCTCGGGGAGCCGAGTCGGCCCTGGGTCTGGACCAAGGCTGCCAGACTGAGAGGACGCGTTTCTGCTGGTGGCCCCTGTCTGTGGCGCTTGGTTTTCCAGCCCCTGCAAGACAGTACACAAGTCAGTCGCTTTAATGCACAAGGACGCCACGTGTTCAACAAACCACATGTCAGCGTCTCACGGAAGAAAACATTCGTGTTTCTTGCTCAGGCCTGTGGGTCAGTTGCAGTTGACCCAGAGTCCAGGCTGGTTGGGTTCAGGTCGTCCCTTTGTACCTTGATTACTGTGCCCTGGCGGCTTCCGGGGCGAGCTCTCCTGGGAGGGGCGGAGGGGTGCCCCAGGCCTGCTTGGCCGGCTCCTTGGGGGCCTTCCGGGGGGCACGGCCGGGAGCAGCCATCGGCCAACAGGTCCCGCGGCCAGGCCTGCTGCCCACAGGCACCGTGGGGACGACGACCCAGTCGACACGATACCGACAGAGCAGAAACAACAGCGTGCAGGCTCTGGGCCGTGCCGGGCCGCTGTCAGCGCTCGGAGAACACTCACTGCTATTTTTACTTTTGAACGAACTGCAGTGTTGTCTTCAGTCGGTGCGGACACTCTCCCTCCACACAGGGAATGAGCTGAGAGAACCGTCAATGTTGGTTAAACAAAGGTCCCTGGGGGACCACATCCTCGCAGCTGTGACTGATCCTCTCAAATTCTCCCAAATGTCTTCGTGGGTGGAGAGAGCGAGGATGTCAGGCTCGTGTTTCTCGTCAGGACACTGAGGTCACAATTAAATGCCCTTTTTCCTGTCTTCTTTGAAAAAAATCAGTCTCTTAAAATGCGTCGTTGTGAAAGGGCACATGGATGTGTGGCGGTCACAGCTGAATTCTCAGAAGCACCCTCAAGACGAAGTGCTCGATGTTTGGATTCAACTGAGACTGGTTGAGCCAGAAATACATGCCACAGTGTTTCACAAATGGCACGTGGTGGCGTAATTGTAACCATGTATCACTTTCCTCTCCCTCCAGATGCATAAAGTGCAAACATTTCTGTTTCCACTGGCCTGGCTGCGCTGTGTATCGGGTCTGCTTTTGACTTAAATATCTGGGCGCAGCCTTCAGACTCATATTACATAGTAGCAGGCGACGTCTCTGCCCAGAAGGCTGTTGGAATCAAATTTTACGCCAGCTCTTTTCTTGCAGAGACGTGATTTTGTTTATCTTGTGCACCAAGATGCTGTTTTGCTGTCCCCTCCGTAGTGTCAGTGCTGCAGGCCGCACAAGGCTTTCGTCCCCCCCCCCCCACCCCGGGTGCTGCTGACGCTCAGGTCGACACGGTGCCGCAGTGTCAGCAGTCGGGGGCTTCTGAGGGGTCTGGCCTTTGCCTTGAGTTTGCTACAGGGGGTCTGAAGTGCGATGTCCGCTCCGGACGTGTTCGGTGCTGTGAGTCTGCCTGTGGCCGGGGAGTGGGCCGGGGAAGGGTGGATCCCAGCACGTCCCGGCCCGTGAACGACGTTGTGTCCCGGTGTCCAGGGGAAGGTTAAGTGGAACCCGTGAGGGTGAAGAGATCGGGAGTCGGCCCCTGTCGCTGGGAAAACAACCTCTTCAATAGAGGTTCAGAGAACAGACGTTCCCAGGCACCCGAGTGGACCCCACCCCCCTACCTCATATCCCCAGGAATCCTGCTAGAATCACAAGGAGGCTTCCCAGCGCGCAGCCCTGTCAGCGGCACCCGCTGAGTGGACGTTGTTGTTCCAGACGTCTGTAGGCGGAAGAACGGGCCTTTGTGTGCTGAGACCGTCATGAGTCTTCCCAAATTAGACTGAAAAACAAAAGCTCATCTAATGTAACTTCAGTTTTACCAAGTGCTTAATTAACTCTGAGGCATCAGGAGCCTTCATATCATTTCATGGTATTCCTCCCAAAGTCTTTACGGACGGCTACATTATTCCCACTTTTCAAAGACACACTGAGGCCCGAGGAGGCTGGGTGGGCCCCTGGCAGACCCGCCCGCCCTGGGTGTTTGCGGAGACAGCTGTTCTGGGCTCGGCTCTAGGCCCCGGAGAAGGTGTTTTCAGCAGAAAAGGGCCTTCTTCAAGGAGCTGACAGTGTCCTGGGGGAAAAGGTAACAAACAGGTAAGAACTACCTCTGACTGCTGTTCAGGTTGAGCGGAGCCATGGAGAGGCCAGGGAGGGGCGGGGCTGGAGGGGGGTCGACTCGCAGGTCACAGCAGGAACATCGCGATGTTGACGGCTCCACAGACATGGACGCTGCTGTCCAGAGTGACCGGAGCCTTCGCCCACTGGACCTCGGGGAGGACAACGCGGCACGGCCTCAGGGCCCCCACCCCTCCCTTTCCACCCCTGCAAGTCCCGGCTGGAAGAAGCCACCAATCAACTGTTTTCTCCTTAACCAGTGGTTCTCAACCTTCCTGATGCCGCGCCCCTTTAATACAGGTCTTCGTGTTGTGGGGACCCCCAACCATAAATTTTTTTGTTGCTACTTCATAACTGTAATTTTGCTACTGTTTTTCTTAGGCGACCCCTGTGAAAGGGTCGTTCGACCCCCAAAGGGGTCGTGACCCACAGGTGGAGAACCGCTGCTTAACTGGAAAGACACGTCGTGAAATTGCTCCGACAGTGCAGACGTGTCAGGGTGCTCTGCATGTGAGAAGTCCCGATTTTAACCCGTGTTAGGGTTAAAAATGTAGCGTGAAAATTAGAAACTCAGTATCAGACTGTATCCTGTGAAACACAGCTTGTTCCTCCCCTGGTTTAACGGCAGCAGGGGGAGGAGGGGAGGTCGAGGATGAGGGAGCTGGGACGGGGCCACGAGCACCTGCTGTCACCCTGGGGGTGCGGTGGGTGCTGGTCAGAGAGCCGGGCCTGAGCTGCCTGTGGGAACCCGGGGGAGGGGGGGGCCTTGCAGGGGGATCATTGGTGGAGCAGCCTCCGGACCGGCTTTGAGAGGCTCTGCACCCTGACCTCTGCCCCAGGGAGGTGAGAAGCACAGAGAGCGGACAGCGGGCGGCCTTCAGCCAAGGCCCCATCCCTGCTTCCCAGCCCCTGCCCGCCCTCCCCTCCCCCCGCCACCCCTCCGTCCTTCCCAGCCCATCTGCACTAGGACAGCGTTTACACTTGGGAAGCGCTGGCTGGGGCGCGTCTGGGTGACATCGGGGGACTTTGCTCCGGACTCCAGCTTCCTCATCAGCGACGAGAGGAACACTCTCCCTCTGCCTCTCCTTTTGTCTCCAGTAAATTTCCGACCATCCGTCCCTGACATGCACCCCGACTGGTGCTGGGTGGAGAAGCTTTGGGGGTTTTGCAGGTGGGGTATTTGATAATCAGAGTGGGAGACGCTTCTCAGCTTGATTCTCTGAATCCTACACAGGAGGACGAGGTCTTGGGGGTTCTCCGCTCCAGCGGCTCCGCCTGAGGACAGGCCTGGGGCCCGGGCTCTGCGGGGACCTCCTCTGCCTGAAGGTGAACCGTCCTTGGTGTTGATGGCACTTTGGAGTTTCCTTCCTTCCCGGCCAGTGATACGAGTTTTATGTTGAAGGAGATGGTGCAAAATTTCCGTGCATTTTTGTATAAATGCAGAAAGTCTGTTTAAAGAAAAAAATGCAGATACGCAGCGAATAGGTTGCTGTGGTGACCGATGAGGACAGCAGACACGGGAGCTGGCGGGAAGGTGCAGGAGGCGTTCTCTGTGGAGCCTCACGCCGTCCCCCATCTCTGTCCCGCGCCCCGCGGGGTCCCTCTCCCTCTCCCTCACAGGCACTCGCTGTCTTCGAGTCTCTGTGCTCCCTCACGTTCTCAGAAAAGCCTTCGCTTGAGGGGAATGAGGAGCTCGATCAAACAGACTCAGCGAGGTTCTCGGTAACAGGGTTCACAGAGCACACCCTGGGCCAGAAGGGCAGGAGCCCGTCGCGAGTTTACCAAAGTCTTTGTCCGGGTGAACGGACAGGGTTCCTGTAGGTCTAGAGATCCTCCTAGTCCTTCCGCTCTAGGGAGGTCGTGACCCTAAAGTAGTTCGATGGAGGTGAACCTGCCTCTGGAGCCCGTGCAGGTACTCAGGCGAGTCTTCCATGCAGAGAGCTTTCCGGGGTGCCGGACAGGCCTGGGAACAGGGACCTGGCTCCGCCCAGGCCCGGGTTCGATTCTCGGGGACCTGTTGCTCACTGACGCATGCAGCTGTGACTCGGCCTGGATGTCTCCTCACTGCGCCGTGCCCTGGGGGGACAGGGCTCGCGTCACCCCTAAACATCGCGTGCTCCCACATTGACTCCGAGCTTGGCAACCACGGATGGCCAGCCGGCTATGGCTGTCTCACGAGAGAGCAGCCGACAACGGTTGGCGAGGACTGGACAGAGGTGGAGGCGGGCTGGAGGTGTGAGGCAGAGTCAGCAGGGCTGATGACTGATTTACGGGGTGCCAGGCGGGCGGGATGATGGGGTGGTGGAGCTGGGAGCAGGTTCCCAGGTGTGGGTGGGTGAAGAGGCTTGTTATCCCAGCCACTGCGGCTGGTCCCGGCTGTACTGGGAGGCACACATGTCAGTCTTTGAGGACCCCTCCCCTCTCCCATGCACCCCACTGTGAGGTCTTTGAGGACCCCTCCCCTCTCCCATGTGCCCCACTGTGAGGTCTTTGAGGACCCCTCCCCTCTCCCATGTGCCCCGCTGTGAACCTGTGTCCTCAGCACTGGGTCTGAGCCACGCTCCTGTGGGTCTGTCCTGGCCGAAGGGCACGTCCTGTTCTGCAGAAGGACCAGTGCGTCATCTGTGCTCCAACCTGCTTGTGATGATCACACTGGATCCACGGTCTGCAGCTCGTGCAAATACCTCTGTGGTTTCTTTAAAAATACATTTATTTCGAACTTTTAGAGATTTATTGACAAGGTGCAGAAATAACACAGAGTTTTCTTGCTTCTCCGCGGCACTTCCGCCGATCTGAGGTCTTCTGCCCGCACAGCCCAGCAGAAAGGAGCCGCCGTCCAGGGCAGCGGGCAGGTGGTGAGGAAGGTGGCGGATGGTCCTCCGGCGCGGTTTCCGTCCAGGGTCCGTTAGGCGCGATTTCTCCGTGTCCTCCAACCAGGACAGGTCCTCGACCCCTCCTTGTCTTCGTGACCTCAACACTTCGGCCGGGTGCCTCTCCTGTCACACAGACGGCAGTTGGGTTTCCTCGGCACTTTCTCGTGATTGGACTGAAGGTTGGCGTTTTGGGCATGAATCCCACAAAAACGCTGGTGGGCGAAGGCAGGTTTCCAGTTGTGAGTGTGTGAGGCAGTTTATTTTCGTGTTGTCACTGATTATTGTGTTGTTTTCGGTACCAGCAGCCGCAGACCTGGTTGGTCCGCCCTGCAGTGTCCTCAGTGCATTGCAGGAAGGTTCATGATGTCACAGCTCATCAAGGGTTGTTTTCTTGTCACAAATTGGTAAGTTGGTATCTGCCAAGCTTCTCCGTGTGAACTCACCCTCTTCTCCGTAGCTGATACTCGAGACTAGGACCTCAATCCCAGTGAGGGCAGCCAAGACTGGACCCGAGAAACGCCCCTCGCCCCCAAACAGCTGTTGGAGCCGAGACAGCTCAGCCGCTACAGCGGAAATAAAACTGCCGTCCCGCTGGCTTGGTGGTGGTTTCTGAAGATGAAATGGTGACGGTTCTTTCCTCCTCCGCTCACCTGTGTCCACAGCCATGTTCGATCATTCGCTTTCCTGAGTAATGTCTGGTGGCCGGACTGGATCCGTGGTTTGGGCATCGTCTAGTGCACAGAAGGCTTGTCGGTGTATTTCCCGGTCGGGGCACGTGTCTGGGATGGGGGTTCAGTCCCCGGTCGGGGCACGTGTCTGGGATGGGGGTTCAGTCCCTGGTCGGGGCACGTGTCTGGGATGGGAGTTCAGTTCCCGGTCGGGGCATGTGTCTGAGATGGGGGTTCAGTTCCCGGTTGGGGCATGTGTCTGGGATGGGGGTTCAGTCCCTGGTCGGGGCACGTGTCTGCAATGGGGGTTCAGTTCCCGGTCGGGGCATGTGTCTGAGATGGGGGTTCAGTTCCCGGTTGGGGCATGTGTCTGAGATGGGGGTTCGGTCCCCAGTCGGGGCACGTGTCTGGGATGGGGGTTCAGTCCCCGGTCGGGGCACATACAGAAAGCAACCCATCAGTGTCTCTCTCTCTCTAAACATGTCGTTGGGTGAGGAATTTTTTAAAAAGTCTTTGGTGGGTTCCAAATAACTGGATGAAAATGTCCTAACTCCCCGACCTCCCAGGAGCCCCGAGACAGGAGCACAGGGCACGTCTCACTTTCTCCTCCGTCCTCTGCTCCCAGGAACCCTCGGCCAGGTCCCGCCTGCTGTGCCCTGGGTCTCGCCCCCCCTCGTTGCCTCCCCCCCCCCGTGAAGCGTGAACAGAGGCCGCAGTGCTGCTGTCTCAGCTCCAAGCGCCTGCCCTCTCTGCCCTGATGTGGGCCCGCTCAGCACAGCACCCTGGCCCGGAGGTCGTCCGGGCCTCGGGAACCCTCCTCAGCTCCAGCCGCAGCCCCAGCAGCGCCTCCTCCCCAGGGCTGGCCTTCCCGCAGGGAACTCCTCAGGCCTCTAGGTTCCGGTCATCCCAGCCTCTTCCCGGCTCCGCTGCCCAGGGGCAGGCCTCTCCCTGCTGTCTCTGCTCCACACAAACTCAGATGTCTCATCCCTACGCAACACGTTTTTATTAAATTCCCTGTCACAGCAAAACCCTTCACCCGCACGTGCCCCAGTAGGGATCAGACCCGTGACCTTTCGGTGCACAGGACGGAGTCCAGCTGGCCGCACCACCTGGCCGGGCCGAGCGTGAGCACTGTTGAGGACGGTGAGGCCCTTGGCACTTGCGCTGACAAGGCCTGGAGGCTCCAGTCAGGTTAGCAGCTGCCTGAACTGTTATGAAAACAGCACTGTTGCCCGGCCTGTGCTCAGTGGTTGAGCGTCGACCCTGCACCAAGAGGCCCAGGTTCGATTCCTGGTCAGGACACATACCCAGGTTGTGGGCCCAAACTCCAGTGGGGGGCGTGCAGGAGGCGGCCAATCCATCATCTCTTTCACTGATGTTTCTCTCTCTCCCTCTACCTTCCTCTCTCTCTCGAATCAATAAAGAAAAAACATTAAACAAAAAACAAACAGCGCTGGATCCCTCACCATCAGCCAATGGCAGGCTGGCCCCTCCTGAACACTCAGGCGCTGACCCTCAGGCCCGGGACAGAGCCAGCCTGACTTGCAGTCTTCACGGGGCTCCTGGCCAGGGCCCTGGAGGACACCGCTGACTGGTAGGGCTTCGGGCCTGTCAGCTCCCAGAGGCCTCAGGCTTCTCGTTAGCACAGGTTGAAGTAGCTCATGGCTCGTCCTACCTGTTGTTCTTAAAAAGCCGCACCCAGACACTTGGAGCCTCTGCTGAGGGGTTGGCAGAACGTCACGGGGAAGAGACACGCTGTCCCTGTGAAGGATGGCGTGTCAGAACCCGAGTGCATTGCTCACGGGTGTGGATGAGAGCATCGGGGCGCTCTGTGCTCCTGTTTCCAGGCCCTCGCTTATTATTCATGAGTCATTATGACCCCTTTATTCACACACACACCCAGGGCTGCATAGGGGGAGCAGGTGCATGGTGCGCCTGAAAATATACAAGCATAAAACTCGCCATATATTTTAGTTATAGGTGCACTTTTCCTCCCATCAAATCTCGCTTTTCCATTTTAGCCACATAAATGGTTGTCATGGTGACATTTGCTTCCAGCCCGGGTAGCGATGATGTGACACCAAACCCAGCTCCACATCCCCGCTCTGAAACTAATCAGAGCCGAGGTCGCTGTGGCCGGACATGAAACTGGCTGCAGCCGACCAGGTCTGAGCTTTGCAGACAGGATAAGTGTGACTCAGCCAAAAAGTGGGGAGTTCGACTCCTTCTGACAATCTCCGCAAATGTTGGGTCTGCAGTAGACTTCAAGGTTGTGACATGGTCCAAATATTTTTTAAATTTCTTCCAGCTGACTTGACTCTCCCGTTTTGTGACATTGTGCTCATGTTATATGTGCACATATGAAGATCTAAAGGTATTTCTTTAAGGACCTTTTTTAAATTAATTAATTTTTGTTACAAACGTTTCTGTTTCCCCTCAGACACCCTCTTCCCGATCCCGTCCCCCACCACCCTCCACAGCATTGTTGTCCGTGTCCATTGGTTATGCGTACATGCATACCTCTTCCCACCCCCCCCGCCTCTTCTGAGGATTGTCAGTCTGAACCATACTCCTTTCTGTCTCTGGGTCTGTTCTGTTGAACAGCTTCTCCTGTATATTATATTCCACAAATAAGTGAGATCATGTGATATTTGTCTTTCTCTGTTTGGCTTATTTCGCTCAGCATAATATTCTCCAGGTCCCTCCATGTCTCTCAAAGGATAAGAGATCTTTCTTTCTTACAGCTGCATAGTACTCCATTGTGTATATGTACCACAGCTTTTTTATCCATTCGTCTACTGATGGACACTTGGGCTGTTTCCAGATCTTAGCTACTGTAAATAGTGCTGCTACGAACATGGGGGTACATATATTCTTTCTGATTGGTGTTTCACTCTTCTTAGGGTATATTCCTAGAAGTGGGATCACTGGGTCAAATCGCATTTCCATTTTTAATTTTTTAAGGTAACACCATATTGTTTTCCATAGTGGCTGCACCAGTCTGCATTCCCACCAGCAGTGCACTAGAGTCCCCTTTTCTCCACACCCTCACCAGCACTGTTGTTTGATGATTTGTTGATGGCAGCCAGTCTAACAGGTGTGAGGTGATACCTCATTGTTGTTTTAATTTGCATCTCTCTGACGATTAGTGATGTTGATAACTTTTTCATATGACTCTTGGCCATTTGTATGTCCTATTTAGAGAGGTGTATATTTAGGTCCTCTGCCCATTTTTTAATTGGGTTCTTTGTCTTCCTTTTGTTGATTTGTTGAGCACTCTATATATATATTGGAAATTAACCCCTTATCTGATATATCATTGGCCATTATGCTTTCCCATATAGTGGGTTCCCTTTCCATTTTGATGGTTGTTTCTTTTGCTGTGCAGAAGCTTTTTAGTTTGATGTAGTCCCATGTGTTCATTTTTTCCTTTGTTTCTATTGCCTTAGGTGATGTATGAGTTAAAATTCTGCTGCGTATGATGTCCGAAATTTTGTTGCCTATATTTTCTTCTAGGATTTTTATGGATTCATGAGTTACATTTAAGTCTTTTATCCATTTTGAGTTTATTCTTGTGTACAATGTAAATTAATAGTCTAGTTTTATTTTTTTGCATAGAGATGTCTAATTTTCTCAGTCATTTATTAAAGAGGCTGTCTTTACTCCATTTTATGCTTTTGCCACCTTTGACAAATATTAATTGAGCATAAGGTCTTGGGTCAATTTCCGTGTTCTCTGTTCTGCTCCACTGGTCTATCTGCCTGGCTGTTTTGATTACAGTAGCTTTGTAGTATAATCTGATATCTGGTATTGTGATCTCACCTACTTTGTCCTTCTTTTTCAAGATTGCTGTGGCTATTCAGGGTCTTTTTTGGTTTCATATGAACTTTTGAAGTATTTGTTCTAGTTCTGTGAAATATGTCATTGTTATTTTGATGGGGATTGCATTGAATCTATAGATTGCTTTGGGTAATATGGACATTTTAATGATGTTAAATCTTCCAATCCATGAACAAGGTATGTGCTTCCACTTTTTAATATCTTCCTCTATTTCTTTTTTCAATGTCCTGTAGTTTTCTGCAAATAGGTCCTTTACTTTTTTGATTAAGTTTATTCCTAGGTATCATAATTATTTTGCTGCAATGGTAAATGGGATTGTTCTTTTAGGTTCTCTTTCTGTGAGTTCATCATTGGTGTATAAGAATGCTGTATATTTCTTGATGTTAATTTTGTATCCTGCTACTTTGTCAAATTCATTTATTAAGTCTAGTAGATTTTTGATGGAGTCTTTAGGGTTTTCTATGTGTAATATCATGTCATCTGCCAATAATGACAGTTTCACTTCCTCCTTTCCAATTTGGATCTCTTTTATTTTTTCTTCCTGTCTGATTGCTGTGGCTAAGACTTCAAGTACTCTGTTAAATAAGAGTGGCAAAAATGGGCATCCCTGTCTTGTTCCTGTTCTTAAGAGAAATTCTTTCAATTTTTGCCCATTTAGTATGATGTTGGCTGTAGGTCTTTTACATATGGCCTTTATTATGTCAAGATATGATTCCTCTATTCCCACATTGCTGAACATTTTTATCAGAAATTGATGCTGGATTTTGTCAAATGCTTTTTCAGTGTCTATTGATATGATCATGTGGTTTTTATCTTTCATTTTGTTTATGTGTATATCATATTTATTGATTTGTAAATATTGTACCAGACTTGCATCCCTGGGGTGAATCCCACTTGGTCATGGTGAATAATTTTTTTGATGTACTGCTGGATCCGATTTGCTAGTATTTTGTTAAGGATTTTGGCATCTATGTTCATCATGAATATTGGCCTATAGTTTTCTTTCTTTGTAGTGTCTTTTTCTGGTTTTGGAACTAGGATGATGCTGGCCTCATAAAAATAGTTTGGAAGTCTTCCTTCTTCTTGAATTTTTTGAAATAGTTTGAGGAGAATGGGTGTTAGTTCTTCTTCGAATGTTCGGTAAAACTCTCCCGTGAAGCCATCCGGGCCTGGGCTTTTGTTTGCTGGGAGAGTCTTGATTACCTCTTCAATTTCCTTAGTTGTTATTGGTCTGTTCATGTTTTCTATCTCTTCCCAGTCCAGTTTTGGGAGACTGTTTTTCTAGAAATTTGTCCATTTCCCCTAGATTGTCGAATTTGTTGCCATAGTATTTGTTAATGATCCTTTGTATTTCTGTGGTGTCAGTTGTTACTTCTCCTCTTTCATTTACGATTTTGTGTATTTGAGTTCTCTCTCTTTGTTTCTTAGTGAGTCTAGCTAAGGGTCTATCAGTCTTGTTTATCTTTTTGAAAAAACAGCTCTTTGTTTCATTGATCCTTGGAATTGTTTTTTTGGTCTCTATGTCATTTATTTCTGCTCTGATCTTTACTATTTTTTCCCTTCTCCTTCCTCTGGGGTTTTCTTTTTGTTTGCTTTCTAGTTCTTTAAGTTGTGAGGTTAGATAGTCTATTAGAAATTTCTCTTGATTCTTGAGGTAGGCCTGTAGTGCTATGAATTTCTCTCTCAGAACTGCTTTTGCTGCACCCCATAGATTGTGTGTTGCTCTGTGTTCATTTTCATTGGTTTCCAGGAAATTTTTAATTTCTTCCTTGATCTCCTTGGTAATCCATTCATTGCTTAATAACATGCTATTTAGCCTCCATGTGTTCAGATGTCTTTTCATGTTCTTGTTGTAATTGATTTCTAGTTTCATGCCATTGTGATCTGAGCAGATGCTTGATATGATTTCAGTCTTCTTCAACTTGTAGAGACTTAGTTTTTATCCTAACATGTGGTCTATCTTTTAGAATGTCCTATGTGCACTTGAGAAAAATGTGAATTCTGTAGTTTGGGGTGTAATTCTCTATAAATATCTATGAAATCCATTTGATCTAGTGCATCATTTAGAGTCTGTTTCCTTGTTAATTTTTTGTCTAGGGTGATGTCAGCGGTCTGTTGAAGTCCCCTGCTATGATTGTATTGCTGTCGATTTCTCCTTTGAAGTCTTCCAGAAGATTTTTAATATATGTTGGTGCTTCTATATTGGGTGCATATATGTTTACCAAGGTTTTATCTTCCTGTTGGATAGATCCTTTCAATACTATGTAGTGGCCTTCTTTGTCTCTAGTTATGGCCTTCATTTTGAAATCTATTTTATTAGATATGAGTATTGCTACCCCAGTTTTTTTTTCCTTTCTGTTTGCTTGGAAGATTTTTTTCCATCCCTTCACTTTCAACCTATGTGAGTCTTTTGTTGTGAGGTGGGTCTCCTGTAAACAACACATATGTTAGTCATACTTTCTTATTCAATCAGCTACTCTGTGTCTCTTTATCAGAGCATTTAATCCATTTACATTTAAGGTGATTATTTATATGTACTTATTTATTGCCTTTTTTTTTTTTTTAGTATGGTTATATTTTTCTTTCTATTTCTTCTACTAATTACAGCAGTCCTTTTAACATTTCCTGCAGTGATGGTTTGGTGCTAATGTATTCCCTTAGCCTTTTTTTTTTGTCTGGGAAGCTCTTTATTTGACCTTCTATTTTGAATGATAGCCTTGCTGGATGGAGTAGTCTTGCATTCAGATCCATGTTTTTTGTAACCTTGATTACTTCATGTTATTTTGTTCTGGCCTTTAGTGTTTCTGTTGAGAAGTCAGCTGAGAGCCTTATGGGGGTTCCTTTGTAGGTAACCTGTTGCTTTTCTCTTGTTGCCTTTAGGATTCTCTCTTTGTCTTTAATTTTTGGCATTTTAATTACTATGTGTCTTGGTGTGGGCCTGTTTGGGTTCTTCTTACTTGCGGCTCTCTGTGCTTCTTGCACTTGAATGTCTTCTTCCTTCACCAAATTAGGGAAGTTTTCTGTCACTATTTCTTCAAATATATTCTTGAACCCTTGCTCATTTTCTTCTTCTTTTGAAAATGTTGTTATATTTTCAGCTGTCCCACAGTTCTCTTAAGCTGATTTCCTGTTTTTTAATTGTTTCTTCCTTTTGGTTTTCTGATTGCTTAACTGCGGGCTCCCAGCCCCCCTTTCATGCCTCCACAATTTTACCAGGATTGATTCAGTGTCCTTGGTTATATAATCCTTGCAAGCTGCTTTTCCATTGCTTTTTACTGACAATTTGTTTTTATTTTATTTGTAATTCCAGTTTTGTCCTGGAAGATGGTCTGTGTAGCTTCCATTCACTCTGCCGCCATTTTGGAATCCCTTGGTTATAGAATTTTAATGTATGGCCTTGTTTATGTCAAGAAATGATCCCTCTATTCCCACATTGATGAGCATTTTTATCAGAAGTGGATGTTGGATTTTGTCAAATGCTTTTTCAGTATCTACTGATATGATCATATGGTTTTTATCTTTCATTTTGCTTATGTGGTGTATCACATTTATTGGTTTGAGAATATTATACCAGCCTTGCATCCCAGAGATGAATCCCACTTGGTCATGGTGAATAATTTTTTAAATGTATTACTGGATCCATTGAGCTAATATTTGGTTAAGGATTTTGGCATCTATATTTATCAGGGATATTGGCCTGTAGATTTCTTTTTTTCTTTTATTTGTAGTGTCTTTATGTGGTTTTGGGAGTAGGATTATGCTGGCCTCATGAAACAAGTTTGGAAGTCTTCCTTCTTCTTGGAGTTTTTGGAATAGTTTGAGGAGAATGGGTGTTAATTTTTCTTTGAGTGTTCAGTAAAACTCCCCTAATGAAGCTGTCTGGGCCCTGGCTTTTGTTTGCTGGGATATTCTTGGTTACATCTTTGATTTTCTTAGCTGTTATCGGTTTGTTAAAGTTTTCTATCTTTTCCTGGTTAAGTTGGGAGACTGTGATTCTAGAAATTTGTCCATTTCCCCTAGATTGTCAAATTTGTTGCCATAGTATTTGTTAATGATCCTTTGTATTTCTGTGGTGTCAGTTGTTACTTCTCCTCTTTCATTTCTGATTTTGTGTATTTGAGTTCTCTCTCTTTGTTTCTTGGTGAGTCTAGCTAAGGGTTTATCAATCATGTTTATGTTTTCAAAGAACCAGCTCTTTGTTTCATTGATCTTTTGAATTGTTGTTTTAGTCTCTACATTATTAATTTATGCTCTGATCTTTTCTTTCCTTCTACTTGCTCTGGGTTTGTTTGTTTGTTTGTTTGTTTGCTTTCTTGTTCTTTAAATTGTGAGGTTAGATAGTCAATTAAATTTTTTTCTTATTTCTTGAGGTAGGCCTGTAGTGCTATGAACTATCCTTTCAGGACTGCTTTTGCTGCATCCCATAGATTTTGTGTTGTTGTGTTTTCATTTTCATTGGTTTTCAGAAAGTTTTAAATTTTTTTCTTGATCTCCTTGGTAACCCATTTATGGATTGATAATACGCTATTTAGCCTCCATTGTTTGAATGTTTTTGTTGTAATTTATTTCTAGTTCTATGCCTTTGTGATCCTAGAAGATGCTTGATATGATTTCAGTCTTGAATTTGTAGACAGTTTGTGGCTAACATGTCGTCTATCTTTGATAATGTACCATGTCGTCTATCTTTGATAATGTACCATGTGCACTTGAGATTGAGAAGAATGTGAATTTTGCAGTTTTGGGGTGTAATTCTCTGTAAATATCTATTAAATCCATTTGATCTAGTGCTTCATTTAGAGTCTTTGTTTCCTTGCTCATTTTTTGTCTAGAAGATCTATCCAGTGATATCAGCAGGGTGTTGAAGTCCCCTGCTATGATTGTATTGCTTTTGATTTCTCCTTTGAAGTTCTCCAGAAATTTTAAAATATATTTTGGTTCTCCTATGTTGGGTGCATATATGTTTACCAAGGTTATATCTTCCTGTTGGATAAATCCTTTCTATGTTATGTAGTGACCTTATTTGTCTCTAGTTATGGCCTTCATTTTGAAATATATTTTATTGGATATGAGTATTGCTACCCCAGCTCTTCTTTCCTTTTCATTTCCTTGGAAGATTTTTCTTCATCCCTTCACTTTCAACCTATGTGAGTCTTTGTTGTGAGGTGGGTCTCCTGCAAACAACATATATGTGCTAATATATTTTCTTAGCCTTTTTTTTTTTTTTTTTTGGTCTGGGAAGTTCTTTATTTCACTTATTTTTATAAAAACAATATTTTTTCTTAATTGATTTTAAAGAGAGAGGAAGGGAGAGGGTGAGAGAGAGAGAAACATCGATGAGAGAGAGCATCAATTGGCCGCCTCCAGCATGCTCCGCACTGGGGATTTGGCCCACAACCTGGGCGTGTGCCCTGATTGGGAATCAAACTCATGACCTCTTGGTGCATGGGTCAATGCTCAACTACTGAGCCACACCAGCCAGGCACACCTTCTATTTTGAATGATAGCCTTGCTGGATAGAGTAGTCTTGGATTCAGATCCTTGTTTTTTGTTACCTTGATTACTTCATGCCATTCCCATCTGTCCTGTAGTGTTTCTGTTGAGCAGTCTGCTGATAGCCTTATGGAGGTTCCTTTGTATGTAACCTGTTGCTTATCTCTTGTTGCCTTTAGGATTTTCTCTTTGTCTTTTATTTTTGGCATTTTAACTATTATGTGTCTTGGTGTGGGCCTGTTTGGGTTCTTCTTACTTGGGGGTCTCTGTGCTTCTTGAAGTTGTGTGCCTTTTTTCTTCACCAAGTTAGGAGGTTTTCTGTCACCATTTTTTCAAATATATTCTTGAACCCTTGCTCATTTTCTTCTTCTTCTGGAACTCTTATGATGCAGATGTTGTTATGTTTCATATTGTCCCACAGTTTTCTTAAACTGTCTTCCTGGTTTTTAATTGTTTTTTCTTTTTGGTTTTCTGATTGGGTCATTTTCTTTTTTTCTGCCCTATCTTCTAATTCACTGATTCAGTCTTCAGCTTCCTCTACTCTGAAAAAAACCATGAAGCACAACTGTAGAATGTCATCGCAGAAATAAAGAATACATTGGAAGAAATAACCAGCATGTATTCTTTATTTCTGCGATGACATTCTTCAGTTGTGCTTCATGGTTTTTTTATTTCCAGTTGGTTGATTGTCGATGTGTTTATATCTTTACTCATGCTGTTGAGCTCTTTACTCATTTTGTTGAGCTCTTTACTCATTATTATCACTCTGAACTCTACTTCTGATAATTTGCTTAACTGCATTTCATTTATCTCCTTTTCAGTAGAGTTCTCTTGTTTTTTCATTTGGGATTTGTTTCTTTGTTTCACCATTTTGGCTATCTCAGTGGGTTTTGGAGCCTGCCAAAGTTTCCCTGTGGGTGTTGTTGTTCCGCTGGTTGTGGCTCCCTCTACTGGGTTTGGATGAGTGTGGGAGGACCCACGTTCAACACTACTGTCAAGTCTTACTTTTCTGGGTAGATTTTCAAGCCCAGGAAAGGTTCAGCTATCCTCTAGCTTTTTGCCTAGAGGGTATTAGTCTCAGTTACTTGATAAGCTTTGGGTTGTAGCCCTCAAAAGAATGAAAAAAAAAAACAAAAAACCAACCCTCAGGTGTTCAGAGTAAGAGGATTTACAGTAGGTGGGGCAGATGCTTGTAGGCTGTTAATGAGCCTCAATTTGCATGTCTCTAGCCTGGCTGAGTGATAAATTCCTAAGGGAGGGGCTGTTGCTTCTACCTGGGGCTCTGGGAAGGGGCTTTTTGAGTAATATGGCTACTGTCCTGTGAGGCAGTGATTTTGCACAAAACTCCCAGTGCCCTTCGAATCCCGAGTCTCTCTCCAGTCCTGTCTGCTCTCCCTCTGCTGGAGCCCAAGGTGAGTGGCTGTAGCTAATTCAGTGTCTGTCCCAGCTCTGCATTGCACTGTGGAGCCAGCTTGGGATTTGTAACCCCGAGAGGGCTGGTCACAGCTGGATAGTTGTTGTCCGCGGGCCCCCAGCCCTCCGTCTCCGCCTCTTCAGTTTCTTCCCACCTCAGTTTCATGTTCTTGTTCTGACTGTGATTGTACAGATGCTCTCCAGCTCCTTTCTGTTGGTTTTCCCCAAAGATTTGTCTTTATTTTTGTTGTAATTCCAGTTTGGTCCTGGGAGATGGTCTGTGTAGCTTCCATTCACTCTGCCACCACTTTGGAATCTGAAGGATTATTATTATTTTTTTAATTGAAAGATTTAACGATAATCCAGAGGCAAAGCTTCCAGGGTTGAATGTTCTGTTACTGCCCAGACTTGGGCATCACCACAGGGTGGGGTCAGTGCAGGATGGGCTCCCCTCAGCCTCTCCTGGGGGTTAGGTGGGCCCCTGCTGTGGCCAGCCTGACGTCCATCAGAGCCAGCACCATGATCAACATCACTAAATGGGAGAACTGGACAAACATGACCTATGATCCTGAACCATTTGGAGTCCTTCTGGCTACAAGGAAGGAAATAGCCCTAAAAGTGGTTTCATTCCCTTGGACTGATTTTTCCTCTCATTACAAGAATTGGGAGGCACCGAATCCCAGAGTTGGCGGGGCAGGTCCCCAACCACATGAATCGGTGTCATTGTGCCGTCCCCTGACCTTCCCCTCTGGGTGTGAGCACAAGGTCACCTGCTCAGCTGCACTCAAAGTGGGAATAAGACCAGTGCCTGCTGTCCACTGGCCTCTCTCTCTCTCTCTCTGCCTCGCTCTCCCTTTGTACCGGTGCCTCTGCCCTGGCCCACGTCCCCAGAGCCCCACTGGTGGACTGAGTCACACAACCTCCCCTGGTGGAAGGACGGCTGGGAAGTGAGTACTTGGCATTTCAGCCTCTGCTGTGGGAGGTGAGATCTGCCTGCAGAGCACAGGGCGACCTGAGTGGAGGCCAAGCTGGACGCCCACGGCGACGAAGAGGAGACCTGATGGCATCGGCCCCTCCCGCCGTCCTTCTGAGGAGAGCAGCACAGGACAGCCAAGGGGGACTGCCCTCCAGGTCCCCCAGCTCTCTGACCGACTGCGCAGAACAGGTTCAGGACCCGCACCCCTGACTTACATTCTCCAGGTGCATGGCTGTGTGTAGCCAGTACTGACTTGCTCGACTTCTGCCCTCGACCCCGGGGGGCTGCAGGCTTCTCCGAGCAGAGGGCACACTTCTGTAGGTGTTTGCTTCTCTTGCTGAAAACCGACCAATCATTTCTTCCTAATTAAAGATCAAACGTTACTGCAGATGGTCCCCTTCCTGAGAGGTGATGGGAGCTGCTACTTGTGTCTGTCAGTGATGCTGATCATTCTGTCATTTGGGGCAACTCGCTCCTGGGATGACAGACAAGGTTATAATGATCGGCACTGGAGGAGCATCGACTGATTTGTAAACAATTAAGAATTGAGCAAAGGATTGTCTCCTAATGAAATGGAGTGCATCGGAGACTGTGCATCAAGCTTTTGTGTCTCGGGCACAGAGGGTGCTGGGGGGGACCTGCTGGGTGCTTCGCGGGGTGGGCTGTCTAGGACACACAGTCACACCCTGTCCCTGATGGGCAGTGGAGAAGGAGACAGCTGAACCCCAGGTTCCTGCCACCACCGATGCATTCCCCGGCAGGAAGCATCACTCACGTTTCCTCATGAGGAGCGCAGTCAGTGGGCGTGTCCTCGTTGGACATGACAGACAGCCCCCGGCTAGAGTGCTGAACACGCTGTGTAAGGGCCCTTCAGACGTCACAGGCGAGTGCTTCCTGGAGCTGGTGGGAAGTCATTCCTGGAAACGACCTGGCGCTCAGAGCCCGTCTCTGAGTTGAGGTATTGTCTTCGTTTCCTCCTCCAAGGCCGGAGCCCTCAGAGCCCCTGAGCACAGGTGCCGGTTCCTGTCCAGCTCTGGATGCACTTTGTGGGATGGCAGCATCTGCATTCACTTGTGACCTTGGGCAGACGTGACCCCAACCTTCAGGACAGAGCCAATGGCTGCTGTATCTTACAGACTTAAAACATACTCTGCAGACAGCTTAGCGTTTTCATTGTCCCCCGTAAGCCAGGCTGGTGCCCCTTGGCCACGGTGCTGGGAGGGGAGGGCCAGCAACGCTGGCTTCCAGAAGCATCTGGGCTCTTCTCTGCCGTGGCTGCTAAGGGCCGTCTTGGGACTGTCACTTGGTATTTATATCAACACTGAAAGTCTTTTTGAGTGAGTGGAACTGGATCTTTTGCCCATCACCAGAAGCATGTGGGCGCTTAATAAGAACCAATCAATACCTTTCCTGATATTGGAATGTAGACCAGGCCCTTCCCAGAGGGCTCCGGGGAAACCGTCCAGAGCAGGAGGCCGTGAGGCTGCCGGATCCACCGCCTGTCTGACCCTGTGCTGGGGGCGCCGTCACCTACAGGAGCTTTAACCACGCCGCCTCCCGCTTGATCTGCTGTATTTCTCTCCTCTCCGTGGTCAGTGGGTGGTGGGTGCGGTGCTGTCTGAGCCCCAGCCTTGCGGACTGCTGGGTGCCACCCCTGGGCCTGGGCCCCGATTCTACCTCAGGGGGTCTGCGTGCTCCTGGGGGGTCCAGGCTGTGCCCGGCTTTCCCGCAGCTGGCGGACTGCTGGTAACTGCTATTCTTGCCGTTGTTACAGAAGTGGATTCATTCCATCTTCCTTCCCTCCATAGCCCCCTGCCCCACGGACCCTGCGCAGTGTCACTTCACAGAACGTGAGGACGGGGGTGGAGCCCAGGAACGTGTCGAATCTGACCGCAGACTTCATGGTTCGTTACCTGGTTTCCCTCAGCCTGGGACCCTCGCTGGCCCTTCTCCCCTGCGTTCATGCTGCCTCCTGGGCACCGGCACGGGCCTGGGTACGGGCCCCGAGCAGTGAGGGCTCCGGGCCTGTGCGGAGGTGGGCCCGGAGAGGAGAGGGGAGCACAGAGCAGTGTTCCTTCCTTGTTTTCGGCACCCTCATTCCCGGTGAGGGATCCGCACCCTCCTGCCCACAGAGGCCAGCGAGGAGCGTCCTCAAAGTGCGGTTGTCCACCTTCGGGAAGACACCTGGGGTACGGTTTTGTTTAAATCATTACCTTCTTGAAACACATCTCAGTGGTTTATGTCACAGTGATGGGCGTGCAAAGTGCGGACGGGGGAGCCTTTCTGGGGCCTCCAGGGGAGTGTTGACCAGACTGCTGTGGGGAGGTGGGCGTCTTCTCCCCGTTACCGAGATGCAGTGAGCACGGACTGTTGTCAGTTCAAGGTACACAGCACGATGCGCCACATGGACATGCTGGGGACTCCCTACCCAAGTCTAACATCCGTGACCACAGAAGCACACGTGTGTGTCTCATGTCTACAGTTTCTGTGACCCCCCCCCCCGCTCTCTCTCCTTTCCTTCACGATCACCTGATGGTACAACGGGCGCCCAGTGTCCGCAAGTGTTCGGGGTGCCCCCGGCTCTGTCGGAGCGCCCTGTAAGCCGATGCTCTGGGTCAGGTGCAGCCTCAGCTGGACGCTGCTGTGGCCTCTGCCTGGACTGATGCACCTAGGGCGTCCACTTATTTTTAAGGTTGTCTTTTACTTACAGGGGTTGATTCAAAGTTACTTACATGAATAACTTTATTGCTCCGCCAGTGTGGCTCAGTGGACTGAGCGTCGTCCATGGACTGAGAGGTCCTGGTTCAGGACTGATAACGCCCGGACATCCTGCTAACACGAGTCAGCGGAGAAGGCCCAGGGCAGGCCCAGGTCCCGAAACGAGAGCGGGTGGTGCGCTGGAGGAGTCCAGTCTGAATCCGGGCTCTGCCAGGACTCGTCTGCGTGGCCATGGGCAGGTCAGCTTCCCCGGAGCCAAATGCTTCCAGCTGCTTGCTGGCTGGTGTCAGGCTGCCGGGAAGGTCAAAGGAGGGAAAGTTTGAGAAAACTGTTGCGTAGTGTCTGGCAAGTACGTGATGTAGAGCAGATGTTTGTTTTACCCTGGAGTCGCCATGTGTCACTGGGTTAGGAAGCAGGTATTACATGCAAAGGCGTCGTTCCGAGAGCCACGGGTCCCAGGCACAGGCTGGCCGAGGAGGGGCGGCCGGTCCTGAGCTCAGGAGCAGGCAGACACTTTGAAAGACTCCTGGGACCAGTCTGTCTGGTCTGATCAGCTGGGGAGCAGGGCGGGTCCCTGGGGGTGTTTGAGGGGCAGGGTTCACATTTCCCGGGGAACGAAAAAGTGTTACTGGACAGCAACAACGACAAGACGTTCTTACACAGAGACCAGAGAGAGTGGAGGGTCAGCCGGCCCAAGAGGAGAGGGAGCGAGTGACGTTTCGGGCAGTGAGCTGCTGTCCTGTGCCCGAGGACATCACAGTGCAGATAAACTCGTGGAACCGCGGCCGCCGTGTCCAGCCCCCGGGATGGGCTCCGTCCACTCAGCTCTCAAGGTGGCCCCTTGGGGTGCTGACCTCTCCTCCTGCATTTCCTACCGAAGCTGTTTCTTTCTGAGTTGCCTGGCAGCCCCGGGCGCCGCACACTGGGGTTCCAGGAACAAATGGTCCCCACCTCCCCAGCACCCCCACCTCCTGGGTACTCATGGTCCGTAAGTGAGACACTCCTGCTGGGATTGCTGCTTCCGCTTTTCCTGGCTGTTATCCACGAGCACAGGGAGGCCCGAGGAAGCCAGAGGCGGCATCTCAGCTGGAAAGGAGGGTCTCTTCCCGTCTCCTTCCTTTGCTCTGAAAATTGCTCCTGTCTGTCTGGTCTGATCCCGTCTCTTGCTTCTTGTTGGAGTGTGAGGATGAGCTACACCGGCCTCCTCTATTTTCAATGACCTTTTCCCCACTCACCTCTCAAATGTGCCCTGAAGCACCTGCTTTCTGGGACGCCCCTCTGCCTCCCCCCCCGTTCCCTGGCTGCTCTCCGCTCAGCGAACCCGCATCTCGAGAGGCCCCTCTGACAGTGAGGGGAGACAAACCCTGAGCCCCACACCCTCCCCTGAGACCAGTTCTCCTGTCAGGGCACCTGGGGAGCTGATCGAAGTACACGTGCCCCGTTATTGGTGGGGAGTGCGCCCCACTCTCCTGAGGCCGGGGCGCCCCACGGTGCATGGTCCTGTGTGGAGCTGGTGTTCCCTAAACATTCTGATGACTGAGGGAGGGTGATGTCAGTGTGGTCGTAGGGGCTGGTTTCAAATTCAGATCATGAAAAGGCTGCGTTTTCACCTTTTCCCTGAAGTTTAATTTCCCCCAAGACGCACCCTCTTAAAGCTGCGTGATGGTGGGCAGTGGGCTGGGTGTCACAGCCCTGCCGGGGGCCGTCCTGAGTGGGGTCACAGCCCTGCCGGGGGCCGTCCTGAGAGGGGTCACAGCCCCTGCTGGGGGCCATCCTGAGAGGGGTCACAGCCCTGCCGGGGGCGACCTGAGTGGGGTCACAGCCCTGCCGGGGCCGTCCTGAGTGGGGTCACAGCGCTGCCGGGGGTGTCCCGAGTGGGGTCACAGCCCTGCCGGGGGCGTCCCGAGTGGGGTCACAGCCCCTGCCGGGGGCCGTCCCGAGTGGGGTCACAGCGCTGCCGGGGGCGTCCCGAGTGGGGTCACAGCCCTGCCGGGGGCGTCCCGAGTGGGGTCACAGCCCTGCCGGGGGCGTCCCGAGTGGGGTCACAGCCCTGCCGGGGGCCGTCCTGAGTGGGGTCACAGCCCTGCCGGGGGCCGTCCTGAGTGGGGTCACAGCCCTGCCGGGGGCTGTCCTGAGTGGGGTCACAGCCCTGCCGGGGGCCGTCCTGAGTGGGGTCACAGCCCTGCCGGGGGCGTCCCAAGGGGCACTTCCTTCCGGTGTCATGTGGGGGCCTCGCTCTGCAGACTCCTCATCTCCAGACTCCAAGCGATTCATCCCGCGGCCCAGGCAGGACGCTGGGGGCGGAGTGAAACTATCTGGCTCCACGGGCCTCTTGTCAACGGGGAGACGTGGGGGCGGCGGCTCCGGCAGCTGAGCGCCCATCGGGGAGTCACCGAGCCCCCGACCCTCAGCTCCCCGCCTGTGGAAGTAGCCGCAGCGGCGGGGTGTCGGCCGCGCACCCAGCGCGCCTCCCGCGGAGGTGACGCGCCTGCCGAGGGGGCGGCACCGGCGGGCTCGGGGCGCAGGACTCCCCCCGACCTCGCCGCGGGGCGGAACCGCGACACCATCTGCCTGGACCGGACCGTCCTCGCGTCTGACCCGCGGCTGTGTGACGACGCCCCTCCCGGCCGTCAGCGGTCAGGGCTGGGGCGTCTGGCCCGGGAATGTTCCCGCATGTTTAGAGCGTTTCCTGGACCAGAGGTTCTCGAACACGCGAGGCCGCGGGATCGCCTGGGCCCCCGGAGCTTCTGGGGCGACAGGTGCGGGCGGGGCGCCGGCGCTGCACCCGGAGAAGCACTTGGCCGACTGCGCACAACGTGGAGCGTCACCTCCAGGCGGTGGCAGCGACCCGGGTCCCGGCAGGTGGGCTGGGCTGGGGGGGCGTGGTCACCGCACTGAGAATGCTCCACGGTGACCCTGAGGGGAGACCCCCTGTGACCCGCCCACTCAGCGCCAGAGCCTGTTTCACAACACAACTCAGACCCTCGGACGGTTCTCTATTTAACCCCGTCGTTCGCTTTGTGGAGTTTTTAGGATAAAATTCTCGCTCTGTGCACCTGGAACAACTGTGCTTGGCTTTGGGGGCGATTGGCAGGGTTGTCCGCGATGTGTCCCTGCGGCCCTGGCTGGTGTGGCTCAACGGTTAGAGCGTCGGCCAAAGAGTCATGGGTTCGATTCTGGTCAAGGTCACGGACCTCAGTTGCGGTTCAGGGCCGGGGTCGTGCGGGACGCAGCCAGTAGATGTGTCTCGTGCATGTTTCTCTCCCTCTCTCTTCCTCCCTCCCACTCTATCTGAAGGTAAATAGAAAATTATCCTTGAGTGAGTACTAAAAAAAACAACAATAAAATATCTCACTGTTCCTTGTAAGGTAGGTCGGTGAGAAGGTGCTAGACCTGTATGTCCTTCTCACTGGAAACATCTACTAGCACAGCAGAGATTCTTGAACAAGGGACCAGACCTGCGTGTGGTCTTGTATATGGTGCAGAGTTTCTCATGCAAATAAATGTAGGTCGAAAGCATAAGTTGATCGGAAAGAAAATGATCGGGAAAAGGTAAGGAGAAAAGGCAACTGTTGTTCAGGGTTGGAGGATCTCGGTACCAGTACCAGGGACTCCTGTAGGGACAGGAGTAAGAAAGGTTGTTTGTTTAATGTGTGGAAATGAGACACACCGGTTTCGCTCGACACCTTCAGGTAAGAATTCAAGGAGATTAGCACGATTCCTCCGCACCTGGGCCACCTGTCGGTGCTGCGAGCGGAGGGCCTCGTGGAGCAGAGACAGACGGCTCTGTGGGGTACACTAGCACCGCGATGTCTCAGCGCTCAGTCCACCTCACCCTTGCCCAACTCCAGTGACATGCCTGTGGCCCTGAGTCCACTGGCCTGGCTGAGGTCCCAGCAGATCCCAGAAAGGCCTCCCCAGGTGTCACGAGCAAGCCTGTGTTCTCCCCGCTGTGGCCACCCTGACCTTCCGGCAGGGCGGTCAGCTGCCATGTTGGCACACAGCTCTGGGCACGCGTGGCCCTGGGCCTGGTCGATCGGGGGTCTGGAGACAGCAACGCCAAGCACACCGCTGGGCTCATGCCCCCGGTGCTTCGCTGCCTGACTCATGAACTTGGCACCCCCAGAATAGCATTTACACCTCATTACCTTGAGAGCTGGTTGGGGTGGGGGACAAAAAGGGGACACTGTGAGAACTTGAACTGTCAGGGTCACTTGCAAGTGAGGGCAGCACATATCCACTTACCTGAGGGAAGGAGAAATACCAGCAGTGAAATTGCTAGAAAACCAAGTCTAATTTCCTGTGGCCCTTGAGTGAGGCAGCGCACAGCCGCCCTCCGTGGTCGAGAATCAGACAATAACAGGGAGGCCGGCGTTCCCAGGCGGCTCAGCTCCGGACTCTGTAATTACTTTCATTTCGATAACATCCCGGGACAGGTTATTTTTATTGCTTGCAAAGAAGTGCCCTCAAGTTATCTAAGGGAAGTCAGTCAAAGGCGCGTTTATCACGGTATTGACCTGAGGACAATGAAGCGGTGGTTGTGGCTCTGGGAAGGCAGATTAGGTTCTTGTGGGGCTGTCCCAGGGGAGCGGAGGGGGAGGGATCGAAAACCGAGGCCTGGAAAACTCAGATGCATTGGGTTCTGTGACTTGGTTCTGACCCAGAGGCCGGAGATGCTCACAGAACGTAATGGCCGTTTCGTGATGGGGTTCCCTTCCGGGGCAGCTGCGGTGGAACCGGCAGGAACAAATAAAGGGACGTCCAATGAAAGGACCAGTTCAGCACTGAGACCTCAGCCGACCACAGGACGGTCAGGGGATCGGAGCCTTTCCTGGAGCTTCCGTCCTCAGACCGAATCCGACTGCTTCCCAGGAGCCTCGGGCAGTCCACCCCCCTCCCTGAAGTAGACGCTGTGTCCGTAGGTGTAGACCTGAGCCTGTCCCGGGCCCCAGGGGCGCGAGGGGTGACGGCCACAGCATCTCCCTGCTCCGAGGCCAGGATGGCAGGTGGCAGGGTGGACACCTGGTATGGGAGAGGGTGGGTGTGCCAGTCCGGAAGGGAGCCGGGGTCTCCTGCAGCCTCAGCAGGAGTGGCGTGGTGGCCTCTGCCGCCGGGGAGAGGAGGGTTCCTGGGCCCGGAGCTGGTGCTGAGCTCAGACGCCGCCCCAGCAGCTCGGCCGTGCGTGTCGGCCACAGAGGGGCCGCGAGGCTCACGAACGTTCTTAAGGTCCGTCGTTTAGGGCCACCTCAGGTTCACGCAAACCGAGCGAAGGTGCAGATTTCCCACAGACCTCCCGCCTCCCCAGTGCCCGGCCCCTTCAGACGGCACCTCAGTTATAACCAACGCGTAAAATGAACACAGTCTTCATTGCTACGACATCATCGCCCAGAGTCCGTAGTGTCCGCTAGGGTCCGTGGTGCCCTCTGGGTTTGGACAAGGATGTGACCCGTGTCCATCTCGCACGTCCTGCCAGGCAGTGCCGCTGCCCCACACAGCCTGTGCGCCCGCCCGGTCACCCTCCCTGCCCCTGACCACTGACCCTCCCACTGTCCCGCAGTCCTGCAGGGTCCTGAGTGCCCACGTCCTGAGCGAGGGATTTGGGGAGGTCACAGGGACCAGCAGTTTATCTGCTACGGTCTGGATGGACGTGTGCCCGTCATTCTGCAGGCTGGTGACTCTGAAGCAGGAGTTGGCCAGCATCCTCTGCGGTGAGCCAGACACTGACTGAAACAGTAAACATTTTAGGCTTTGTGGATTGAGAGGCAAAACTGAGGTTCTTCTGCAGGTATTTATGTAACCATAAAAAATATAACCATTTAAAATGTAAAAACCGCCTGGCCGGTGTGGCTCAGTGGTTGAGCGTCGACCCTGCATCAAGAGATTGCGGGTTTGATTCCCGGTCAGGGCACAGGCCCAGGTCGTGGGCCCATCCCCAGTGGGGGGCGTGCAGGAAGGGGCCAGTTGATGTTCTCTCTTATCGACGTTTGTCTCTCTCTCTCTCCCTTCTTTTCTCTCTAAAATCAATAAAGAAAAAAAAAGAAATTTAAAAAATAAATAAACAAAAAATTAAATAAAATGTAAAAACCATTCTTAGCTCATGGGTCATACAAAGACAGGCCATGTGCCAGATTTGGTCCATGGCTGCTGTTTGCTGACCGCTGACATACAGGCCAACCTCAGAGACACTGTGGGTTCAGTTCCAGACCACTCAGTAAAGCAAGTATCACCACAAGCGAATCGTAGTGTTTTGCTGGGGGAGGGTGTACCTTCGGTTTGTAAAACAGACAGCGTCTGCGAGGGCAAGAAAAGGAGGTGCCGTCGTGAGAGACTCAGAGACTTCAACAGCCAAAGGGACCCAATGCTGGTGGTCACCTGCCTCTCTCCCTCGGGGCCACATCACCTCTGAGCTCCCCACACCCTCTCCATTCGACAAGCAGGAGCTTCCTCCAGGGCAGGGGCCACGGTGTGGCTCATACTCCCGTGGGGCTGAGCGGGGACCGGGCATCATGGCTCCCAGGCTGGCACGTGGCTCGGTGCCTTCCCCCCGGGTCTGTCCTCCGAGGACACTGTGGGCTCAGCACCTCCCCTGGGCCTGTCCTCCGAGGACACTGTGGGCTCAGCACCTCCCCCGGGCCTGTCCTCCGAGGACACTGTGGGCTCAGCACCTCCCCTGGGCCTGTCCTCCGAGGACAGCGCGGATCTGGTGGGGACTCTGAGTGGGCTGAGCTGCTTCTCAGGGACCAGGATCTGCCTCACACGGGAGGCTCATGGGAATCCAGCCGCTCTCGGGCCACACAGCCTGCCAGGACCACGGCCCGTGAGCTCCATCTTCGATCCGGTTGAGAGGAAAGTGCTCAGGACAGGCTGCCAGGTCAGGGTCCTCTTCCACAGAGAAATCACTGCAGAAACATCGTGCCTTTCACTCGGAATCTCTTCCTGAGAAAGGAGCCCGTCAAGGTGGAGAGTGGGCCCTGGCGGTGGCGGAGCGGTTCTGGGGCAGCCCCAGGCCGGAGCAGGCCCAGTGTTTCCAGTCCCGGGTGAACTGGGCACCACATCCTTCAGATATGCCGACGTTTGCCCTACAGAAAATCATCAGAAAAATCCAGTTTTCCAAACTCAAATCTCCCTTAGTTTCCTGTGCAAACACCTGGGCACAGAGCACCTGCCAGCCTTCTGGGCCCGGCGGGAGGTTCACGGCCTCGGCCCGCCGGCCAGCTGCCCCCACAGCCACCGATCGCGGGGCAGGGGTGGGCCCTCGCGAGGGCTGATCCGTCTCGTCTTTGACCTGACAGTCTGGCCCTGTCGCTGCGTGTTCCTTGGGGGGACTTGGTGGCTCCTGGTCCCCGTCACAAAAGGAGGTGGAGTCTAGTTCGGGTACTTGGATGCCAGCAGCCAGCTGCAGTGCGGAGACCCTGCCCTGAGTGGGTCCACACAGCACGTCTGGCGGGAGCAGTGGTGAGGAAGGAGGGCGGCCACGCGTTCCTGGAAGATTCCGTGTGCAGCAGCCACAGCCTGGTGGACCGAGCTGCACACACACACGCGTGACTCTGCTCAGGTTATGCCGAGGCTCAGACACGGACCCACTGCAGTGGGTACCCCCCAGAGAAACACAGGTGCTCCCCACCCTCAACTAAAGACCATAGTGTCTCTGAAACAATGATGTTTTCAGTGAAAAATAATAAAAAATACCAGGTTCTTATTGAAAATATTAAAATAAGTGAGTAAAATTGAGCATTTCTTCCTACCCTGAACCTTGAGCCTAGATTCTCGGATGAGCACTGGGAAGCGGCTTGTTCATGTTTGGGATTTGGGGGGCACTGAAAGGGGGTGTGTCCAGGCTGTGGGGGGTCCTTGCGTCAGCGCAGGGCAGCAGCCACTCAGACTCGCTTTCGGCAGCACAGGGGCCATGAGCTGGGCCACTGGGGAGTCGGGGGCCGGCCTGGGCTCTCGCTGAGCCTGGGTTGGTGTGAACAGGCCCCCTGCTCCGTCCATCTGCTCCTCCCTCACCGTCTCCTCTGCCCACGGCTGGGGCAAGACCCATGCCCAGCTCTCAGACTCAGGGGCCCTGGGAGAAGTTCTTTATCCAGGGACACAGGTCAGCTCGGGAAGGACAGCGGGGACCACAGCCGGACTGACCAGCGGGGACCGCGGCAGGGCTGACCAGCGGGGACCACGGCAGGGCTGACCAGCGTCCTCAGTCTCTGCCTGGGTGCGGGCTGGTTATTGTTGGGAGTGGGAGCCGGGACCACATGAACTCAGGGAGGAGGAACGAGAGCCTGTTCGTGCGCACAGGGGTCGAATCCCAGCTACAGGAGGAGGACGCCGCTGTCGGTCACCGACTTTCACGGCTGCGTCCTCACAGCTCCTTCCAACGTGCACGGCATCTGCTTTGGCAAATATCTGTTCACCCAAACCAGAGAAACAGCCGCTCACAGTGCCCACCTTGGCGCCTGACCACTGAACTCCGCTTCCTCCTGACGTCCTCCGAGGACGACAGGCCGAGGGCCTGGCCTGCGCACTGTCCGCAGGAGGGAGGACGGCGCAGACGCCCTGGCCTGCTCCCCCCGCCGCAGGTCCCCTGGGAAACCTCTTCTCTTTTGCTGGAAAAATGAACATTTTAACCCTGGGAGGTGATGATTTTAGCGGTGAATCAGTTTTTACCCCTTAAGTCAATGAATTTCTTACAGCCTTTCGCTACACGTAGGTTCCGACAGGAGGCAGGGGGATGGGACCCTGCAGCTGGAGTGGGGGATGGGGTGGGGCAGGGCGGGGCGGGGCTCACCCCGTGGGGGTTCTGGGGTGCCTCTTGGAAGGGAAGATGGAAAACACCCTGGCCAGGTAGCTCAGGTGGTTGGAGTGTGTTCCTGTAAATTAATAGAAACAAATTCTTGGGTGAGGATGAAAAAAAAAGACAGAGACTCGGCTGCCCCGGGGGGCTGGCTCCCATGTGATGCGTCTGCCCTCACTGCGCATGCGGTGCGCCCCAAACCGCTCTGATTTGGACACGGCTCAGGCCTGCCTGGGTCTCACAGAGACGCACAGCTGGGGAGAGAACGTTCTGTGGCCCTAGGGGCGGCAGAAGGAGTAACGCTGGGTCCGCCACCTGCTGGCGTGAACGGTCTGCTCTCTGTGACTCGGGGTGCATATTCCTCCTCTGAGGGAACGTTCTGTGTGGAGGTGCAGAGGTCTCCTCATGGCCCAGCGCCAGTCCAGAGGCCGAGCTCCGCTCTCCCTGGGAGCCGGGGAGGCTTCAGATTCCGCTGTGCACCTTGGTCAGGGGTGTGCCCCTCCCGGAAGCCTTCCTGCGCACAAAGGGGGTACCCTGGGGGCGGCGCCGGGAGACATGGGGCTGGAGGGCAGGCCCGGGTCTAGCTTGGAGGGGTGGCTGAGCACCGTGGTTGCAGACGGGAGTCGGGCAGGCTCGTGAGAACCCGAACTCCGTGCTCACTTGTTCCTGCGGGAGGCTGCTGGGCCTCGTCGCCGTCATCCGTGCGGGGCTTCCTGGGTGAGCACCTGCGACCGCCTTCGTCCGCGGTCACTGTGGGATCGACAGGGATGGACTGCAGGTCTGGATGGACTCCAGAAGGGAGGCTGCATTCCCCCAGGCAAACGCAGTTCCCTGATCACAGCACCGCGAGCACCTGCTCAGTGGGATTCTGAGGCTGCAACGTTTGAGCCCATCCTCACCGCCTCACTGAGACGCCTGAGGTCTGTGAGCCTCCTGTGAGGGGTGGTTTGGGGGGAAGAGGGGTGGTGGGTGTTCTGGGGGAAGAGGTGGACCATGTCAGTGGACACGGACTCGCGCCTTCCCAGGGAGCACAGAGCTGTCGGTGGTGAGACTGCCTATCCCGGCAGAGGCTCCAGAAGGTTCCCAAATCTCAGGTGTGGGAGCTAAAGTTACTTCTGGTCTGTTTCATGTAAATTGCGTGATCGAGTCCTTTGAGGAACCTGCTGCTGCTCTCCCATAGGTCAGTTCTCACGGCCCCTGGACTGGAGGCAACTTGGCTGCCCTGCCCAGCCCTGCCGGGTCCCTTTGTTCTGTTCCCGAGCAGGTGCAGGTGGAAGTCCCAGTTCTGTTTACGTCTGCGGTGCTCGCTTATCAGGCAGATCACTCCTGACGATGAAGCGCTGCTGGACCTTTGAAATGGAAGCCAAGTCTTATTAAAAACTTAATCACAGGTCTTCAGTCCTCCAAACTGCCTGTGATCTCTCTCATTCCTTCTTCAGCCAAATCAGTGCGGTTCTCAGTTTCTGTCAGGCCACTGAGTGGGAGAGCCTGGGTGTGGTGCATCCACCTACACGCGCGTCCCTCTCCGGGTGTGCAGGGAGAAGGGGTCTTGCACGTGTACTGCGTGTGCATGTCATCCCGCAGAGGGCATTTGTTAGCACGAGGACCCGGTGTCCTCCCAGTCGGTCCTGGGAGTGAGGCTCAGAAGCCAGGCTCTCTCCCAGGACGGCAGCCCCCCTGGAGTTTGGGGTGGGGTCTGCCTGCATTTCTCTCTCAGTGGGACCCCAGGGCTCTCAAGTCTCCGCCCCAGGGCCCATGAGACCGTCTCTCAACGAAATCAAGAAAACGTCCCGAGTCGGATGGTCTTCGGGGCTGCCTGAGGGCGGGAGAGAAGGCACAGAGCAGCTGTGTCGCGCACCAGGCTGCCCTGGATTCACCAGCCGCGGCTGGGCCAGGTGGAGACCGCTGGGTCCTGTTTGTCTTGCCCGCTGCACCCGAAGGGTCCATCGCCTGTTTGCTGGGTGTCCGCAGGTCACTGCTCGTACCCTTGTTTGTACTTGGCAGCTTTTGAAGAATCAAACTGCCCTTTATTTTGATGGTTTCTCATCACATACAAAGGCTCACAAATCACCGGGGCGAACGGCCAGAAATCAATCCCATCTCCCTAAAATGACTGTGCGGGAGGCGGCTGCCCCAGGGACCTGGTTTAATATCTCGTATTTTACTCTTAGAGATGACTTGTTTAGCTTCCTAATCTCAGGAACATGCTACGGGACATTTTCTCTTACAGCAAAGAATTAAAAATGCTTGGTGCTCGGAGCCCTCCCTCGGGGTGCGAGGGGACCGCGCCCCAGTGTGCTCACCGCCAGCGCCCTGGGCCCTCCGCGCTCAGTCTGCAGGGCCTGGGGTCCTTACGGCCCAGTGAGGTCAGTGCAGCACTTTTGCGGTATCATTTCCTTTCAAGTAGGTAGATTTTTCTTCCCACGAGTGAACAAAATCATTTATCATAAAGATTCTTTTTTCCCACCGATCAAGCGCACTGAAGTCATTAACCCTAATAATGCAGCTCTCAGAACTGTCCAAGCACAGGCTACTTTTAAAAGGACATGAATGGGCCCAGCCGGTGTGGCTCAAGGGACCCAACTTCGTCCGGGACTGAGAGGTCCTGGCTCATCCCCAGCGCGGGGCGTGCAGGACGCAGCCCACTGGTGTTTCTCCCTCACATCGGTGTTTCTCTCTCTCTCTTCCTCTCTTTCTAAAAAAGTAATAAAAACATGTTAAAAATAAATTAGTGAAGGGAAAGAAATGGTTTCAGGGTTATTTCTGTCACAGCGCCCCTGTCCCCGGAATCCCGGTAGCTTCTGGATAGGGCACCGGGAGTTTCCTTCCCCAAAACGTGCGCGAGGCGGCGGCGTGGTCAGTGCGCATCGGCCGTGTCCGCGGGGTCCCCGGGGTCCACGGGTCCTCCGCGCAGTCCCGGCCCTTCGGGGAGGCTGCTCCCGCCTCGCGGACACTCCTGGGCTCCAGTCTCGCGTGAAGACAGAGTTGCTTTTACAGGAGTGTTAGGACCGTCTTGTTTTCTTTTTAACTCGCAGTAAAACACACATGAAATTCATCATTTTAACCATTTTAAGTGCAGAGTTCAGTACATTCCTCCATTTTATTGTTGTGGCGGAATATCTTGTTTTAAACTGATTTGTGGTGTTTTTCTTTAAATTTAAATTATTTTATTTTACTTAACAGCATGTCTTAGAGATTTTATTTTAGCATTTATGTAGCTTTTCTTCATCCTCTTTCCTCAGCTTGTCATCTGTTAGCAGAACTGAAATCACTTCCAAGGTTTTGCTTTTTCAGGGAAACTGAATCTTTACAATATCTTCCTCATTCCTGGTAGATAATAAAACACAGTGCCGACCTGGGTTCGGTAGAAGAGTAGTCTCCCACTTTCCCTCGCTGCTGGGAGCTGTGGACGGTTCACCCCATAGGGGCCTTCGCAGCAGCGGTAATGTTCACCCCTTTTACATACGGGGAAACTGAGGCACCTTCAATCCTGTAGACGGGTGTTCTCACTGCCCACCTGGGACTTCTCCGAGGCGCAGGGAGCTGGGGGCTGACCTGGCCCCGCCCCGCCCCTGTCCTAAACCACAGCCCACAGCATTATGTTAGGGTGCTGTGGTCACCTGGGCAGCAGGAGAGGCTGTGCTCCTCGGGGCCTCATGGCCGGTCTCGGGCCATCACATGGTCCTCTGAGAGCACCCCCACAGGGCCGGGGTCACAGCCACTGCCCTGGCTGCCGGGGCCTCAGTAACGCCCTCATCTCCATTGGGAGGGACGAGGGGATTCTGCAGAAACCTGAGTGGGCAGGGTTGCCCCAGCTGTGCCCGCAGGTCTGGGTGACGCCTGCTGTCCCTGGGCCCCGAGGACTCAGACCCCAGCAGGCGGCAGGGCCTCTCCTGTCCAATCGCACACCGGGAGGCCGGGCAGTGTCCGTGGCTCAGTCCCGATGACCTCGTGGGTCAGCCTCATCCCTCTTCCTTTGAAGGTGCTGGTGTTGGAGTGTGTCTGAGTCCGTCAGAGTAGATATCGGTGGAATTTCTTGACCGCTCTGGTGCTCACATGCCCTTATAATAATGTTTTCGGTCTTTTTCCAAGGAATTTTATAAAGTCTGTTTAGGCTGTGAGTCTGTGTTATTGATTTTAATGTTGCTGCTGGAGATCATTTTATAGTGTTTAGATTTAAGAGACTTTGTAATTGCAATTTCAAATCAAGTTCCAGCCTCTCGGCCCCTGAATTCTCTCCTTCCCCAGGGGATATAAAACTTTGTAATCGGATGCTCAAAGGTCAGTCACTGGAAAAAATGAACCAGCACATCGCCTCAATGATTGTGGATGATGAGGTTTTGGTTAAAAAAAAATTCTTTATTTCAAATACAGCCAGAATCACCCCTAACTGCCTGAGCTGTGGGCTTCCAAATGAGCGTCTGCAAATTGGCAATCCACACAAGTGCACACCTGCTCCGACACACTCCTGCACCTCCTCTGTCAGGGGCCTCCCCTGTCCACAGGATGCTGCTGCCTCAGCGTGGACTTGGCGTCTGATGCAAGGGACGGCCACCCGGGGGCCTGGGGAGCTGCTAGAGCTTACTCAGTGCTCGAGGGCAAAGCCAGTGTCCTTTTCTGGAGAGTCCTTTTAAATAGCTTTTTTTAAATCCTCACCTGAGGACATTTTTTCTTTCAGATAGAATGGGAGGGAGGGAGAGAGAGAGAGAGAGAGAGAAACATTGATGTGAAAGGGACACATCAAGTTGTTGCCACCGGCACCACCCAACCAGGGCCAGGGACAAACTACAACCGAGGTACATGCCCTTAGCAGGAACCAAACCCAGGTCTCTGTGGACTGCAGGCCGATGCTCTAACCACTGAGCAAAACTGACCAGGGCTAAATAGCTTTTTATTAAAGTGTCCCCCTAACATAAACACACACAGTACACACACACAGCACACATACAGTACACACACACAGCACACACACATAATTCATATACACAATACACACAGTATACACACACAGCACACACACAGTACACACAGCACCCACACACACTGTTTTACTCCACCCGTATTTATTGTTCGGATAAAGAGTACCGTCACCTTGGACTCCGTGCTTGCGCAGGGACGTGGATACCCAGTGACTGGCAATGTGTCAGACACAGCCTGGTTCGGTGGCTCTAGGAAACACAGCTCCTGTTGTGATCTCTGCCAAACACTTTCCACCACGAGCATTAGACGTTTGCAACCTGGGCAGATCCTGAAGTGTGTGCTATGAATCTGACTAATGTTTTCAGAAATGTTGAAATGCACTTTCGAATCGGTCATGCCGTTATTGACGTCCTCTGAGCCTCTCCACAGCCTTATCTCAGGCTGCTCTGGGGGGATGTCCAGAGGGGCTGAGTTTTCAGGTTCCACTGGAGACGGTCACATATCACACATTTATAGACTTGTTGAAAATGGAGTTACTTTTCTATTATATTGGTCCAGTCAGAAAGTTTGTTAGCCTATTAAGACAATAGATCAAATCACTGTTTGAAATACATGTCAGCCCCTGAGCATTACCAACATGCTATGAAACATAACAGTATAAATACATGTGTGTCAGGAGCCGCGTCGTGTCCTAGGCATGTAAACATGTATCTTCTCCATTCGCTGTTCCTTGTTGCTCACCCCTCACAAGCCACTTCGCCAGGACTGTCGGCTCTGCCACTGCAGGAGGTCAAAGAAAAATGACAGATTTCATCAAGAGTAAGTTAACTTTTCTTTCCCAGAAAAACGTCTGAAGGTGGAAATTCTCTTGGCCGACATGGTGGCCCCAGAAAGCCGTCAGGAGCCTGACTGCTCCCAGCTGTTTCTCCTCATTCCTTAGGACGGGCCACCGGCTGGTGGGGCTCCAGGCCGCAGGGCAGAGGAAGGCGAGCAGTATTTGTTCACACTTTTAATGAAAGTGTAGTTGGTGTGCGATGTTACTTAGCTGCAGGTGCACAACACGGTGATCTGGCGATTATGTACCTGTTTACCCCCCTTCAAGGACACTGTGGAGTCTCACACACGTCTCTGTGTATCTCATCAGCCAAAACCTAAGCACGTCGTCACGTCGGCCTGCAGGGTGGGGCCGTCGCGCTGCAGCTGGTGGCTTGGTTGGGAGTCAGGATTCTGCTCTGGGGACAGCTGACACCCTCACTTCATGGGGGAAAGAAATGGGGGGACTTGCCAACTGCAGGTTCCTCGACTCTTCTGTTTGACAACGACTTTCAGGTGAACTGTCTTCTGAAAAATGCTGACTCTCCTCCCCGATTCCTCCTCTTCCCCTGGGTGCGGCTGGTGAAGGAGGAGGGTGGCACCTCGCAGGGCGGCCTGGGGGGAGGGAGGACGCGGAGGCCTCGGGGCGCTGACCCTCTGCGCGGGTGTCCTGCTGCGCAGTAGCGGAGTAGCCCCGGCACCAGCTGGAAACACTGTGGTGCTGGGGTTTCGTCTCCCAGTGGCGCTGGATGCTGCGGCCACCACGGGCTGCCCCGCCCTCTGGGCAAAGGTCTGTCCCCGCCTCTCCTCGCCCACCTGCCCCCCCCCAACGTCTCCCCTGGGCGCAGGCCGGAGCACAGCCCGAGGCAGGTGCTGGGGGCCTTCCCCTCGCTCGCCCTTCCTCCCTAAACACTGGCTCAGAGATTAGGGCTCCTCACGGGTCTTCTGGGGACCCAGGTGCCAGCCCCAAATCTCCTCTCCAGGTCCACCCCTGTGGCGGAGGAGGAAATCGGGGTCTGAGGTCTTAGGGTTTTGTCCTGTGTTACCCTCTTCTTAGGCCTCCCTGCCCTGTGGACGGAACTGCTCAGGGTGCCTGGCTGTCCCCTGACCAGGAAGCCCCATGGCCGAACCTTTGGGGCGAGAATGCAGGGAGATAGAAAGGAAAAGTTCCCGGAAGGAAGAGGACTTTTGCAGGCTCCTTCTGATGCACGGAGACACTGCTTGTTTTCTGAGTCAGAAACACTTCCAGCGTGTGTGTGTTTATCGTAAAATTAGCTTTCGCTCTGTCTGGTCCAATCATCAAGAATGTCAGCTTAACAAGCATCCTCGTTAAAAGTTGTTTATAATACTATTAATGTGTGGTGAGATTGGAACACGCACTGCTGTCAGGAATACTGAGTCACTGGGGTTTAGTGACGTGTTTTGCTCCTGGCCCACCTCTGTGGAATGAACGAACTGCAAGCACATCTGAAGTGAAGATGCACAGGATGACGAATTCCCAGTTCTCAAGGTCGGTCTTTTATTTTAACTTTCGGTAGTCAGTCCTCTTGGTTTATTAATTTTGATTTGTTAATTCAAACTCAGATACCCATGGGTGCATTTTTGTCCAGCTCATCGGCACACACACATACACACACTCATACACACACCCAAACACACACACACACACTCACACAGGCGCACCCATCAGCGAGCCCACCCTCCACCCCCCACGGCACCCACAGGAGGACAGTTTAATTCTGCCTCCTTGACCTGGTGACACTGACCAGAGAAGGAAAATCACCCCGGAGCTGAGGGGAGAGCCAGTGTTTCTTGAAATAAACACTGTCTTTCCCTTTTTCTTATCTCCTGTTGGTGGCTATTAATTGTAAATGTCTGTGATATTGAGAGCAATAAAAAGGACAATAAAATCGTTTCTTTGAGATGTGGGGCTTCCAGCCCGTGGCATTTATTTGTTTAGATATTTATTTATTACTTAGAATATTTTTTCTTTAAAGATCCAATAAGTCTACCGGAGAGACCCAAGGTAGCCCTGTTTCATAAGGTGACCGAATATTAATCTGCAGAGGGTAAAGGTTGCCACCTTCCCGCGCTATGCTGGACACTGTGACTTTTGGTTGTTCCTGCCCTTTTTCCCTTAGGAGGAGGAGAAGCCTTATGATTTCAAGGCTTTATTGAACAGTGACTGGGGTCTGAGGCTTGTCATTTGTCTGTCTGGAGAAACGGCCACCTCTGTGTCACTCACGCGGTGTCTGCTTTGTGGGGTGGACACGTGCTTCCGAGACAGGCACAGGCTTCCGCTGCCCCTCAGGGCTCGTAGGATGATTTTTCCAGGTCAGCTCGGCCCCTTTAAGGAACTGAAGCCTCTCTGACCCCCTAAGTCCTAACCCACTTTCTGAAGCCAAACCTAAATCGCTATGAGCATGGTTTTCTCAGCGTATACATACGGTGCAAAGGAGGACAAGCTGCCCCCAGTCCCTGGTCCCCTGCAAACGATGCTAAGTATTTATGTCTGTTTACTTTTCCTGTGGACAAAGCAGTTCAGAAATATAGGTACAAATGCAAATCAAACAGAAATATAGAGCCGCAGACAGTGCAAGTCTCTGGGTGAACCACCCTGAGAAGTAAGTGTGACTCGATGCCTATTGAAGTATGTAGATTGTTTACGACGTGACACGTGGACTCGGGGGGACCACAGGGTTTGGGGAATGGTGCGAAGCAGAGGGTGTGGTCACTATGGAGATCAAAGATCCCCAGTCCCACCCCTGCCAGCCTGAGGGGAGATTTCACCAGAATCTGGTGAGATGCAGACCCAGGAAGAACGTGAGTTCTGTCCTTCCTGCTGCGGTGGCTGGGACAGCGTCACTGCCATGACGGCGAGCGTGGGCAGTGTAGTCCTCAGGCCCCTTCCAGGAGCTGCAGACTGGGTTGTTATTCCAAGGATCCGCGGCCCCTCCGTATAGGAGAGATGTATCCCCTCCCACATGGGCCCCAGGACACCAGGCTCGGCCATGTGAGTTGCTTTGGCTATTTCACTGACCAAGTATTATTTCCCACCAGAACATTTAAGGGACAGTGCATGATTCTTCATTATTTCTTTCCCTCCACCTACCTGGGTCTCAGAGTGAGGGTGACGAAGGACAGTGGCCGACAGGTCACCCTGGACACGTGGCATGAAGAGGACATGAAACTCTGTTGCTGGCAGCCGCTGAGACCTGTGCTGCTGGTTACTGGACCACACCTGGGCCTGAGCAGAAGTACGTGTGGTCAGCCCTCCCAGGCCTCATCAAGTATTTAACGGTGCAGTAGCCTCTAGACAGGTGCAGCCACTGAGCACCTGAAACGCGGCAAGTCAGGGTAGGACGTGACGTGCGCACCAGCCTTCCGAGACGTAGTCCAAAGAGTGTGCTCTCTCAGTAACTGTTTGCATTGATTACATGTTCAAATGGCAACATTCTGAATCCATTGGGTTATAACAAAACATAACAGTAGCATTACTCTCGTTCTTTTGTTTTCAATGTGGCTGCTACAGTTTTAAAGTTGCATATGTGGGTCACGTTAGACTCCGGTCAGCCCTGCTCGAGGCTGTGGGGTCAAACGACCTTGGCTTCTACCTTAGCCCAGCCAGTGACCCTCAGCAAGCGAGCAGAAATGGCTGGTGTCCCACCCTCACTCCACATTCGTGAGATGGGAGAACTGTTTCTGCCTCCAGGGAGTCAGGAGGGCTGAGCGAGATCATGGGCATACGGGGAAGCCCCACCGTGAATGCCCTTCTCTCTGCTTTTCTCGTGATGTGTTTCTTAGAGGCTTCTCTTTGCCTTAAATGGCTCATATTTTCTGCCCAGGAGTGGGGGGCAGATAATTCCATGACTTTCAAATGCCCCTGGAATTTGGCACCTCGGAGTAGTGAGTGTGATGAACTGGCCGGGCCGACGTGTTGCTCTGATCACGAACGAGGTTTTCTCATTCTGCTTGTGCCCTGGCTTCTCCGGAGGGTACAGCGAGGTCTTGCATTACTGCTCGCCCTGATTTCATTATTCTCTGCTTTAGAAAATGCAAAAGGCCCTGCACTCTAATGGATTATGTGGGGTGTTCATCTCAAAATCATTCATCTTTATTGATTCTTTTGACATACACGTTTGGGGCCCATGAAAAGCAAACTCCCTGTGGACTACAAATTAATTCCCTTCATAAATCTAGTCAAAGATGCCAGGTTCATTTATGTTTCCTGATGGTTGATCCATGAGGCAGATTGAGTAATTTGAGAAATGTGTCTTAGCAGTTTCAAACATTTTTATATAAAAACTTCCCTCTATTTTAGTTGGGTATTCAAAATAATTTTTATGTATTTCATCGACACATTCTTGGACTCCTTGGAGAGTTCTCTGCGTGTATGTGTCGTCTTCAAAGAGTTGAATCGTCAGGAATACGTGGACCTAGTGGTCAGGAGCCTCGAATTGGGACGAGTTGTGTGGGCTTCACGGTAAAGTATGAGGCTGCAGCTCAGTGCTCCGTGGCCGCGCCAGACATCGCCCTTCTCGTGGCCTCGTGCTGCTGTCCCCAAAGAGTTCTCCTCCTTCCATCCACAGGGCTTCAGTGAAGACAGCAGAGCGGGTCTGGGCTTCATGGGCAGCATGTGACAGAGGCGGGGGTGACCCTGTGACTGTGGCTCCCACCCCCTCCGCCAGCGCACAGCGATGCACACCAGGCGCCACACTGAGCACTTCCTGCAGCTGCTGTCGCCCGCAGCCCATCAGCCTGTCATCCGCTAGGACACCGTTTCTCAAAATACCCCCTTGGCTTCTGGGCCTCCTTCATTACCTCTGTTACTTAACTGAAGGTTCAGCTACAAATGAGGGATCCCCCAAATAATAGTGATTTAAATTACTATTATTTACTGTGTTACTATTATTAGAGCTACTCAAGTGGCCTCCCAGATCCAGGGCTCAGCTTCCTCTCATCATGCTGCTCAGCAGTTTTCCACCTCATGGTCCACAATGGCTGCATGGGCTCCTGCCATCATGTCCACACGCCAGTCCACAGAGAAGAAGATAAATCAGCATCTGCCTGTAGCCTGTGAAGGTGGCTTTCTAGCAGCCACACAACACCTGTGCTCTACGACTGGCCAGCTTAGTCACTCGATCGCCCCAAGATGCCAGGGAGATTGGGAGACACTGTCTCGAGTCTGAACAGCCCAATTTTGCTAAAAATTAGACTTTATGTTAACAAGGAAGGAGGAGAGAATATTGAGGTAAAGACCTGGTAGTCTCTTTATCATCTTTCATTTAATAAGCCTCAGAGAGTTTGGGTCGTATTTATGATACTCAGCTGGTCCTCGCTCCCAGACAGTGGGAGGAGGGCTCTTCTGCCCACTTTCAGACAACAAACTACCTTTGGAATCACCTTTAAAATAGACGCCCCAGGAGAGCTCCTCTTGCCCCCTGGCTCTGCACTGTTCTTCTGGGCATTTTGTCACACCAGATGGGTTGTATTTTTGCTTGATTATTGTATTTTTTGTCCGTCTTCACCCATTTGAAACAGAAGCTCCGTTGCAGAAGGACTGTTGGTGTCATTCAGGGCATATCTGCTGTGCCTGGAGCCCTGCCCAGCACGCACTTGGCCCTCGATAACATTCACGGGCTGAACAACCCACTCGGCAGACGGTGACGAGGACTTCTGTCTGCCAGGCACAGTGTCAGGCGCTGGTGCGCACGGAACGAGGCTGAATGAAGATGGTTTCTGACACTTTGAATTCTGTGTGAAGAGATACACACAGACCTGCACGCAATGTCCTCAACACGCATGAGCACGGTGGTGGGGACTGCGGAGGGTTCTGGAGAGAGGCAGCTGAGGGTCTGAGCAGCCGCGGGCGCAGCCGAGGGCTCCGGGGAAGGGATGCCCACACCTGGAAGGACCGGCAGGACTCGGGACAGGTGAGGGGCCTAACCAGTGCCTGCAGGTGTTCCCGACAAGCCAGTGTCCACACGCTGGAGATCTTCACACACGGTCGTGGACACACCATGGGCTCCCTCCAGCGTCTCCCCATAGCAGGGATTTGGGGGCACAAGGATTGCTTTGAATCAGGATTCTCAGAAGAAGAAGTTTGTACTTGGATCTTACTGTATTTTCAATGGAGGATTAATTAAGGGGAAAGGTCATTCTTGATCACCTGTGGGTGCTTCTGGGAGCGGCAGTCTGGCGGATGTGAGCACGTGGATTTCCTAGACCAGGTCAGACAGGGCTGTGTCCCCCTAGTGGTCCCTTTCTTGGCGAACACGCCCTGAGGAGACTCAAGCAGCGTGGGGAGCCCCCCTGAGCGGCCCGAGGGCTCCTGCTACCATTCAGCACCAGGGAACCGACATCTCGGGCCCGTTACCCCAGCCAAGCCCCCATGACGGCATCCTGGCCGCAGCCAAAGGAAACCTCACTCGGGGTCCGGGATTGCGGCGCCGGGAACTGAGGGCCTAAGTGCTGTTCTCAGCCGTGACGTTCAGGGAGCTGCTGCTGCATCTCTGCCGGTGGCAACACCGCTCCGCTCTCGCCAACCTGCAGGGCTCGTCTCCACCTTCTCCATCTGCGTTCCCGGTCACCGTTGACCTTGCTCAGGAGTGAAAGAAAATGAGAAGCGTTCTTAATGGTTTTGTGTAAAAGCGAAACTGATCTCGGTCTCACCAGTCTGAGGCCTTTCCCACCCATTGCTCCCTCCTGTGTGCCAGGCTCTTCTGTGAGGCGTTTGATACATTATCTCACTGAGTCCTGTCACCTTCTCCTCGAGACTGGTACACTTACCTTCCTCATTTTCAGAGGAGAAAGCTGAGGTTCAGGGAGGCTCGGTACAGCACTCAGATCACACAGCAGACCCGCGGCAGAGGTTCTGTGCACACTTTAGCCACGTTCCGGGAGCCATCAAAGTTTGGAGGCAGGTGGAATGGGAGACACGGTGTCCTTAGGTTTCTAACCGTCAATATGTATGCGAATCCCCTGAGGATTTTGGTGAAATGAAGCCCAGGAGGTCTGGCTGGAGCCTGGGAACCTGCATTCCCAACAGGCACACAGGCCCGGCCGCTGGGCTAGGAGGCCCGGACCACACCATCACTAGCACGGGGCGGGTCCTTGGAGCGCGAGGTCACACCCCCAGGGACCCTCTGTCAGTGCTGACAACGTGGAGCCCCTGGAGCCCTGGACAAGGGATTCCGGCTCCTCGTCCCAGGAAAATGCAACCGACAGGAGGAGACAGGGCCTCGTGGTGTGTGTCTGCGGGACCTCTGCACTGGGGTTTCCACTGATGTGACACGAGGGATTTATATGTGGAATAGATGCGCTTAAATCTTCATAAAGCCCCTGAAATATTTATGGTGGTTTCAGTTGGTGTGCGTGCTGTGTTGCGGTCTTACATGAAGCGGTTTTTACACCATCAGGTTTCCCGTTAATCATTCCACGCGCCCAGCCCAAGAGGAGATCTATGACCTGCAGCGACCGGGCCAGTCTGGCTGTCCTTGGACAGCGAGTGGTCCATAAGCCCGTGGCCGCTGTGGTGTTAGGAGACGCGTGGTCTTCACGTGTCACCTTGACATGTTCACGTTTCTTTTCCTGAAGAGAAATCGTGATTGAACTGAATATTCTTCCGCAGGAGCAAGAACGGGTCCGGCCTGGTGGAGTTAACACCGGGACACCCCGTCTCCGGCAAACGCTGACTTGGTTGAATCACTGCCTCTGAACGGCCAGAGCAACCGGCTTCTCTCCTTTCTGTGCAGAGAGATTTCAAAGGAGCTTCTGGGGGGAGAGCCCTTCCCTGAGCGAGAAGCTGTCCCGGGACATCAGCACCGTGTGGGGGTCTCTCAGGAGGAGACGGGCGTGGAGGACGCCCCTGGGATCACACTCCTGTCCGCTGAGCACACTGCGCTCCGGACACAGTTTTCTGGGTGTCTCAGAGTCCAGTTCGACTCTCATGACCGCTGAGACCTTCAGATGACAGATGCTTTGGTTTCCGTTATTTATTCTGGGTTTGTGTGTGCGCTTCAGCTGGGACAAAAGGGCATAGTCTCCCCCACACCTGACGTGTCAGACGTCCTAGAGGAAGTAAGTTCGGCAGCCTCCGCCCCAGAAGCGAACCCTGTGCCCGGCTCCTTGAATCGCGGGCTGCTCCGGCCCACAGGAGACAGTGAGGCCCGCGATGGACGGTATGAAGTCACCTGCATTGTCACTAGTTTGTGATGTCTGCACCTCGGCGGTAATGCTCTGGAAGGAAGTATCCTGGTAGACTTTGCGGCTGACTGTTGTAAATGGCTGTTTTCACTCAGCAAGCCCTTCGGAGCAGAGTGTAGCCGGTGCTCACAGGGACCAGAGTGCTCACACGTGTGTCGGGCCCGAGGACCCCTCTGCTGCGGGGCTGCCGTTTCACATGGGCACAGACACGCCTGTGACTGCCGTGTGGACCGTTACGTGGGCCTGGGTAGCCAATACCACGCGTGGGCAACGGGGAGCGACGCCCCGGTCACCAGAGCCGCGCACATCCGCGCACAGGCTGCGCCGGCCCAGGGACACCGGTGCGCACCACCCTCTGCAGCGCAGGCTGAGTCCGGTTCCCCCTGAAACTGCGGCGTGGTGACTCTCGAGTAGCCGTGGCTCGAACCCGGCGTCGTTGATCAGGTTTCAGAACCCGACCCGGTTCCGTGTGCAGGCGGCAGCCCGAACGGTCCACTGAAACTGCAGAGCTTCCGCGGCGGGGTCACCGGTGCCGACCCGGGACCATCCGCACACCCGGCCGGGGCCGAGGCCCGGGAAGCAGTAGCAGAAGGACGCAGTGGGGTGCCGGGTCTGCTGCACCCCCTCGCCTCGCCCTTCCTCGCTCCCCTCCCCCACCGCAGCGCTGGGAGGCAGGGGCCGTGCCTGCTGCTGTTGCACGAAGTGTGGGTGGGAGACAGAGCCTGCACTTCGGGCGGACGTCAAGGCCAGAGAGGCAGACACGGCTGCGCTTAGGTTCCGAGTGATTCAGCTCGTGGAGTGATTTAGACGCGGCTGCAGCCCTCAGCCCTGGAACAAGCAGGAGGTGCTGAGCCCGAGAACAGCACCTGCCCAGGAGGCCGCTCTCTTCCTGCTGCGCAAACAGGGACCCTGCCCCCGCCGGCCCCTCCCCCACAGCCAAGTCCAGGGGCTCCGGCGCCCTCTCCGCTTTCCCAGGCCGTGAGCTATGGGTCGTTATTATCCTTGAGACCAGATTAGGAGCTGGAGGGAGGCGGCCGCTGAGTGTGCGGTGAAGGACACTGTGCGCACGGGGCGTGGGCAGAGGCAGGCGGTGCTTTCGGGAGGGACAGTCAGCCCTGTGCAGCGCACCCAGCCTCACACCTGTGCGGACCTTGGTGCGGGTCATTGAAAGGAGTCCAGCGGCACACTGGCGCCGGGCACCTGGCGGGTGTTTGCGGGAGCAGAGCGGACCCGGCTGGGCGGCCAGAGCAGGCAGGTCGGCGCATCGGAAGGGCTGCTGGGGCCTCGCGTGGAGAGGTGGTGCATCGGTTCCCTCCAGCGCAGCCGGCCTAAGGGAACCAGACCGTCCGCCCCGGGACGCAGCCTCGCTCCGTTGCCTGGGGGCGGCCGGTGGGGGCGACCAGTGCACCAGGCCTGTGTGTGAGGACCTGCTACTTGTGGTACCGAGGGCGGAGGTCAGACTGAATGAGCCCTGGAGGTTGCTCGGGTCCAGGGCTGTCCGGGCTGCACGCTGGTTCTTTACCTGTCAGGTGCGGGAGACCCCTGAGCCGGCGGTGAGATTCTAGGAGCCCTTCTAAGATACCGTTTGAAAGTCCATTAAATAACACAGATCACAAGGAAAACCAATGATACTGATATCCTTATGAAAATACCTTTTAAAATCTCTGATGTAGTAGTAAACGCGGTTCTTTATTGCTGCATTAAAAACCATACTCAGTAGTGTGTCTAATGACTAATAACCAGGAGTTTGCATAAATAACGTTTTGGTATATCTGCAATAACTATGACATGACTATGGGCCAATATCCCTGATGAATATAGACACAGAAATTCTCGGCAAAATACTGGCAAACCAAATTCAACAGGGAATTAAAAGGATCATTCACCCCTGGCTGGTTTGGCTCAGCGGTCAGAGTGTCGGCCTGTGGGCCAGACAGTCCTGGGTTTGGTTCCCGCTCAGGGCACGGACCTCGGTTGCAGTTTGTCCCCGGCCCCGGTTGGGGTCGTGTGGGTGACAACCAGTCGATGTGTCTGTCTCATGTCGATGTTTCTCTCTTACCCCTCTCTTTCTCCTGCTCTATCTGAAGATAAATGCAAAAATGTCCTCGGGTGAGGATAAAAAAAAAAAAAAGGATCATTCACCTATGTCGAGTGGATTCATCCCTGGGAGGCACGTATAGTGCAACACATGCAAACAAACAAGTATGCTACCTCACCTTGAATAAAATGCAAGATAAAAATTAAGTGATCATCTCAATAGTTGAAGAAAACACATTTGACAAAGTTCAATGTCCTTTCATGTTAAAAACTCTCAGCGAATTGCATGTAGAACGAACATACCTGAACATGAGGGCTCATGCGACAGGGCCGTCGCTCTCGCCCAGTGGGTGAGGCTGAGGGTTCCCCTGAGACCGCAGGTGCAGGTGCTCCACCTCGGCCCGTCCCACACAGGCCTGGCCCTGCCGGTGCAGCCGCGCACGGGGAGAAACGGACACACACACGGTCTAGTCGATGGCTCTCTGCCAGACAGTAATATGGGATGTGTGTCAACTATAACTGAAAAGTAAAAAATGATTTAAAATATTAAGAAATAAAAGGCATCAAAATCAGAAAGGAAGAGGTAAAATAGTCTCTGCAGACGGCATAATCTTATATGTAGAAAACCCTAAAAACTCCCTCAAAAAACTGTTAGAACTAATCAATGAATTTAATAAAGTTGTAGGATGCACAACTTTATTAATATACAAAAATCAGTTGCATTTCTATACACTAACAATAAACTATATGATAAAGGAAAAAAAAAACCCACTTATATCAAAAGCAATGAAAGACTAGAAAAAAATTAACCAAGGAGATGAATGATTTGTTCACTGAAAACTAAGGCATTCATGAAAGAAATTAAGGATGATACTAACAGATGGAGAGCGCCCATTTTTATGAAGTACAGTGGTTGATATCGTTAAAATATCAGTAGTACCAAAAGCTGCCTGTAGATTCTATCCTGCCCCGGCAGGACTCCAGTGACACTTTCCACAGAAGTGGAAAATGCAGTCCTGAAATGTGTGGACCACAGAAGACCCTGAGAACCTAAGCAACCCCAAGAAAGAAGAGAGTGCGGTGCATCACACCCTGATTTCAAAGTAAACCACAAAGTGTGCTTCAGTGAGATGAGGTTCTCTCTGGACTGCAGGCTGACGCTCTAACCGCTGAGCCAAACCGGCCAGGGCGAGATGAGGTTCTCCATCCCTCCTTCCATTAGACCCGACGACAACCTTATCAGGCCGTGTGATTGTCCCCACTTCCTGGATGTGAACACTGAGGGCAGGCAGGTGAAGTCACTCATCCAATGTCAAGCAGTTCACTCTCCATCACCACGGGCTGTGTGCTCTCAGAAGGAATGTTCTACTCCCTGTCCTCCTCATTTCTGTAAGTACGGAACTACACTGGTTTCGATCATTGTTCCTAAGGTGAGGACTGGGCTGGGCCTTTCGCGTGATGTTCCTTTTGCGGGGAGGGAGGGAGAGTCAGAATTGGAGCCTGCGTCTGCGGTGCCCACTCAGGAGAGAGCAGACACGAGGGGCCCTGGCAGCCAGTTGTCAGGCTCAGAGCCTGCAGGGAAAACAGCGTCTGGTTTCTCAGGCAGCCACGGTCCGGGCGTCCTGGGAAGGGTGCGGTGTGTCCCTCAGCGGCCCAGTGTGCAGGGACTTGCTCTTAGCACACTTATCTCACCACATGAACCGATCCTGCTGGTTAGGAAACAAGTTTTATTGCCTTATGGGCACTTGGCTGGCGGGGCCCATCAAACCCATCTGTGTCTGACAGTGGAAATAAGTTATCAGCACGAAGGTACATTGGATTAGAAATCTCTGTGTGCTTAGGAAGTGGGCAGAAGGCATTTAGAGACGGAGAAGATGAGAGAAAACATTAGGGTGGAGGGTGGGCTGGTGGCCAAGCCTGCAGGGCCGACCGCCTGGCTCCCAACCCCCGCCGCCGTCCCTCACTTGCTGTGCGACTTCTCTGTGCCTCAGTTTACACCAAACAGGGAACTCGCTGGGAAATTCACGTGGTAACACAGGGCTCGGAACATGGCTGTGAGGCCCAGCAGTACCGGGCTCCATCGGGAGGGGGGGGGGGCGCAGGGCCAGGAGGAGGAGCAGAGGGCAAGGTGCTCTCCTGGGGCACCGGACCGGACCTGAGGGTGCCAGAGAGTTCAAGGTCAAGATCACTTCCGTGTGATACTTGGAAACGTCAAGTACGTGAATGAGGACGGCGCCCCCGTGTCTCACCTGCACTGCCCAGTGCTGACCCTGGAAACCTCATCGACTCGAACAGGTGGCCAGCGCTTGGCTTGCTGCTCGGATTTTCAAAAAGGATCACGTTAACCGTTACTTATTCTTGATACTGATGTTCCAGCACCTCCTTCGATGTCGCGCCACAGGTACCTGCCTGGCCCTGGCCCAGCCCTGGGTCTTCTGTTCTCCAGGAATCTCAGAGAAGGCTTCACTGGCCCCTGACCTCGGGGCGCTCGAGGCTGGAGGTGCTGACCCGTTCCCCGCACTGCTCTCCAGGGGAGCACCTGCCGGCTGCGCCAAGGTCACCTGAAGGTGAAATTCCCAGTCCAGAAAAAAAGCAATCATCTTTACCCAGAAGGTGTATTTTTGAAATTAAAGTGAATGCTGAGGCGGGGCGAGGGCTGGGGGAGAAGTTCCAGGCTGGGGGTGCTCTCGGAGGGAGGCATTCATCAGGGCGTCCGTCAGCCCCACCTCTGTGTTTATGGCCTGGGGTCTAATGGGAAGGACATAAACACGCACTTTCCATCCATTTCCCCTGCTGCTCGCTCAGCTCAGACAGCAGCAGGATTATCTCAAGCCTGTGCAGGGAGCTGTTATGGGCTTTTCCCTGCCGGGCAGAGCCGTAAAGGCTGCACCCCCACGTGCAGACACCCCATTAACATGTCCCACCACGGTGACAGCCCCAACTCATTGGTTTGGACTGATCCCTTGTTTAAGGCTCATAGTCACCCAGCCTTCACCTGTCCCCTGACAGTTGCTTCGATGGTGGGGGTGGGGACGCGTGTAAATAAATGCAGGCTGTGAACCGGCCCTCGGGGGCAACGCGGGCTTGCCCCCCCCCCCCCCCCAGCAGAGGCATCTAGAGCCACTCACACCAGGGGTCCAGGGAGAAGGTCGGCTTCACCTGCCAGTGGCCGGAGCCTGCCTGCCCTGAACCCACCTGGGCCCGTGGCCATGTCCAAGGTCACGCCCGCCCCGAGAGGCGGGAGGTCGGGGGTGACTGTGCTGACCGGGGTAGTGGTGGGACTGCCGTGACCCAGGTCAGCAGCGTGGGGTTGTGTCTACAGAGTCTTCAGCTTTGTAGGATACTTAGGACAGAAAGTTCAATAATTTAGACCCATGTGAAGGAAAGAAAACTAAACAAATCAAAACACACTGTCACACACCCAGGGAGACACTAACACACACTCAGAAAACACACTCACAGACATCACGCACACTCACACTGACGCCCATTCTCACACAGTCATATACGTACACTCATGCCGTCTTCACACACTACCTCACACACACCCTGACACACTCAGACATCCACACATGTGCACACTCCCATGTATTCACACGCACATTCACACGTACACATACACACATGCACACACACTAACATTCACACACGCGCTCGCTCACATCATCGAACTCACAAACACATACACCCCAGCAGCCTCCTGGGGAAGACATTCTGACCCAGCAGAGAGGTGTACGTCCTGTTCCCTGTGCCTGCCCGGGACTGGGAGTCCGTTTCTCTGGTTTTGTGAGTTTAGTTACACCCTGGAGAGTATAAAAACTATTCAGTCATTAAAAAAATAACATTCAACTTATTGAAGTTACAGTTTAGTTTTTCCTCAAACTTTTCAATCTTATTTTATTCATAAATCACACATGTAGGCAATCTCATTAAACAAAACTTTGCTTACTGTTTGGGCTTATTTCTTAAACTAAGTTAATTAAGTTTTTAAAACACATTAACCTTAATTTATTAGCTGAGTATATTTAACTTCCTTTTTAACAACGTCAGTTTATTTCAATTGTATGAGTTTTCAAACTTTCCAAGTAGTCAAGTAATTCTTGTAACTTCAAACGTTAAACGAGGTGACGTGGTGAGGATACTCCTGACGGGCTGGGACAGGAGGGCAGCGGCCGTACCCAGGGCACGTCTCAAATGAGGGTCTGTGAGCGTGACTTTGTCCATCAGGCAAATTTCTCTTGGAAAACACAAGTGTATAAGAGCAGAAATGAGTCCAGATTCCCTGGTGGAAAGCAGCACACGGGTTTCTTTCTCACAAACATTCCTTCACTTACACCTAAATATTTGAAAGATGCTGCCAGGAACTAGAGGCCACTCCCACACTTCCGGGGCCGTTTCCAGGCACGTCGCAGCTCACGTTCCAGGGTCCTGACGTTTCACCGTGGCCAGAAGGACCCGCTGGGATGCAGAGCAGCTTCCGCGAGCGTCAGTCCACCAGCCCTTCCTCCCCAGCAGGCCCTGCAGACGCCGCAGACGCCCAGGCCCTTCCACTCCCCCCTCGTCCGCGGCGCCAGCAATGGTGCCCACGTGCGTGAAGGGTGACGACACAGATGCCTGCTCCGGGACACGGGACAGCGGCCGCAGCATGTTTCTTGGGAAAAGGCTACGGAAGTCAGGGCTCTGTCTGTAAATAAACAGCCAGCTGTGCTCCAGCGTCTGGCAAATGTAGAAATGTCCTTTGAGTGTTTCCTTGTGCACGAAGCTCTGCTCTCGTGCGGGTGGGAGAAGAAGACCTGTCTGGGGAGGGTGCAGATGGCCCCTGCTGAGTGAGGTCACTCACTCCTGCCGTTGGTTTATGCCCTCAAACTTGAGAAAATCCTAAAAACTCCCTTGTGTGTTTAAGTAGGTGCCCTGGATGTCGTGAGTCCTCTGTGGGCAGCCCGAGCCAGTCGACATGACCTGCTGGTCGCCGAGTGGCCCCGCCTTGCAGAGCTGGTCTCCCGCCTGCAAGTGCACTGCAGAGGGATGTCCAAGAGCAGCTGCGATCAGGAGCTCGGTTCAGTCCCTGGCAGGTACTCGGTGCTCAGTGACGTGGCTGCTCCCTTCTCCTGCATGTCCCCTGACAGCTTCTCCGGCTTTGCCGGACTCGGACAAACCTTAGAGCAGAGACAAGGCCTGGAGAGGAGCAAGAGCCTGGGGGCTTCTACTCTTGCTTTTCCAGGAACCTCTGGGCGACCTGGGCTCCGTGCAGCCATGCTGAGCAAACTTTCTTCAATTTTAAAACAGGAAGCTTAGCCCTGGCCAGTGTGGCTCAGCGGTTAGAGCGTCGGCCTGCAGACCAGAGAGGCCCAGGTTCGGTTCTGCTAAGGGCATGTTCCTCGGGTGCAGTTTGTCCCTGGGGCGGGTTGGGTTGTGTGGGTGGCAGCTACTTGATGTGTCCCTTTCACGTCGTTGTTTCTTGCTCTTTTCCTCCCTCTCTCCCTCCCGCTATATCTGAAGATAAATGCAAAACAAAAAACGTTCTCGGGTGAGGATAAAAAAATAAAAATAAAACAAGAAGCTCAGACAGAGACCCTTCCCTCTCTGTCGTTCGCAGACTGTCTGGCACAGATCCGGGAGGCTATCTGGGCGTCTTGCTGGGACTCGCAGGCAGAGGCCCTTATCTGAGTGCCCTCGGCGGGAGGGGACCTTTCCTGGGCACTGACCGTGACTCGTGTTCTGTCCCTTCTTGACGCCGCTAGGCCAGCGATACAGGCGTTTACAGTCTCCACAGCCCAGCTTGTATCAGCAACGTAATCACATTTCAGGCTCTCTGAGTTTTTCTGCCTCGAATGATTACTTCCTTTTACTGCCTCACATATCTTTAAAGAGTAGCCCGCCACGTTGGTGCGGGAGCAGGGGTGGCTGTCTGGCGGACCCAGCTGCTGTGCCCTGCACCCCACGGTGCCCAGGACCCGTCTCTGCAGGCGCCCGGGCCTGGCTGTGGCTGCTGGGTCTCGGTCAGCGTACTGCCCTCTCTCTGTGTCCCTGGAAAGTCACTGTAATTCCCGGTGCTTACCTGCATTTCCCAATTATGTTCCTCAGCAAGTTGACCTCAGAGATGTGATTCAGTGTCGTGAAAAGAAATACAAGATGAAAAAAACATTTTCAGTGAGTTAAAATCGGAGACTTTGTGGACTATATACATGTATGTTTATTCTCCTGGAAACTCCTGGATGCCCCATCATATCAAAGTCACCAAAGTGTCCTGTACTCAGGGAACATTTCTTCATTTAGTTTCATTCAATTTTGTGACTAATGCTTGTGCTGTACGTGGCCCAGCGTCGTGCAGAATCGATGCCGGGAATACTCTGGGCTGTGCGGCTGAGCCTGTCAGTGCTGCCGTGTGTCTCGTATGGCGGGGGCGGGGGGGGGGGGTCTGACCACCTGGCCACTGGCTGCCGCTCCCGCCTCCCAGCCTGGGCCCTGCCGGCGGCGCCTTCTCTCCCTGCCTCTCGGGCTTCCAGGTGCGGGACCCGGACCTCCTCCTGCCCTGGCCCCTTCCTGTCCAGCAGCTCTGGGGTCACGCTGCTGCTCTGGCCCCTGAAATCTTGGCATTGGGGACAGATTTCCCTCCACCTTCCTCCTCTGGCCGCCCGCCTCCTGTCTGGAGACTGAACACCCCCCACCTTCCTCCCACAGGCTGACCCAGGAGGGGTTATCAGGCCCGGGGGTAGTGAGAAAAGGCAAAACCCTTTTTAATGGTTGTGGGGTTTCAGTTTTACAAGATGAAAAAGTTCTGGAGATCCGTGTCACAATGGTGCAAACACATCTCAGAACACTGGGCTGCACAGTTTGAAATAGTTAAGATGGGAAAAGATCAGCCAGTGAGTGAATAATGATCGGTGTTGTTTCTGCAGCATCGAATTCAGAAAGAATCCGTGACTCCACTGGGCTGAGATGAGGGAAGGAGGGAGACAGCAGAGGTTCTCATTGCAGGAAATGGCTGCTAATCCGTGGAGAAGGGACGGCAGAGACACTGCGCTCGAGCCCCTGCTGGCCTCTGCTGTGCCTTCTGGGTGTGGAGACGCCCACAGAAAGTGGCAAGGACCTGGCAAGAGGCTCTCGTCCTGGCGAGAAAGGCGGTGCCGTGAAGACTCGGACGGCGTGCTAGGTCCATGTCTCCTGGACGCAAGAGGGACCCGGGATCAGAGAGGTGGGCAGAGGCCGGATGGGAAGACAGGCAGATGCAGTAGCCTGGTCTCCTGCAGAGACTCTCACACAGTCTGGTCATATCTGTGCTGGTGGCTGACGGCCGAGGAGGGAGTTTCTCAGACGGGCAGGAACCAGAATAGCTCGTATCGGGAAAGTCAGAAAAAGGCCTAACGAAAGGTCTGCACACACCATGGACCCAGAAAGCTCTTCTCAGCCAGAGATGGAAGGAAGGGGGGCTGGAGGAGGGGAAGCAGCCCCTCAGGGAACCTGGGGACACAGGTGCCCCCGAGAAGCGCTCAGATCAGATGGTTGTGCAGAGACACTGAGCATCTCTCGGGACCTCGGGGCCCAGCTGGACAAAGCTAGGCCGTCCACCTCTGTCGTGGGCTTGTCATCCATGGCCTTAGGGAGCAGCCGTCGTTGAGTTCAAAGAGTTTCCCGGGAGGTCGCTGGCAGCTGGGCTGCAGGCGGGAGTAGAGTTGTCAGCACAATAACCGGATGTTATGTGACAGGACAGGAGTGAAGGGCGGAGCAGACAGCACGGCCATCAGTGCAGACCCACCGGGAGGCTTGCAGCGGGCACTCGGGGGCTCTCCCCGTGCGGGGAAAGGGCTGGACAAAGGCAGTTTAGACACAGGCCCCGTAGAGTCTGAGTGACGTGGGAGGTGCCTACCTGCCCATCACACCTGGAAGAGAGTCAGCAGCCAAAATAGTTGTGGCCACTACAAGCAGGGAAACCTGAATGTTTTGTTTTTTTTTTTTTTATCCTCACCCGAGGACATTTTTCCATTTTTTGTACAGATAGAGTGGGAGGGAAAGAGAGGAAGAGATAGAGAGAGAGAAACATCGACGTGAAAGGGACACATCGAGTGGCTGCCACCGCACGACCAACAAGGGCCGGGGACAAACTGCAACCGAAGTACGTGCCCTTAGCGGGAACCGAACCCGGGTCTCTCTGGACCGCAGGCCAACGCTCTAACTGCTGAGCCAAACCGGCCAGGGCGGAAACCTGAATGTTTGATCTCCTAGCAAAGGGGCCTCCCCATCCCCCACCACTGTGCAGGACCCCGCTTTCGGGGCTCCTATGCCCTGCCCTTGCCGTGTGGCCATGGCCATGTGGGACCCCCATAATGGACTAATGGGCTCAATGTGGACGAACCCCTGGCTGGACACAGCTGCACCATGGAACAGACACTTAGGGCTCGGGCCCTGTTTCCGCCCTGCCGAGCTCATGGCTGCTTCTCTCCCAGGACTGGACTGAGGAGCGAGGGGCTGTTCACCTCAGAAGTGTGATTCCACACCCACAAAGCCATGCGCTCTCCCCTGCGAGTCTTAGGAAATTCATTTTTGAAGGATGTTGTAAGAACCTTCTACCCACCGGTGTCAGGCATCTGGCCCCTCTCGCTCTGGCAACAGAAGATGTGTTTTTGGAACCGTGTTGTCATGACGAATCCTTAAATTTGGATGGTGATGGTCTGTGATGGTCAGTTTTGTGTGTCAACGTGACTGGGCATGATAGTTGTTCAAACATATTCTGGGCATTTCTGTGAGGATTTCTTTACGAGATTATCATCTAGAATTCATAGACTGTGTAAAGAAGATTGCGCTCCCCTGTGGGTGGGCCTTGCTCAATCAGTTGAAGTCCCAGATAGAAGAGAAGGTTGACCCTCCCCCGAGTAAGAGACAGTTTGTCCTCATGATGCTCTTTGAACTGAGACATGAGCTTTTATTCTGCCTTCAGACTTGAACAGAAACAACAGCATTTCCTGGGTCTCAGTCCCGCTGACTTTTGGACCAAAACTAAGCCATTGGCCCTCTTGAGTCTCTTGAGCCCAGTCGCCCTGTAGACCTTGCTCAACTTTGTAACCATGTGAGCCAATTTCTTATAATAAATCTCTCACTCTGTCCACCTATCTATCCATTTACCCACTAATCCACTCATCCACACAGACATCCATCCATCCACCCATCCATCCATCCGCATACATCCTATTGGTTCAGTTTCTCTGGAGAACCCTAGTAATACGTGGTCTAAGGTAGAAGTTAGCAAACTATCTCCCATGAGTCAAATCCAGCTGCCCACCAGTGTTTGTATGGCCCATGAGCTAATAATGGTTTTTACTGATGACTGTTTCTAACCAATTTGATTACAGAAACACTAACATTAAATCCCACGTGAGCAAAGTGTTATCCCCTACCCAATTCCATTCTTCTCATTAGAAGATTATATTATTATAAACTTAAAAATTCATCAATAAAAATTGTAGAAATTTGTTTTCTCTTCTTTAATATTGGCACCTATTTAACATCCTAGATTTTTTCCCTTGGTCCACAAATTCTAAAATATTCACCATCTGACTTTTTACTGAGAATGTTTGCTGACCGCTTAGCTAAGTGCTAACTTCTGCTGTAAGTGACACAATATTGTGGCATCTGAAAGACATTCGCAGCACAACCTTTTCCCTTTATAATGTTAAAAAATATGCCTGTTAATATTCTGCATGTCTTTCTAACGTTATAAAACTGCCATCAAAGACATTTCCCAATGAGCATAATTAGAGCAGAGTTGTGTGTTTCTTGTGGATGAGGGTGGACGTGCGCAGGGTGGGGGTGGGCCGGGGCTCTGCGCTCTGCAGGCGGAAGCTGGTCTGTGCGCTGGAGGGACGGGTGCCGAGGCCCAGCCCTTCCCGCGGGTCCAGGCGCCTGGATGACTTCAGTCGTGTTTGTCGTGTGTTGGTTCATTTGCTGCCTCTCACCCGCTAGTACTGAGGCTTGGATTTGTCTTAGAACCATCTTTTTTCATTGCCTTGAAATAGTGAGAACTGGACTAGCTTAGAATATATTGTTGAAAACCAGAGCCCCTGAGCCTGTGCAGGTTCTGCAGCTGGGCTTGCTGGGCGCCCTCCTGTCCCAGGTCACTGAGGGTCCGTCCTGGCGGGAGGAGGGCCAGGCTCTGCCCATGACCTCGCTGCAGCACACAGCCCAGCAGGAAGGGCTGCGCGTCCAGGGGTCTTCCACCTGCTGGGCTGAGAAGACACCACGCTGTGTTCCTGGGAGAGGTGGGCGCTGGGTCAGTAGAGGTGGGGCGCTGGGGCTGTAGGTGGCTTCTCAGACACTCTGGTTCCAAAACTCTTTCTTAAGACACGTTTTGCACCTGGGTTAACACAGTCTGGCCCACGCTGTGTGCATTACTGGCTCTTTCTGCAAGTGCAGATCTCAGCTCGCATATTTGGAGAGGTCGTCTCTGCTGACCCATCAGAGCACAGTATTTCACCCCAATGTTGCATTCACCCATCTAACATAGTTTATAACGTGCCTACTGTGCTCAGGGTCGGGCAGAAGTCTTCGCAGCTACTCCCTGGCCATGGGTCCGGCTCCCGAGACCAGGAAGGGCCACTGCTCATTTGACTGGCGGTCGGCGACTCCTCTCGTCCAGGAACCTTCTGCTGCCGCAGGAAGGCCGGAGGGCGGCCAGGGCCCAGGACGGGGAGAGTGGACGACCCTTGGCCCAGGACCAGACAGGGCTTCTTGTCATAAAGGTGCAGGACGAGGAGGCCTCTGCCTTTGCGGAGGGGCCGCTTTGTCAAGTTAATGCGCCGCCCAGTATGACCAGGGTCGGCCCTGACACGAGGGCCTTCCAGGGGTCACGGCAGGAGCTGCGTGGCCGGTCTGCCGGCCGAGACGTGCGGACACCAGCAGTGTGTGCGGCAGGCAGGTCCCTGCCCCACTCCTGCGTGTGATGCGCGGAGACCCAGAGGCCGCTGTCTCCCCTGTGGACTGTTGGGGGGAGCACCCCTAGAGCTGCCTCAGGGGAACAGCACGTCAGGTCGTCGCCTTCAGGCTCGTCACCCTTGATGGAGGAAGTGGGGGTTCCGAGCTGCCCGGAGAAAGCACCTTGGAAGGGACTTAGCTAGGAGGGTCTGGGGCGAAGCCTGCGACCCAGGGGCCGTGTTCAGGGGCCTGTGTGAGGCGATTCCACCTGCGGCAACCTTGTTTGCTGTTCCCCAAACCCCTCAGCTGGAAATTATTGTGCTCACTTTGCAGAGAAGAAGAGAGAGGGGTGTCCTCTGAGAACTTAGCCCCGATTCCCCGAGAGTTTTTGCAAAAGCAGAGTGTGTGTGCCGAGCAGCACCGAGGGTGGTGGGGAGCGTGGCCGCCCCAGCACCGGCACCCTGGGCACCCTGGGCAGGCTGCTGAGTCTGTCCCTGTGGTTTCCCGTCGCTAAATGGGGATGAAGACGGCAGCAACCGCATGGCTGCTCTGTGTTCAGTGAGTCAACATCATCCGTGCTCTGGGAACAATGTCAGGCACATAGGAAGTGTTTGCTGAATAATCAGAACTAAATGATCAGTTCTAGCCCTAGGTGGTGACCCAGTCAAGACGCAAAGGAGCCAGTTCCACCGGTGACGGCTCTGCTGGAGCCCTCCCGGCGGCGGTGAGGGCTGTCCTGGGTGGCGGCCAGAGCCCTGCCACGGGGCTTCCATTCTAGGGGGACGGCAAGTAGACACATGAAGAACAGAACTTCAGAGAAGGAACAGAATCTGTGACGCGAGTCAGAATTCCCCGCAGACTACAGGGCTGTTGCAAACGAAAGATGTAACTTCTGAAATCCGCCGCATGGACACAGCGGTGTGTTCTGAGGTGTCTCCTCAGAGGCCCTGGTCCCGAGTCTCGGGTTTCAGCTCACCTCGCGGGCGCGGCAGTCTCCCTGTCCTAACAGAGGTTCCCCCGCAAACTAGCATCTCCTGCCCTGTGTGTCTCCTCCAGGAAAACTTGGGTCTTTTCTTCTCTCTCTCGAATCTGAGCAAGTTGTTTACTGTGCCTTTCGGGGACCAGCCTGTGCTGCTGTCTGTAGTTTTTCAAAGCCAACGCAGAAAGCCCCCTAACAGCCACTAAAACATTTGACTAAAGCCTTATTTTCCCTGTCCCTGCAAAGTTCAGAGGATCTGTAGATGAAAAGGTTTCACTGTTTTGCTTCCATTACATCATCCACCGAGGGTCCGTCGATGCCGTGTGTCTAGGGCACATCTCCGTGGACCCCAGGGCCGGAGCCGGGAGGGGTCGGGGATTTGGAAGGAGCAGGATGCATCAGCTCCTCTGCAGAGACGCAGTGACTAGTCTTAGAGCCTGGACCACAGCAGGGCGGAGTGTGTGGGTCCGTCTTGGGCAGGGATCTCAGGTCCCTGGGTTTGCAGCAGGTGAGTGCTGGCTGCCAGACGCGCCCAGAGCCCCAGGGGAGCCGGAGCCCCTTCCTCCCGGTGCCAGACCAGCCCCTGCTCTTGGTCACAGCCCCGCCCTCACAGGTGCTCTAACCCGCCCTAGGTCCATACGGGGTCTGAGGTTTCCCATCCTGTCCTTCCCATTGTTTGCTTTATTCTGGTGCTCAGTCGGGATTTCCCTGGCTGACTCCCAGCTTGGGGGCCTGTCTGTGCCTCCCCACCCCCAGCCCCAGCTGCTCAGCCAGCTGCTTCCTCAGTGGGATTTCTGTGTTCAGCAGGAGCAGCTCGGCAGATGCAAACTGCAGACCTCGTCAGGATGGTTCGCTTGTGTGTGCTGAGGTGTCGTGAAGTTCAGGGACTCTGCTCTCCGGGAGCTCAAACCGGAAGCCGCAGACACGGGAGACCTCCTGTGGGAAGTCCGACATTACACTCAGAGCAGACTTGACTTACACGGGTGCAAACTTCTCACCAGCCTATCCTGACCTCCTTCCCGCAGACCAAGATCCCTTGTATTTAGAGGAATCAAGACAAGGGAGCCCACTCCACCTGGCAGGGCACACCCCAGGCATTTGAGGGGCTTGGGTACGATTCCACCACAGTCGCCTTGTTTCCTGAACCCTTTCACTTTAAATGAAAGTGCTCCTCCTAACGGGTATAACCTTTCCTTCTCAGTGATTATCGTGTTGGCCAAGGTGCTGACAACGAGGATTAAGTCGGTAGAGGTGCCCGCACACCCTCTGGGGGTGTGCCTTCTCTGCGCGTGCCCCGCTCCGGGAGGGACCTGGCAGGACAGCCAGGTTGGGCAACCTGTGGCCCCGAGTGTCTCCTCTGCAGGGACAGAGGTGGCATGACCTCGGGTGGATGTGTCCGGGGATGACAGCTGTAGTGCTCTGACCTCCCTGGGTGAGGCTGAGGGGCACCCGTGGCTCATAAGGTTTCCTGGCTTCCTTTGTGTATTAGAACCTGCTGGGCTGTTAGAAGCCACTGAGACCCACTGTGTTTGGATTTGGAATCACCGTTTCTCGACCCTGTTACTGACCAGCCCCTTAACCCTTCCTGCCTTGCGTTGTCTCGAGTAAGGGGGATGAAGCAGACCGGACAGGGCTGGCCAGAGCAGACGCTCAGTCAGTGTTGATTCCTTTCCCATGGCCAGACCTGAGACAGGAGGAGAGCTGAGGGGTTCCTTTGGGGCCACGGGACCAGGGAGTGACAGCTAGGGGTGACTTAGAGCCCGAGGACCCCGGAGCCTGACCTCAGAGGTGAGGAGGGTGCAGAGGCTCACAGATGTCCTGGCTTCTCTGAGGTCACATGGCCCTGGGGTGCAGCGGGGGCGCCGACCCAGATGCCCTCTCCTGGCAGCCGGTTCCGTGCGGGCACCTGGCCTCTGCCGGGATGAGAGCAAGGTGCCTGTCCTTTCCCGGGCTCCTTGCTCTGATGTGTACAAAACACGTCAGAGCCTTTCACTGGCCTTGCTTACACTCGGTTGCCTTCTGCGGAGCCGTTTCTTATCAGTCTTCAGTGCCTGGCCCCGCCTGATGATCCCTGGAACTCAGCCTCTCATGAATCCCCAGCACAGTCCTCGCCCCTGCCCTCCATTCTCAGTTTGTCCTCTTCTTCCGACGGACTTGTTCCCATTCCCGTCTCCTCCCTCCCCAGCACCCCTGTTCTCCCTCTGTACTTCCGTCTGGCTCTCGTACTTACACCCTCATCCAGGGTGCAGACAGACCTGTGTTGTTCCTGCCTCCCTGGACCCAGTGGCGAGCTCTGCTCTGCGGCAGGCGTACCTGACAGCTGCTGGCCCTCTTGTTTCTGGTGGTGAAATGCAGAGGAAGATCCGAGACTTGCCTCCAGCTGAGCAGCACCCGGAACAGGACCCTGGGGAGACTCCGGGCCACCTGGCTGAAGCCATTGCCCAGACAACTACATGTGCCGGGGCCGGGGACCAGGAGGGCCGGTTACCAAGGCCTCAGAAGGACATCACTGTGAGGACGCAGTCGCTGGCCGTGGTCTGGAGACTAAGGCTCAGTGAAGCACCTTCTCCACTGAGACACGGTGATTCGTGGGCAAGGGCAGTGCAGCTCTGGGGAGCTGGGCCCGGAAGCAGGTCGCGTGGGGCGGGCTTCACCTGGGGGAGCAGAGGAGAGGAAGGGGCGCACTGGAGCCTAGATGGGTGTTTGGGTCACGAGGCCAGGTTCAGGGTGTGAGGCGAGGGGGATCGGGTGTGAGGGGCGAGGGGTCAGCAGTGGCCAGGAGGAACCGCAGGGGTGCCCAGCGAGCCAGCCCCGACTTGGCTCATTTCTGTCACTGTGACTCGTATTTCTCTGAGACAAAGCTGCCCTCCTGGGCTCTCTCCTGCTGCGTCTTCTATGCTACGCCCTTCTCTGGTTCACTGTCCTCGGCTCTAATGAATGTAATGTCAAAAGAAGAAAAGATGCTTTGTTTGAGCTGTATAAGAACAAGTACAGAGCCTGGCCACGTGGTGTGGTCGGTTGGGGTGGCATCCGGTACACAAAAAAGGTTGCAGCTCTGATCCCAGGTTGGGGCGCCTTCCGGAGGCAACCGATAGATGTTTCTCGTCATGTGGATGTGTCTGTCTCCCCCACCTTCCTCTTTGCCTAAAATCAGTGAAGATTAAAGAATAAAAAACATGCACAGATCGTTTATGCTGGGAAAGGACATGAAGAAATGTAATATGAGCTGGTACAAAAAGTCTTTTCCTTGAACTTTATTAATGATCAAATAAAATAGTAACAGCATTCTTAGCATTTAAAGTGAGTTCAGGGTTCGGACCCATGCTGTTCTATAAATCTGAGGTATCACGCAAATGAAATTGTGTCCCCTGTAGACAACTGAGAAACTCACAGTACGGCAAATATTACAAGTTCAAAGAGGGAAACTTTAGACGGTGAATTCTGGAACATAAACGACCAAGATGATTGATTGTTAGTAACATTATAGAACAGTTTTTAAAGAGTGATTTATGAGCCATGAACAGAAAAGCAATAATATTCAGATGCCTGCAGTGGTCCGTCACGAGATTCAGTGTCCGAGGGTGTCAGAGACCCTTTGCGGGGGCCCCGAGTGTCCTCTGTGACCACGGGGCTGGTGCCTTCAGCCTGTGGGGGTGGCGCCCAGCGACTGCCCAGGAGCTCAGCCTTGTCCGGAAGCAGCCGAGACACCTCTCGCTGCCACAGGAAGCAGCCTTCTGAGGGGTTCCTTTCAGCTCATCGGACCCAGGAGACTGGACCCAGGAGACACACCCTGAGGAGGACACGAGGCGGAAGGAGCAGGCGGAAGGAGGTCTGCACAGACCAGCAGAGGGCGTGTGTGCAGGTTGTTTTCTAAAATGTTCTGTGTGTCGTCTAGTGAGTTTGGGTGAGGGTTAGGGCTACGGAATATAGGTCTGTTTATGCTTTTGCTTCATCTTATGGAGGAACAAAGACATTGGGGACTTAGCAGACGTGTTCTGTGGAACATCAGAAAAATTGTAGTATGAGCAAGTATGTTTCTAGAAATTAATTTGTTCATAAATTTACCAGTCTAATCAATACTGGTGTCACAGACTATTCACAATTTCTTATGAAGGGATCAAAATTCTGCCCCCCCGATGCTGCTTTTTGGAATATTGACTTTAAGCTGTTTATCAAGGACCAAGACTCAGAAACAACCTTTGACCCCACCCCCCTCTCCTGCACAGACATGCTCTCTCTGCTGACATCTAGTGTCCATGGTAGGAATGGCACCTCTCTGCTAAGATCTGCTCCAACCGTTCTGCAGGGAGTCCTTGCAAACCCCAAATACCAGCACTAGGTCAGAATGTCTCATAGACCCATGTTTTTGTTTTGTTTTGTTTTTATCTTGAAAGTCTCCTGTATGTGTGGTCTCTGACTCTCACGTATGGTAGGTTCCTGGAAATATCTGTCTTAAATTTGTTTATTCTCTGTTGCTAATCTGTGTCATAGCTCCTTGATCATCAAGCCGGAAAAGAACCTCGAGTTTAGAGAGAAGATTGCTTTCCCCCCACATAAGCAGTGATCACGTACTGTATAGAACGCAAATTTTGGACGCACATCTACTCGAACCTGTATTGAAATAAGATTTAACAATTTATTTAAAGTAACATTCTCTGGACTGAATGAATTTATCAGTGAAATATGCAACAATCTACTAATTTTGCTTCTGGATGTAAAACTTTATTCACCATTTCCAAGGTCGGAATAAAGAAGACCAGTTCTGCACTTTGCATGTTCATTTCAAACTGCTGGTTGAGAACAAAGAAGCTGAGAAAGCGCCTGTGGTCCCTTCTCCCTGAGAGACGTCCCTGCAGAGCCGAGCTGGGGGGGGGGGGGGCAGCACTGCCCTGGCTTCAGGAGTGACGCTCCCGGAGGGGCCCGCTGGCTTTCGGGGTGGACTTATAAACATAACCTGCCAAGCGTGCTGCACTTTTCCTAAAGAACCTGCATTTCACCTTTCTTCACCATTTTCTAAAACATTTTACATACCAAATATCACCTCATTGTGTCTGCATTTATTTGTGAATTAATGAAACAGAACAGAAGGGTTAGTACTTGCCCAAAATCCACTGGAAAGTTTTGTGTGGAAAGATTTCTCTTTAGATCTGTTGCAGAAATATTCACTATAAAATAAATGGTGTTGGGACATGAGGCAAGCAGCCAGCTCCCAGCAGGATTTGGTCCTGAATCAAGAGGCGTGGAGGACAGGGGCTGAGTATTTTCTGTGGGCCCACTTTTCCTGAGCAAAGCCTCCATGCTGAACCCCAGCACCCCAGATTGCACTGCCCCCCAAGTCAGTTCACCTGAGCACTGAGGGGTCCAGCCTCATGGTCTCCCTGGAGGTACAGCTCAGACCTAACCTGGGTCAGTCATAAATGCATGTTCTAAGCTGTAAAAATAGGAAATTTTACAAGTGACAAAATGAAGACCTTGAGATGTTTTTTCTGTGTTCAATAGACCATCATTTGTAAATATTAGCACCGGGCTCGGATAAATTCCAGAGACCAGAAGCTGAGGAGTTCCCTTTGCCACAGCTCCTGCGGTCGCCCACGGAGACTTGCAAGGGAGGAAAGCAGCCAGTCTGGGCTGCGCAGTCAGAAACGGTTTTATTCTCCCCAGACCGACGAGAGAGCAGCCCCAGCGAGCAAGGACAGGCTCCCGTGCTGTCACCACAACCATCTATCTTATTATTTTTAAGTGTCTGCCTCCAGTTCCCTTTTCCTAAAATGAAAATGGCTTTTATTTTTGCAGATTACTTAAACAGTAATGGAAAACAACATTTTTTCTAAATTCTGCCCCGAGAAGTAAATAAACTGCCATGACTTACAGACTGTGCCCTTCCAGACACCTCACATGTACATTTGCTTTCTTCTACTTGTTTGGATTTATTTATTATTCAAGGTTTTTAACATTGATGCGAAACGTGTGTATTTTCAGCTTTTCCAGGGTGCCTTTAAAGTGCACATTTTAATATAGGTTTTGGTATGTAGTATTTTATTTTTTAAATTTTTGCTACAGATGCTTCTCCTTTTCCCCTCATTGACAACTCCCTCCCAGTGGGCATGTAGTATTTTTATTGTCACTTAGTTCAAATTATTTTCTAGCTCCAATGATGATTTATTCGGTATTATCTAGAAGTGTATTTCTTAACTTTCAAATATAAGGAGTTTCCAGTTGCCTTTTATTCATAATTTCCAGGGTAACGGCAATGACAACAAGGGATATGTTTTATATAATTTCAATCCTTCAAATTTTGTTGAAACCTGCATTATCACATAACCTGGTCACTTAAAAATATTCCCAATGTGTTCTCTGCTGCCATCTCGTGTACATCTCGGGAATGACACCTTGGAGCATGTCCTAGTGACTGAAATTAGCTCATTTTAGTTTTTATACAGTTACTGATATTTTGTTGGAATCTATTGTTTATAAAAAGGTATGATTTGTCCCTGAATGAGGGGTGTGTTGAACCTAGTATAATTATAAATTTGTCGAGTTTCCTTGTAGCTCTGTTGTGATATAATTAGAGTTCTTGTTATAAAGTGAATACAAATTTGGGACTGTCTGGTAAATTAAACTCAGCGGTATGACGTGCTCTACATTTCTAGCACAATCGTCCCTGCCACTTCGCGCTTCGACTTTCACGGCCTCACTCTATCGCGGTTTTTGCAAATATATTCATTAAAAGGTTGATCGAGACAGTGGAAATGGTGCAGCATGCGCTCGGTTGTCTGAGTCAATTATACACCCCTGTATTACAATTAAAATTAAAATTACTGTGTGAATGGACTGTAGGCCTTTGTACTCGAGCACCCAGGACGCCTTCAACGCCAGGTGCGACTGCTCGAGCCTGGAGCGGAGTCACCGCATACACGAGGGACAGTGGCGATGCCTGGGCCTTAAAGTCCACCAGACGTCACCCTACAATTTTCATTTTGGTTTATGTTTGCATCATGCAGGGTATGGCAAAGGCAGGCTTACAGTAGTTTATATGTGAACTAGTGCAATAATTAAATAAATAACAATCCAGTAGCAAACTCTGTCGTATGTACTCAGAACTGTAAACCTTTTCCCAACCATGTCCATTTCTTCTCATCCTTTCACTTTCAATCTCTTCGCACCCTCATGTTCGAAGAGTCAGCGCTATATGTTAGTAGTGAGTGATCACTGAAAACTAAGGATTGGCCCTGGCTGGTTTGCTCAGTGGTTAGAGCGTCGGCCTGTGGACCAGAGAGTCCCGGGTTCGGTTCCCGCTGAGGGCATGAACCTTGGTTGCAGTTTGTCCCCGGCCCCACTTGGGGTTGTGTGGGTGGGAACCACTCAATGTGTCCCTTTCACGTCGGTGTTTCTGTCTCTCACTTCCTCCTTCTCTCCCTCTCTATCTGGAGATAAATGCAAAAAAAAAAAAAAGTGTCCTTGGGTGAGGATATAAAAAATAATCATAGGAACCCATAAGGATTTGGGTTTGGTGGAGGGTAAGATGTAGGGTTGAGCATATTTTCATTTATTTGTCTCACGTCATGTATTAGCATATTCTTTTCACTGATGTACGGGGTCATCTTTATCAGACAAATTTCTACATGACTTTGCATCTACTACTAGACCTTCTATTGTGTTTCATTCATTCATTCACAATGCATCACCCTGCTGTTTTTAATTATTGCAGTTTATAATACAATATATTTCTGCCATCTGGCTGAGCTAGCTTCTGTTTATTGTTTTGGTCTTTCAGAATTGTTGTGCACCGTTGGCGCTTATCAGCACCCATTTCCTGTCCTCCCTGCCTGCCAGCCCCTCATGCCACCCTCGTGACCATCTGAAACACCTCACACATTGCAGAATGTCCCTGGGAAAAATTGCTTCTGGTTGAAAACAACTGATCTTGACGCTTTAATAGTGTTGGGGCTGAATGATCTTCCCTGGAATGCAGAGCGTTTTCTCCTTCAAATGTAGGGAGTTAACATGCAGAGGATTGAGGACTATTGTGAAAGTTCATCCATGGACGACACTGAGGACCACAATGCTTTTCTGTGCTCCTCCTAATTGTTCAGTGTTCTGTTACGGGAAAACGCTTTCTTAATCTTCTGGGTTTATAGTGAGGACCGTTTCAAAGAGTCAGCACTGAAGCAACCGACTCTTATGCTTGGTTGACAGTTAAACTTTCTCAGCTGCTTTTTATGGGGCCTCAGTCAACAGGTGGCCCAAGGGAACAGGTGAGAAAGGGAGCGAGTAGAACATGGGGGGATCCTCAGTTTCCCCTGTGGTCTGCTGTGGGCAAGAAGCTATTTCCTCCAGGCCCTCCCTGTGCACCCAGGGACTGCAGTTGGCGGAACCGGGGGAAGAGACCAGGAACCCAGCCTGTAGCAGAATGTTTCCCTCCACTTCTCCGCTTGGGGTGGGGTAGCGCCTAGGAAGGTCTGGACTGTATTTCCTGCCGCATATCAGAGCACATGGCCATGCGGTCAGTGATTCAGGGTGGACTTCTGCTTTCTTAGTTTGTTTTCCGTATCTTCCAGTGGGGGGTGACTGAGGAGCAGGGGAGCAGGTTCTACTTGCTCTAGTTTTTCGGAGAGCCCACCAGCTTGGTTGTTGCAATGTAGCTGATTATTTTATTGTCTTTCTTCACCTAGACTTCGTTTCTTGCTGTATAAAATGGGTATCTAAATTTGTAGATAATTTTCATGAGTTAATTGAGCCGACCTGATCACAGACACTTAGGAATCTAGGTGTGAAATGCCAGAGAGGGACAGTGTTGCAGTTTCTCTCACGCATTTGGAATTCCGGAGGACAAAGTGGTTAATACGGGCTCTCACACTGTAGAAGGAGGGGACTGGGGGCTGTTTCAAACGTGCGAATGTAGGTGCAGAAACAAGGGACACCTTGTGCTTAAGGCAAAGGTTAAGGAAGGGACGTGCCTGGCATACAGCTGCCCACTTAGACCCGTCCTGTTGGTGATGTCTGATCAGACCAGCAACAGATGATTTCCATAGAACTCTTTTCAGACCACACTGCAAATCGTCCTTGGCCAGGTGTTTGAGATATTTACTCTTCTTTATTGAGGTTCTTTATTTATAGCCCTTTGTGTGTTTGGAGTGAAATCTTGTATGAGAAATGTATTTTCCCAGACTTTTCTCCCAAGTATGTCTTGTCCTTTTCTTCCTCAAACAACATATTTCACAGAGCATTTCTTAAGTTCATAACGTCTACATGATTAATTTATTTCTTCATTCAACTTCCCGTAAAAAAAGTAGAACTGCTTTCTGCCTCTTTTCATTTAAGTGGACAATTAAAACCTAAAGTAGTGCCCGAGGGGTGGGTCAGGTGCTGAGGCCTGAGGTGATGAGTGTGCAGGTGAGAGGCGGGGCCAGGGCTAAGGTGTGAGATGGGTCTGGACTTGAGGACCTGAGGGGAGAAGCGGGGCCAGGACTACACATCTGAGAAGCCATGAGGCTGAGATACGCTGAACTGTGTCCACACGCGGTGTGGCCTGGCAGTGGACCTGGGTAGAGTCCGAGTGTGGTGTGGGTACAGGGGTACAGGGGTACAGGGCAAATTAGATGAGGGTGGGTGGCTGAGTTGAGCTGGGATGGGGAGCCAACCTGTGAGGACCAGGAAAGGGTTCTCAGACTGTTTCTGGGGTACATCTCTCGGGTGCCTATTTAAGTAAGGACTTCCTGTGGGACTACCCATCGTAAGCACATCCTCCAGACTGGACCCTGGACTAGGGTAACCTCTGAGCCCAGAGTACTTGGCACTATGAAGCTCAACCTTGCCAGCTCTCAGGAGCAGAGCTGATTCGTCCACTGAGGTCTTCCAGCAACAAATGCAGTCAGGTACAAAAATGAGAAATTTCTTAATAACAAATCAAAGACCCTAAGAGGTCCATTTCATGTCCAAAAGAACACTGGTTGTAACTGGCAGACCCAGGCTCAGATCCATTTTGGAGACGAAAGCGTAGGAGTTTGTTGTATCAGAACTGCTGCCGTTGTCCACACAGTGAAAATTAGAAAAGGAGCAATTTTAGGCTAAACAATGGGACATATCTCCCCCTGATTGTCAAGAGACCAAATTGGGTGAGCAAAGAAGTCTTCTTCCCGACCAGTGAGGCTCAGTGGTTGAGCATCGACCCTGCACCAAGAGGTTGCTGGTTCTATCTCTGCTCAGGGCACGTGCCCAGGCTGTGGGCCCGATTCCCAGTGGGGGGCAGGAGGCGGCAGCCAATGTTCTCTCATTGATGTTTCCATCTCTGTGAAGAGAGAATGCAGAAAACAGAGAGAATCTGAAAATAAAGAGGTGAGAATGCAAAAAAATGAAGAAAATTAGGAGAGAGAGCAGAGAATGCAGGAAATGGAGAGAATCAGGGAAGAGAAATGCAGAAAACAAAGAAAATCAAGAGATACTGAACTAACTCCTCTCTCTCGATTCTCTCCGTTTCTGTGTTATCTCTTCTTTCTCCGGAATCTTGCCATTTCCTGGGTTCTCTCCATTCTCCCCCGAATCTCTCCCTTTACTGCTCCCCTGTAGTTCCAGATTCTCTCCATTTGTGTGTGTGTTTTCTCTTGAATCTCTCCGTTTTCTTCATTCTCTCCTCTTCTCTGGATTATCCATTCTCTCTATTCTCTTCGGAATCCCTTCATTTTCTGCCTTCACTCTCCCATTCTCTCTCTTTTCTGCTCTTTTCCGTATCTTGATAGCCTCCTGATTCTCTCAGGTTTCTGCATTTTATCCTTTTCTGATTCTTTCTGTTTTTTTTTTTTTTGCGTTTTCTTCTGCCTGTTCTCATTCTCTCTGTCTTCTGTGCTCTCTCTCCTGATTCTCTTCATTTCCTGTGTTCCCTTTTCTCTCTCCTGATTCTTCCCATTTTTTGCTTTTTTCCCCCTCTCTCCTGATTTTTTCCATTTTCTGTGTTCACTCCCTTCTCTCCTCTTATCTGATTCTTTACTTTTTCTGTGTTCTCTGCACTCACTCCTGATTCTCTCTGTATTCTTCGTTCTCTTGTGTGAAACCTACATTGCAGTGTGTTACCAGCTGACCACTGGTCCTGGAACAGCGCCACTGGAATCACATTGGAACTTTTCCGTGTGCATTTTCCCGGAGTGACCATAAGCCCTGGTATCCCTGGAAGTAGCTAGTATTGTGTCATTATAACTTTTGTTTGCTGTGGTTTATGAGTCCCCACCTGCTGTCAGGGTGTCTGATCTGCCTGGATGCGTTCCGGTGGGCGTGTCCTGTGAGTCCTCACTCGAGAGCGCCTCCTGCTGTTTCCCACATGGCAGGTGTCTCGTCAGACCCTCACCTGTCATCTGAGTGTGTCCTCTCGTGGTCCTTCAATGTCTGCCTGTGTGATAAACATCTGTAACAGAAATTAAGTTCAGAAGCTTGAATATGTTCAGTTTAAACATGCCCATATAATTAATGAGTTACATGTACTTCATTTTGCTCATCTTAGGGGCCTGTGCTGTCAGGTGATTTCATGATTCCTGTGTCTGTGAGTTGTAGATTATATGAAGGAACGATTGTTTAAATTTAACCTACCAGTAGCCAAATCTATTGAATGTTCTCATCTTGTCTTTGGCAAAGCTGACTGAGATAACCTGCACCGGCCCTTCAGCTTAAAGAACCAAGGAGATCCTGCCGTCTTCTTCGTGCCTCTGGTCCAGCCGTATCGCTTGAAGTCGGGGAAGTCGAGACTCATCCAGTTACATGAGTACGGGGACCCTGACTTCGCTGCTCAGGTCTTTAAATGTCTTAAAAAGCATTTTCAACCTACTCAGCCATAAGGTTTTCCAAGTGATTTTTAGGCACTTTACAAATTATAATCCGCCCAGCTGGTGTGGCTCAGTGAATGGAGCGATGTCCCATAGACTGAGAGGTCTGGATTCAATTCCCAGTCAGGTCATATGCCCGGTTGTAGGCTTGATCCCCAGTAGGGGGCGTGCAGGAGGCAGCCAATCGATGGTTCTCTCTCTCATTGAACTTTTTATCTCATCTCTCTCTCCCTTCCTCTTTCTCTAAAAAAAAAAATCAATAAAATTATTTTTAAAAAATTAAAATCCATTCCAGCACATTGCAGTTTATTGTAGCCTGGTTTATAAATCTGCAGAGAGCTGCACAGGTGATGCCACGGGAAGCAGAAGAGCCACACAGAAGGTAGTCAATCTGCCTTGTGGAGAGTATGTCCCGGCACCTCTGACCGTGATGCTCCTGCAGATCCCAGATCCCCCTGCTCTGGGGCAGCTGGTGGCCACTCCACTGGCCTGTGGGGGTGGGGTGGGCAGGTCTGCAGTGGGGCCCCCTCGGCCAGGCCTGTGCCTTTCACTCCATCAGGGTGTAGACCCAGCAAAGAGCTAAGCATTCTTGCAAATGTAGTTTCATAATGTCAGTAAAAATATACACAGCAAGGAGAATTGCAAAAGTCTTCATTTAAAATGAAACCATTCAGCATGCACCGTACTTTCTGACAATTTAGAAAATTAGAAAAAAATAGCAAAATAAGTCTCCGTAATCTCAACACCGAAAGAAAATACATGTTAGTGAATTCCTTCTGGATTCTATTCTAATGTACAAGAGGGGTCATTTATGGAACAGTGACAGCATTCTCGGTCTCTGCCAAGTGCAGGTCATTGAAACGTGATGAACTGTGATCATGAGCATCTGTGGAAAGTAGAAAGGGGCTACGAGGCATCGAGTTTGTAGAGGGTGAGATGTTTGAGAGGAATTCCCTGAGGAGAGAAGAGAGGGAGGGAAGGATCTGAGCTGGGACTGTGGTGTGTGGACTTCCAGGTGCTCAGAGGCAGCGTGTGGGAGACCCTCACAGTCCACAGGGTAGGCTGGAGTTTGCTGCGCAGGCCACAGGGAGCTGCCCGGTGTTTCTGCTGTGAGGTGGTGCATTTGCCCTCAGGATCACCCTCTGCCCAGGTGGAGGTGTGCACTGAATGTGCTCCCCGAGAATCCCACAGAAGAACTGAACAGATGCTGACTGCGGTCAGGGGAGGTACCACCTTCCAGAGCCTTAGGACAGTGTCGGAGGTGAGGGGACTGTCAGATGTCTGGGAGGTTGATCGTGCCTGGATGGGAGTCATGGCCCCTGGAGGGCACCCTGGGATGGGTGTTCGAGGCCATGGCTTCTCAGTGTGTTGGATGGTAAATAATTCTGTGATGCTGTTTAGGCTCATGAAGTGAACAGCAGTAGACGAGTGATGTCACATTGGTGCAGACAGTGAGGTCGAGTGGGTGTAGACGGGGTCGGCTGACAGTGGGCGTCCAGGGATAGTGCAGCAGGAACAAGTTAGGAGGCAAATTGAATTTTCCAGGCTGGAGATGAGGATGGGAAGTCAGACCCTGGCCCCAGGAAAGGACTCCCGGAGGCCCTGGGGCCTCTCTAAGGAAGGTGTCAGAGGGTGTTGTGGATGTGGGCTTGTGGGAGGCTCTGGACCCTGGTCAGGGCTGGGTTAGAGCCCTGGGTGCCATGGGCCAGTTTCATCGAAGCCACAGAACAGGTGTCAGACCCAGGAATAGACAGGAGAGCAGAGAGGGTGGGGATCACAGCCTTAGGAAATGCTGCTGGGGCTGGGTGGGGGGCAGCCAGTGCGGGACTCAGGCTGCTGGGAGCAGGCTCCTCCCCACGTGGCCCCTGTGCAGGGGGAGGTCTGGTGGCCTGTGCAGGACTCCTTCTAGCTGCCTTAGGAGCAGCAGCGTGTAGAGTGGCAGGGTGAGCCCTGGAGCCCTTCCTGCAGGAGGAGGACAGTGAGCAGACAGAGAGTTGGTGCTGACAATGTAGAGAAGGTGCAGAGAGCTTGGGATCACTGGAGTTTCTAGGGCTTCCCTGGGCCAGTGGGCATTTGCTGAGATTCTGCACAGGCCTCTCCAATTTGGGAAATAAATGTTACAATGTGAGAGCGCCCTACTGTGTGTTGTGGTTTTTGGAGTACTTAGGTACTGGAGGGGAAAAGAGATGCTGATGCTGAGTTTAATGTATTGAAACACTCGACCCCCTAGTTCCTTGCCCTGTGAGAATCCCTCACGTCCTGTGTGCAGGGCCTGCATTCCACGGAGTTGTAGTCGCCAGGTTTTACTTCTCTCGGGTGTGCTGTGCAGTTTTGTTCTTTACGATGCTGTGACCCACTTTACTTTCACAGAAAGGAAACATCCCGTACAGCATGTTGGAAACAGTGAAGTGGCCAGGGGGGTGCTGGGTGCGCTGGACGGAAGGGCTGTGCGTGGACACAGGGACCAGAGTGAGGAGCCAGGTGACGACGGGAGAAGAGGAGCCAGGCTGTCGCTGCCGAGTCACCAGCAGCAGGGAGCTTCTTTTCCCTGTCAGAGCTCAGGGTGATGTGCTTAGAGAGCCTTCTGCAATGAGCTCCATCCTGGGCTGTGTTGTCAAGACGCAGTTTTCGGTTGCTTAGGCCTGTGCTCTCGCAGACACTGATCCTGTCCTTCACCCCGCAGCCCCCCTGGCCGTCCGCGGCCTCCAGGACTTGGCTGCATCGCCATCCGGGGCACCATGAAGGTCATTCACCAGGAAGCAGTGAGCGGAAATGGGACGGACTGAAGACCACTCCCAGGTTCGAGCGAAGGAGAGTTCGCCCCGTCGAATGGAAACCATCGTCTGTTTGGACAAAGAGGTCTTTGCCAGTCGGATTTCCAACCCGTCAGCTGTGAAGGTTTAGAAAAGAAGCAGCAGGAAGAGGAGGGGCAGAACCCGGCTGAGACGCAGCCAGAGCCCCCTGTGAACTTCCTGAGGGAGAAGGTCCTGCGTCTGCCCCTGCCTGACCCCTGAGGTACCACCTGCTCTACTGCAGGGACACGTGAGGGCGGGCGGCGCAGCCTGCGGCCAGCAGAGGGCGCCCGTCCGCATGTTTCTTCTTCCAGTTTGATCTCGATTGTCTGGTAGAATTTTCATTAAATGGTCAATTTCTTTAAATATAATCTGACAAACGTAAGTGCAAGGGAGAATGTTTTCTTGAAAGAGAGAGTGTCCCAGAGAAGGGTTTACTGCCAGTTCCTGTGACACAGGTAGAGGAGTCTGTGTAGCAGTGAAACTGGTCCAGGTGACCCGGCCGGGCCGGGGTCGGGCTGTGGGTGGAATGTGGGAGGGAACCACAAGGTCATGAACCTGCGAGTTTTCTGGGTGTAACGCCCCCATGTCCAAGTTTGAACGTTATGTTATTAACCTCTTAATTCCTGGCCCTGACTTTCACTAGAGCTTGTAGTTATTTTTTTTTGGTTCGTGCCCTCTAGCAGGAGCTGAACCCAGGACTCTCTGGTCCGCAGGCCGATGCTCAACCACTGAGCCAAACTGGACAGGGCTAGAGCTTGTAGTTTTAAAGGGGACTTTTCTCGAAAAGCCTCCTTTATTGTAAGTAATGGCAGTCACTCTTATGGGATTTGTCAGTGTAGGGTTGTTGTTGTTTTTTTTTTAAATTGTGTTGGGGAAGGAGGAACAAAAGTGTCAAACTGCGAGATATCTTTTAGGAGTTCCAAAAGAATTCCAAGGGATTTTTTCCCCTGATGCCTTTTATTACATTTAAAAGAACTAATGTCACCCTGAATGGGTAGCAGTGTAGACTAGAATGTCGGCCTGAGACTCCAAGGTTTGGGGTCAATCTCTGGTCAGGGCACATACGAGGATCAACCAATGAATGCATAAATAAGTGGAACAGCAAATCAGTGTCTCTCTCTCTCTTCCTCTCTCCAAAATCAGTCAGTCAATCAATAAAAAATAGAAGAAGCAATGTCTAGTAATCCTCGGAAGAATATCCTGAAGAAGGAAATGAGTGTTGTGTGCAGGTAATAAACCACGTAAGTTCTACCCAATGACGGGGATCACTGTGGTCCTTCAGTGGGACTGTGGGTGTCTGAGGACTGAGCTGTTGGTCCTCAGCATGTGGGGGAGGGACTCAGGCTGGGCTGGACTCAGGACTCTTGGAGGCGGCCTGTGCTTTTCGACCTAACTTCAGTTGGTATTTTCTGTAATCACATTGGAGCACTGATTCATAGATTTTATCCTTTGTAATTCTGCAGAGGATTCGCTAGTTTTGTACATTTTCTCAAGAACAAATACATGTGTTTTGCTGGCTGCACTGTGACAGCAGTTTCGGGCTCGGGGAGCCGTCTGGGCTCCTGTGGCAGGAGCTTCCTGTCCCATCGGGGTCTGGTCCAGAAGGGAAGGGGCTTGGTGGTGGCAGAAATGTTTCGAAGTTACACCTGTTATTCCAAAACATTGGTTCTCTTCTAAATTTATTTTTTACCCAAAGAAAAGACTAGTATTAAATGTGAACAGTAAGCCCAAGCTCAGAGTGCTGGTGTCGGATTACTCACTCCGATGTTAGGATTAGTTTTATCCCTTAGCCTCTTGGGTTTTGCTGAGGTTCAGTGTCTCTGTGGTTTCAACCAGTTAACTGATGACAGCCCGGATGTTTTGTTACCTTGTTGCTGTTCGTAGTCACTGAATCATCCTTGTCACCGGATGCTGTGTGCATGTGTAGCAGGAAAACGTATCTCGTCCTCGATTTGTAACTTCAAGCTGTTGTAAAGAGGGTCGTCCTGGTTGTGGGTACTTCCTCTGACCGAGGCAGGCGGCGTCCTGCAGAGAGAGGAGCGTGGTGTGTGCTACACTGCACGTTGGACGTTATTCTAATCGATCTGTAGCGGCCTCTGTGATCTGTGGACATCTCCACACATACTACTGAACAAAGGACATCTGTCAATCTGTTGTATTATGTTCCTGACTAAATCCCCCCCCATGATTGTAAATGGATTTTATTTATTTTAAACCGTGTCTGCCTTATAAAAAGGAAATGCGTAAGACATGATTTTCCCATATATGCGTTAAACCTTGCCTAACAGTTTGAATTACATGTTCTCAGTTGTCATTTTAAAACCAGAATTTGGTTAAAAATAGGAAGATACAACACATGTGAACTAGCTGGGTGTCTCTCTGTCAGTGGGAAGGATCACTGTGAGGAGGTGTCCTGGCCCCACATCACAGGGTCAGTGTGACTGCGGTGTTTCCAAACAGGTGTGTCCAGCGTGGTGTGTGTTGGAGCCACAGTCTAGATGGCCGTGGCTTCTGTGTTCAGAGTCATCTGTATTTTTATCCGTATTTTACTACTTTTGTCCTGAAAGTAGTAAAGCCATAGAGATGTACAGAACAGAGATCAAATGTATATTAAGTGTGTGATGTAAAAGTCAACTGTGTGTGTGAAATGCTTTTGCTGGTCTGGAACTTCCAGGGGATTCATGTAAGAATTTGAAACAGATTTAAAGGAACGGATATGCCCAAATAACTACCAGATATCAATAAAGGTAGTGAAGACATTTTAGCCTTGTTAGCATTGCTTCTGTTTCATCTGCGGGATAGAAAGTCTTAACTACCCCCCCCCAAACCTAAACAATAAACTTTATTTTCTTCCTTAGAATGTGTCTTCATTCACACTTTGTTTTATTGCTTAAATTTGGTATATGAGAATGTCTGTGGTTAGATTTTTGGCACAATTTTTCCATGCTGTGAAATGTTGAAAGATAATTGGGTACTGGTGACACATCTTACCGGCAGCAAAGGGGGTGAGGGTTGAGGGTTTGGGGTTGGTTTTGGGTCAGGGCCAAGGGCTAGGGCCAGGGTTTAGGACTGGGGTTTGGGGTCAGGGTCGGAGCAGGGTCAGGTGTTAGGGTCTATGGCCATTTGGGTCTGAAGATCAGGATCAGGACTTCAAATTTTGAGGCTCTGACTCTACCTTCATGACCTGAGGCTCCACCTTTTAAAGGTCCCAATGTGAGCTTTTGTGAGGGAACCGAGAAGTGCAGAAAGCAGTTAGCCTGGGGTGGATTCCAGTCCCCCAGTCCCCGAGACGTGGCTGCAGCTGCCCACAGACCTGGGGGCTTCTCCACAGGAATTTCCATCACAGGCTCAGGCTGCAAGGCCAAGACCACGGCACCAGCAGAGTCCGTGTCTGAGTCTGTTCCCAGCTCGACCTTCTCCCTCTAACCTCACATGACAGAAGGCAACAGTTTTCTTTTCTTAACAAAAGTCTGTATTTTTATACAGGGGGATGGACAGTCCTCCTCAGGGGCAGCTTGGAAGAAGTAAAAGTTTGGAAAAATCCAGGTGTGGTTGCTGTGTATGTAGTGAAGGTAGAAGGGATGAGGGGTGAGGGCCCCTCACACCCTCCCTGTGGCCTCAGGCTCTGTCCTGGGGCCGAGCAGGCGTCACGTTCTTTCCTGCCCCTCGGGACTGTTGAGGGCCACACAGTGACGGAACGACAGGCGTGTTAGTGAAGAAGTGATCATCCCGACCCGTCTGCTGGGCTCCCGTGCCGTCTGCTCCAGGTAGGTGCAGCAGACGAGGGAGTTTTCCCGATATCTCTGGGCACTGATTTTGTTCCTTCACGAGGCCTCCACCTTCGCGGATGAACGTCCTCCCAGCAGCCCTGCTTCCTAATGCACCACATGGGCACAGGTTCCAGCCTGTGAATTTGCAGGGACAGAGCTGCTCCACACACAGCAGGAGGGTCTGCTCCCAGGCTCGTTCCTGTGGCTGGTGTTCAGGGGATGTCAGTTTGAGAACCTGTTTCTCCGTGGCTGGTGGCTGGAGGCCTCCCGCATTCACTCTCCATAGGGCAGCTCGCAGCAGGAGCAGCGCCTGTCTGGAGAGGGCTGGTGAGGGACCTGGTCCCACTGTGAGTGTCAGGACCTGCATCCACCTCGTCCAAGCCCCCTCTTAGACTGCATGTGTGCATTTATTTCTGTGATTAAAAAGTTATTAACATACTTTGTTTCAGTAAGTGTGTCCAGTCTCTTACAATCCAATGGTCTTAGGTGACACATTAGACTCAGTCGTCGTCTGAGACTCCCTTCCCACAGTGGAGCACAACAGGGGTGGGGCGGTGGGGGGATGTGGGCATTTACTGGGGACAGATCTTAGGGGAGCTGCCACTGTCCCTATTTCCTTCCTCTCCCAGGAGAGGGAAAAGCCAGAACAATGAGAGGACAGTCAACAGGGGGAGGAGAGGCCTGGAGGGGTAGTTTATCTGTTTGTAGTTTCCTCATTTCAGGGTCCATTTTATTCATGTGAAGTTTTACTAGGGAATCACCCATTTTCTCTAGTTATCCTATTTGATGCAACAGGTTTATTTTATTTGACTCTTAGTTTCTCCTCTCCTTCTATTTCTTTTACAGAATTGTTACAATTAATAAATATGGATACATTGTAAGTGATGAAAGTCTGTATTTTATTAAATTCCCCATATTCAGAGCTCAGTCTCATTAGAAGCCCTGAACAATCTTCCAACCGGAGAGGTTAATGCTGACATCTGGGCTCCTGGGCCTGACTGGGTGGTGTGATGTGAGATGCAACCAGGAGAAGAATCAGGCCTGATACGTAGAGTGTCCGCACTGTGCCCAGGAGACTTGACTCCCCAGTCTCGGGGGAGCTGTTGTTAGATTTTATTTGTTATGTTAATTTTGAAACATCAAATGGTCACAGGGAGTAAGTCAGACAGGACGAGAGGGGCAGGAAGCAGAGAGCAGGGAGCACACGGTGGAGGTGGTGCTGGCCTGAGCTGGCAGGTCCGAGAGCTGGCAGAGGAGCAGGGGTGTGAGGACAGAGAGAGGCCGTGGTTAGTGCTGCCCCGAGGATGGAGCCGGCACAGGTGCAAGAGTGAGGTCCTATGGGGACTTTGGCTCTGGACACCAACAGAAGAACTCGTTCTGCTAAGGATGCTGTTTGCTAAACTCTCCATTTATCTGGATGTGGAAGTTAGGAGAGAACTCAGAAGGGAAGAGGAAGGGAGAGTGTGTTGCTCACATGTTGGGCAGGAGGTACAGGTACCACCTCACAGAATCCTCACAGCCGCCCTGAGAGGGAGCAGTCACTACCCTCTGACAGAGCAGGAGACTGAGTTTCTGTTTCTTTGCCTGAAGTCACACAACTAGTAGGTCAGCTCTGCACCTGTGTGTGGCTCGAGCAATTCCCTGTAGAGAAACTGCCTCCCTGGACTCCATTCCCAGGGGAAGCAGACCTGTGTTCTGGAGAGAACACATTTTAAATGGCTGAAGGAGAAACGGTGGAGAAGTGGAGAAGTCACTGTAATAAGGATCTGGTGTTGGCCATGCTCTTGTGAAGGGTCAGTCCACCTCCTCCCTCCCCACCTGTTCCCTTCCAAAATTTCCTGCTCAAGTCCCACCAAAGCCCAGGTGGAGCGAGTGCAGGGTAAGCTGGACCATTAGGTTAGGTGCAGGTTTTCATCAACTAGGATGAGCAAGAGGCCTCTGGTCGGCGAGAATATAAGATTTCAGAGGGAGCAAAGATAATACAATACTCTCTAAGTCAAAATCCGATATCTTCAGAGTGAACATAGCATAGCACTTCATAGTCAGAGTGGAACAGTATCCAACTTGGAGCAATTCATTCTGTACCCCTTCAATAGCATATTGTAACATAACCTTGAATTAATGATCAAGATGTGGTTATTTTGTGCCAGAGAACAACTCAAGAATCACAGGGTACAAGTTGCACACTAGATACAATGGCCCCACCCAAGGTTCTCTTTACTGCCCCCCCGTTTGCTTGTTTACCTACTGCAGATCCTCAGGGCTCGGAGGAGACCTATCACTCCAGGCACTGGGGAGTGAAGTGTGATGCTGAATGTTACCTTAATTGTATCTGGAGACACCTGTATTAACTAACCCACAGAAGTGAACACTATACCAAGAGCACATTTCTATTTTGTTTGAATGGAGATTTTAAAGCCTCTATCAATAGCCACCAATGTGAAAAAGAATATTTCTACGTGTTTTGATTTATACCGAATTTAATAGAATGCTTTAAATTTTCAAGTGTGGAAGCTACTGATATAAATAGTAAAACAAAGAAACTCAAAGAAGCTCCTTAGTGAAACGTGTGGAAATTTTAAAACGTGTGGAAATTTCAGAAAACAACCTAATAGTGGTTAAAATCTCAGACATGGGAGGATACTGAGTTTTCCACAAAATTCCTGTTGGTTGAATAGATAGCTCTAAACATAACGAAACTGGGAGTCAGAGATGAATTCACTTTGCAGTGAGCTGATAAATCTGTGCTCATTAGCATACTTGATGTGTAGTGTAGCTGGAACAGAGAGTAACACTTCTAAAATAGCAGTTTAATTGCAGTAAACATGGTGTCTAAGGTATTGAAATACGAATGAAGGAGGCGCCCAGAGAGCATGTTCTCTCAATGACCTGCTCTGACTGGAGGGAGAGGCCGAGTTGCTGACCAAGGCTGGCTGTTGTTCGTGCCAGGCCTGGGGCCACTTAACGAGAGGTAGGGGGCTTGCTGAGGCCAGATGCTGCTTTTTTGAGAGAATTTAGGAAACTCAAGCTAATCCAAGACAGTTCAATCTTACTGGCCTTTTGAAACAGCTTGTGTGGGCCTCAGAAAATCACCAGGGTGGGGCCCACAGTGTGAGCCAGGTGCTGGAGTCCTAGATAAGAGGGCCTTCTGCCGCCCGGGAAAGGGCTCACCAAAGGAGCATCAGTCTCTGCCAACAAGTTTGCTCAGGAGAAAGCGGCCTCCCCAGTCTTCGCCCCGAGGCCAAACAGCTTAGTTCTTCCCTGTGTGTCCCTGGCAGCCCTCAAGCTGCCTCCACTTTGAGCTCAGAGGGAGCAAGTCCTAGTAAGTGTGCACGCTGGCCTTTTAAGAGCAGCTGCCTGGGGCTCCAGCAGCCTCAGCCTCCCTCATGCTCAGTTCCCACTGGTTTTACAGGCAGAAGTGATGGGGATTCTCTTGCTGGTACTGGAACCCTGAGCTGGGTGCCTGGTGTGGGATGGGGACCCCTCAGTCCTCAGGGAGGACCTTCCCAGCCAGATGTCCCTCTTGATGTTTATCCACCCAGGTGGACCTGGGCTCAGCCTGTCCACCTCCGTCCCTTCCTCTGCCCTTCCTACGAACCTCCATCCATGTGGCTGCTGCTTTAACCTAGTAGTTGTAGGACTTCCATTCCGCTCGATTTCAGGTGGTTCTGAATGATGTTGTGTTGTAGTTACGTTGTGATTTTGATGTGGTTGTGGGTGGAGAGGATACTGCGATTGACTACCCATCATCCTGACTGGAAGTCTAAGGTACGTTTAAATAAGCTGTTCACACATACGGCTAGAAACTGTCTCTATTTGGGGTCGGCTTCTACACAGCTGAAACTCAGGGCTCTCTTTCCAAGGAAGAAGGAGGTAAAGATAATGCCTTCTGGTAGCAAAACAGCTCTGTGTTTACAAGCCTCACATCTCCAGACCTCTGTCGGGGCTTCACAGGTGTGTTCTTGTAGATGCACAGACACAGTGGACAGAGCCTGCTGAAGAAGTTATGCCCAGCGGTGTGGCTCAGTGGTCGAGCCTTGACCCGTGCAGGGGCAGGTTCAATTCCCAGTCAGGGCACATTCCCAGGTTGTGGGTTTGGTCTCTGGTGGTGGTGTTGATGTTTTCTCTCTCTCTCATTGATGTTTCTCTCTCCCTCTCTTTTCCTTTTTCTGAGAATCAAGAAAAATGAACAAAAGAAGTCGTGTGCCTGGGGTGCCACCATCTACTTTGACCTATCAGGAATTTATGATCTGATGACCTAGAGGTTATTTTCCATAGAACTGCATTTTTGTCTACACTGTATATCTTTAGACAGGGTTTGAGATCTTTACCCATTTTTATTGAAGTTGTTTGTAGTACAATCCTTTCTGTATTTTGAGCAGAAATTTTTTAGCAGATATTTGTCTTGCAAAAAATTTTCCCAAAGTGTGACTTATTTTTTTTAAAACAAGTAGTTTTACAGAGCATTTTTTAAGTTTATAAAGTCATGTTTGTGAGACTGGGATAAAGCCAAATGTGAGGTGAGCAAAGGGGCCCAGAAAAAATTAAATGAGGCATGGGTGAGGGCTTAGCTGAGCAGTGGCGGGGAGCAGGTGCAACCAGTCTGTGTGAAGCAGAAAATGTGCCCAGACTGTTTCTGCAGTACAGGTCTCAGGTGCCGATGTAAGTGGGCATTTCCTATGGGAACATTTTTCGGGAGCATGTCCTAGAGACTGGACAGTGTATTTAGGGATGTGCAACCTCTGTTGTCAGTTTACTTGAGCATTATAGGCTCTCAGGAGCAGAGCCGGTTCTTGCACCTGGGTCTTCCAGCAACGAATGTAGTCAGCTACAAAAATGAGAAATTTCTTAGTCATAAAACACAGACCCTAAGAGGTTTGTTCTCTGTCCAAAAGGACACTGGTTGTAAAGGACAGACCCAGGCTCAGATCCGCTTTGGAGACTAAAAGCATAGGAGTTTCCTGTATCATAATTGCTGCCGTCATCCATGAAGGAGTGAAAATTAGAAAAGGAGCAATTGCAGGCTGAACAATTTATAATATCCACACCTCACCCACAGTGTTAAGAGACCAAAGTAGGTGAGCAAAAAAAAAAAAGACTTCACCTTGTTGTCACCACAATAATCTAGGTGTTTGTGTTTTTTTAACTAGCCCATGTTTTCCTCTAGTAGGTTTTTCAAAATGAAAATGGCTGTGTGTTACAACTTAAACAATCCAAAAAGATACAATTTGCTAAAACATCCTACCCCAAGAGGAAAAACCTGCTTTAATATTAAGTACACAACCTTCCAGACAGCTCTGTACATGTGCACATTTACTTTCTTCTCCTTTCTGTGAATTTAATGTTCTCCTCTCGGTTCTTACGATGGGTGTAAAACCTGCAACATTTCAGCTCTTCTCTTTTCTTAATATGTGCACTACAAACGCATACTTTTCTGTAAGTTTTGGTCCGTAACCTTTATTGTTATTGGGTTCTAATTATTTTCTAACTCTAATGTTGATTTATTTTAAGAGTCAAAGTCATGGTCAGGGTATAAGTTGAGGATCAGAGTATAGGTGAGGGTGAGGGTGAGGGCAAAAGCTAGGG